>NW_019272045.1:1480682-1523526 GCF_002738345.1 Cucurbita maxima
TTAAAAAAAAAAAAAAAAAAAAAAACAAAACAAAAAAACAAATCACGCGTCTTCTTTTATTTATTATTCATTTTATTTTATTTTTTTCGCTTTTTTATGCTATTTTTTAATTACCAAAATAAAATATTTTCCAATTTTTTAGAAGCAAAAATTATTAAAAAAAAAAAAAAAAATTGACTGTCTTTTAGAATCAACCATTTCTGTTTGGTTGGCCGATCGAGTGTTTTTGGTCGGTTCAGTTGACCAAAATCGAATATGGTTAATCTTTCACAATTACGGATGGCTCACCACAACGTCACACACTCATGAGATTCATGCCACACGTTCGAAGGCACCTGGCTCCACCCTACTTGGCATGTTTCATCATCGTACCAGTCATCAACCATCTTCAAGCTAGCTCAAGTTAGAAGGTAACATCGCAACATTTCATGCTCAATGAGGCTCGTGTCGCATGCCCAAAAGCACTCGACACATCGCGCATGGTTGAAAAGCCTGTGGTGCAAAGCTACAGTGCGCTGGATTATGACTAAACGTCTCTAAGTCAGAATATGTGTATTTAAGATTCAAATCATTTAATAATTCAAAACAATTCCGACCATCTTTTAGAACCAACCATTAAGTTCGGTTAGCCAATCGGGTGTTTTTGGTCGGTTCAGTTGACCAAAACCAAATTCGGTTAATTTTTCACAATTACAGGTGGGTTACCACAATGTCACACACGCCCGAAGGCACTCAGCTCCTCCCTACCTTGCATGTTTTATCATTGTACCCGCCATCAACCATCCTCAAGTCAACCCAAATTAGAAGGTAACATCGCAACATTTCATGCTCAATGAGGCTCATGTCACATGCCCAAAGACACCCGACACCAGCCCATTGTTGATTTGCACAATTGGTCATCGTACTTGGTTGAAAAGCTAGTGGCGCGAAGCTACCGTGCGCAAGATTATGACTGAACGCCTCAAAGTCAGAATCTGTGTATAAATACCCAAAAACATGAACAATCCAACTCGAGATTGGTTTTTTTTTTTTTAATAAATATGGAAATAAAATTAAACTATTTCAAATATTAGAAAAAATAGAAAGTTATAAAATGAAACTTGTAATTCAATTTTTAAATAAAAATAAATAAATAAATATTATGTATTATATTATTATTATTATTAATTTCAATTGGTTGGTTGAAAACTAATGAATATAAAAAAAAAAAAAATGATTCTAAAGCAACAAATAACTAAATATTATTTTATTTTAAAATTTAAAATTTAAAATAATATATATTATTTTAAAATTTTGCTTAAACGCGTCCAATGCGTGGGAGCGTGCGTGAGACCTGACGCGTTTGAAAGCGCTTTTTTCGAAGAAAAATAATAATAATAATAATAATAATAATTAAAAAAAGCGACAGTATTTTAATATTTTCAAATAAGTCAAAGAAAAAAATAAAATAAAATTTAAATTTAAATTTTGTGTAACTAATTTGGTAATTGTTTTAGGATAACGTTATTAGAATGAAATTAAAAATTTATGAATTTATATAAGAGATTATGGTTAGATGATCGAGACTTGAATCGATTTGGTTCGGTTTGAAGTAGGTCAAGACCAATTTGTCTCAATTTGGGTTCGATGGGCTCGACCCATTTGGTCAGCATTGACCCATCTGGTCGATCGTTGCTTGGCCTCGTTCCTTTGATCTGATCTAGGGACGTTTATAACAATCAGTGTAATTTATATCTATTATGATAGAGTTGACTTTTTTTTTTCTTCCTTTCTTTGTGGAAATTTGGGACATAACAAAAGTCTATTTCACTGATTTAGAGACTCTATTAAACAATAACGTTATCTTTTAATATAACAAATATGAAGTATGAAAATTTAAATATCTTATTTACAGGAAAAAAAAACATATAAATTATCACGGAGAGTTATCAATAAAACTTTATAAAAATCATTTCTTTTTAATATTTTATTAAAAAAAATATATTTAGTTCATTCTCTAATATAATTTTCACCTCTTTAAATGGCATTTGAATTCTCACCCACCTTCAAAAATAAATTTTAACTTTTTTAATTTTAATTATCGCCGTATTTTTTTCTTATAATATATATATATATCGACATAGACCAAAATGTTCGACTGGAGAGGGGGGAGGTTTGAATGACTGACTTCCCCGTAAGCCCTGACTAGAGAGAGGGGAGAGGTTTGAATGAGTGACTTCCCCGTAAGCCCCGACTAGAAAGAGGGGAGAGGTTTGAATTTAGTGATTTCCCTGTAAGCCCTCGAGAAAAGGTGAAAAGGAAGAGATGCTATCGATTTCTTTGGTCTTAAACTCGCTCCTCGAGAACTTGGTTTTTATTTAAAAAAATAATAATAATACCAATGAAAAAATAAATTGGTGAGAATATTCCTAGAAAAAAAAATACTTTAATAAACCTTAAAATTGATACCATAGCTAGTTTAATTCTTTTTATAAAATAAAATTAATTTTTATCAACCTAACATAAATTTTCAAGAGATGCCACTAATTAAATTTAAATTATATTAAAAAACAAAATGAAAATCACCCAAAATTTAGGACTAAAATGATATTTTAACGTAAAAAAAATAAAAAATAAAAAAAAAATAGAGAGAGAGAGAGAGAGAGAGAGAGAGAGAGAGAGAGAGTCAACAATTTACATCAGAAATTCTGGAAAATAAGATAAGATAAAAAGAAAGAAAGGAATTGAGCAATTGACCAAAATATAATACCAATAGCAATATCAGTACACATTATGGTATCAACATCAAAACCCATCACCATCTTTGGAGTGCCCAACTATCCCTTCCAACCCCCTTTTGATTCACTTTAGGAGAAGCTATGCATTCCGCTCTCGAACAAGTCTCGGTCCCAACTGAACCGTACTCATTTTTTATCTCTTCCCCCGGTTCGGGAATGGCGGTATTAGCCACGGGAAACCTAAAGTTCTTGTCCTTGGAGATATTGTGCAAGTTTTGTTGTTGTCAAAGAGGGTGGTATGGCACATAGCCTAACAAGCCTGTGACATTGGTGACCACATCGCTGCACCTTGATAAAAGGCTCAGCAGCTGCTGGGAAATGTCGGTGGTCGGGGTCGGGGTAGTGGTGGTGGTGGGCGGTGGTGCCATGGTGGGTGTGTGGTGGTGGAGGTGGTGGTGGTGGTGGTTGTGGTGGTTGAGTGCATTTCTAGGTTGTGGCATTTCCGAGTGTTGTTGATGCATAATATTTGTAGGAATTGGGAGGGGAGGTGTAGAAACGACCTTTTGAAAGAAGTTACTATTAATATCCATTGCAACAGAAGGAGATGTTCCACCATCTGCGAAATTAGCATTCATGATGTTTCTATTACTTTCGTCGCCGTCCAACATGAACTTCACTCGTGTCGTTCCTTTGCTGCTGCTGCTGCCTACCGTGCCGACACTCGGTACACCGGATTCGTCACCTGATGTCTTTTTCAGGCAGGATTTGAGCTGAACTGTTGGGAGTGGTAGAAGGGGTGGTTGATGTACCACTGGGATTGATGATGCTCGTCCTGGTAGGACGACCATTGGATCCTTCATCCTGGGGGCTTCGATAGGATTGTCATCTGTTGTTGCACTTCCCTTCTCGGATTCGGGTGTTTCGGCTACAGGAGTTCCTACTTCTCGAAGTTGGTACTTTACGTTGACATTCCCAAATAAGGACTTGTTTCCCATTGCATACTTGTAGGCTGCTTGAGCATCCGGTTTGTAGAGGAAAACGACACGACATGTTGATGTTTTCCAGAAGATACGGAGACCTGATTGGTCGATTGGCCCGAATCGACCGAGCCTAGCCTTTAGCTCGTTCATGGATGGAAGTGATGTTTCGGGAGGGAACTTCATAACCAACATGGTTGGATCGACTTTCCTTACTGAAGGAGGCACCAACTTCTTCGCAGAATCTCGCTTGACCGTCTTGATTGTCGTCGTCGGTACTACAGAATCTCTGGATTCACGTTTCTGGCTATCGGCGAGTTTCTGGGTAGCCTTTTTCTCTGCTGCCAACGATTTCAAATCACTCATTTTCTTTAACTTCTTGGCTGCAATTTCCTCTAGACGATCAGATGGAACACGTTTCCGCCCTGCCTTTGTTCGATCATCGTGTCTAAGTAAGGGTTTAACTGATTGATCTCTAATGTTCTCACTTAAATTATCAGTTCCAAGGCTAGCATCTGGAGATTTAACTGCACGAAGATCAGTGGACTCGGCCTCAGATGATGGCGACGAAATCAAACTTTTCTGATAAACGAGTGACCGAAACCGCAGGAAGAACTTCTGAACGATCACTTGGCAATTCCTTTCAACCCCATGGAAAGGATCCAGAGCAAAGGCTTGCAAATCATTTAACAGTTGGGGCACATCGAACTCATCACTCCCTCGGCCAAACCCAGGCAACCCGCTAGCATGTGATATCGAATTAGTTGATGCAGTGCTTTTTTTCTCATATGTCGACCGGAAATCCTCTCTGGAACCCAAACCGACCTGATTGGATTTTTCTGCAACTTTTCCGACTAAGTTCCCAGCCTTCTTCAATGCCATCAGTTTCTGTACATGCTCGGAACCCATTTCTGCACCTATGTCTCGCTTCTTTTTCTTTTTCTTTTTCACCCCCATAATCGGAGTGCCTGTGGAGCTTATGTCTTCAGCTGGCCGTTTCAGGACCTTTGGCTTCAAGACTCCGCCAACCGAACTATTGACATCAGCAAACTTCGCACCAGCAGACGAAGGTTCAGCGTTAACGTGGCTGTCCAAATTTCTATCTGATGTGTGGTCACCTTCAAGACTCACTGAATTACTAAGCTCAAGTTGTTGAGGAGTTCCAGAAGATTTCAAGATATTTTCTGTACCTGCATATCTAACTTCACGTAAAGCATCTGATTGGTCACGAAGAGGCTCGGTATCCACCAACATTCTCGGAACAGCCCTCTCATCTGCTATATCAGAGAAGGCATCATTCCTAAGACCGACATCTTCACTAGGTGCCATTGTCTCCTTCGGTTCCTCTAGAGGAATCGTTCTCTTATCAGAAGATGCCTCGATGCTCGTAGAAAGTCCTTGGCTAGTAGTAAGATTGGTGCCCAAGGCCATCCTACCTATCTCAGCTTCATTGCTGGGTAAACTCAGACTAGAAGTTTCACTATCCGTACCAAACGCAGTGTGGTCACCTTTGACCTGTATTTGAGGCTTGACAGGAACAGTTGGAGTCCTCTTCAGCAGAACATAATCTTCGGCAACCCCAGTTTTGGCGGATTCTGTAACGAGAGACGAGGGAACGGTAGAAGTTGCCTGCTCCTGGTTAGCCCCAAAGTCAATCAAGTTACTTGGTTCGTCTCGACGTTTGAGTAGGTACCTGTCTTTCTTAGATTGGTCCTTTAACTTCATAGGCTTTATTGCACTCTTCCCAGCCCCCAAAGCTTCTGCAATCACTAGGGGGCCACTCAAAGGAGCTGTTGAAAGCAAATCCATCAGATTCAAAAATAATAATATAACACACAACATTTCCTAGAACATAAGAAATTAATCTAGGAGAATGAAGAGAACTAAGGATTTAAGCCGTTCGAGAAAGTTATGCAAGTTAAATCTTCATTTGGATGACAATTAAATAGCATAAACTTAGAACCAAATCGAAATACAGAATTTCATAGCATCGAATAACTGAAATAAACCACAAATCGACATATGTATAATTTAGTCCGAAGACGAATAATACGGATCTCCCTGCTACAATTCACATACAAACACATGCTGATGATAAAAAGTCAAGAAATAACCACAAAATCACTTGACATTGTTCTAAGAAAGGTTGGTTTTTGGACTGAAATTCACAACTGCAGAAAAACACGGTGGTGAAAATGCCAAAAAGAAGTTGAAGTTTACAAATTCAGGAACTCGGGAACGTGAAGTGGACCAGTTTGATCATTTATGAGGCTCGTTAAAATTGACCGGTTGAGTAAAAAAGAAATTTCAAATTAAGGGCATGCATCAAGAGTTCAAATGGACCATTGCATACAGTGATGGTGGTGTGTTAGAGAACGATACTCATCAGTTAATAAACAAATGAAAGTTACATTCAGAGTACACAATTTACAAAAACGCATGAGCACGCTTCCAACATTAATACTCAACAGTTTCTTGGGTGTTCAGACCATCCAAGATCTGTCGAGTGAGTATCGACCCCGTGCATAATTGTATGCGCACAGATTCCTTTTCAAAAAAATGATAAGCACAGAACCATGATAAGCACAGAACTCCATTTATCTCCACATGCCTGAAAAAAGTAACATAATTTCTTCCAAGCTGAAAACTACTGAAAACAACCAAGAACCTATGAATCCAGTAACTGAGTACCTCGAGCTGGTTCTCTATGCTGATCCAATGAAGCAACCGAGCTGCGAGGGGGACGTCCAGGCCCAGATGGTGGACCAAATGCCTGAGCATATGTCTCATCAAACTCTTCATAAACCGCTCTTCGATAACCGAAGACTGTAGCCTTATTGTTCACAAAGTTAATGCTTCTATGATCACCACCTCGTGGAGTCAATGCCAATTGCTTGATAAATGAGAGAGTTTCACTGGGTTTAAAACTATCTCTCGCCCTCCTAATCTGATTCCAAGAGTAAACACCTCCTACCTCAAAATCTGGAACATCAACAGCGAAGTATCCCGGAACATTCGTCTGCCTAAAATTGTAACGATTCCTACATTTGCAGGCTAGACCAAGACCTCGTCTCCGACTCGCTTCATCGACTGCCTCTTCCACAGCCTTCAAAAAGGTCCTTGAAGTTGTCTGTCTAGATTTCTCATAATAGTTAGGCTCGAATGGGATTAGCTCAGCAGGGTCAAACCACCCATAACTGCTATCACCAAAAAATGCCACCAAAACATATCCATCTCTCCTGGTGCGTCGCACAGAAGGAGAAGCCAAAGAATCGCTAAAAATATGCCCAGGCCACCACGGATGAGACTTGACCTTTCCCCACACCATATCCCCCACCTCAAACCCATAGCTCATCGCCCTCGAAGTTGCCGCCGCAACCATTGCACCACTGCTCTCATTCGCAACATAATCATCAAACTCAGACATTAAGAACTTATACTGAGATAAATTAGACTTTCGATCGTTCTGTGCATCCAAATGACCAACTGAACCATCAAATCGATCAGTTTTCGAGATTTTAACATCAACAAGAGAGCTCGAGAACTTCATATCCATACCTGGGCCTCCTCCTTCGCCATCCGAACTAACCAAAAACCCCACCTCCTCCGACGGGAAAACCCTAAACTCGGCAGATCTACCATTTCCCAACATCTTCGCATCGAACTCGCTCCCCGGAGCTCCGGGATCCAGCTCCATTAAGGAAACCCTAGCTTCCTTAACAACTCTGGAATCAGAAACTTGATCATCGTGGCTCGAACTATCAGCGGCGTGCTCGAGATCTATATCCTCCGCCCGTGACTCTTCCAGGCCATCATCTGATTTCTTCTCGAATTCAAAATCCTTATTCATCACCGAAATCATTTGAGATGAGGTGAAATCATATCCTAAACCCTACTACACGCACGATGCAAAGAACGAAATCAGCCAAATTTCAGTGAGAAATGAGACGAAACAGAGCTGAATATTCTTGTAGAAAGTGTCTAATTTCGGGCAAATCTTAAAACCCTAGAAAGAGTTCGTGTTTCCACCGCAAAAAAAATAATTTGAGAGTAACGAAGCTAACAAAACGACAAAATCATGATCCTTTTATATTTTTAATTATATAAAAATAAATAAATAAATAAATATCACTCTCCAATTTATAACAATTTGTTTTATAATTTTAAAATGAAAAAAATTAAAATTTAATAGACTTTCTTAA
This sequence comes from Cucurbita maxima, assembly GCF_002738345.1. NCBI lineage: Eukaryota > Viridiplantae > Streptophyta > Magnoliopsida > Cucurbitales > Cucurbitaceae > Cucurbita > Cucurbita maxima. The sequence continues at coordinate 1,488,579 of NW_019272045.1, forward strand.
TAACTGAATTTTGAATATAATAATTATCAATTTATTTTATTTATATAATATAATTTGAGACAGATTTTCACTACACATATAAATTATTATAAATTTTAATTTAAATGAGTATATTATCTTTTTATAACAAAAATTCATCCAAATCAATAAAATTAAGATTGAAATTAAGTTATTATATTAGATATACTATTTAATAAAATTGTTACAATAATTTTTTTTTTTAATTTTCGAGTGTATATTTTAAAATTTATATAAATACTCAATGTTTTTGTAATTTTTGTAACTGTTTGTGTAATTTCAATTACAATAATTGATTTATAGTTTCAATGTGTAAATCAACATTATTATTGCAATTCTTATTTTAAATATAATTATTTTTTACTTACTTTGAACACAAATATAATTTTGAAGATTATTATATTTTATATTTTAAATTCATTTAATTCTATAATTTTAAAAATATAATATTTTAAACAAAAAAAAAATTAATTGGCTAGCTTATAATATGTATTATACTAATTAATTTAAAATAAAAAGATAATTACAAAGGAGTTCCAAGCTCTTTTTTAATTTCTTCCTATTTTTAGATAATATTATTAATAAATTATTTAACATATAAAAAATTAATTTCTATTTGTTTATAATTTATTACTCGTTTTTTTTCAATCTGATCCATTATTATTTTAAAAAAATTAATTTAATCATTTCATAATTTTTCAATTTTAACCTTCTCATTAAAATATTATTTTTTTAGTTAATACTCTAATTCTTCAATTTCCAGTTTCAACCTTTTGAATTTTAAAATATTAAATATTAAAATATAAGAGAAATAAAAAAAATATTAAATATTAAAATATAAGAGAAATAAAAAAAGAAAATTCTATTTAGCCATTTAAATAACTATATTATTTATTTCTCATTTAAATTTATGTTAAATAATTTTACATAATTTTGTAGTCAACCAATTTTAACATTTAATATCTAAAAGAATTTCAGACAAAATATATGTATATATATAAAGTAAAATATTATTTAATGTTCAACCCGACGCCGAATCTACCCCAACCTAATCTAAAAATATATTATTTAATATTTATCTCAACTCGACCTAATCTACCGAACCTAAGTATGTACGTTTATTGGTTGAACTAGACTAAATTCACATTTTTCGTGAATAGAATTTAAAAAATTGTTAAAAAAATTTACTCCAACCTTGAAATCAAAATTCATTTTCTCGATCCCTAATCAAATTTTTATCCGATTAAAACTCCAAATTACGCTAAATTTTTTATTTATTTATTATTTTCATAAACAATATATCTTGAAAATATAGATTCCCAAATATTGATATCAAATTTAAAATGAAAATAATTTAAATACTTAACAATGAAAAATGAAGCTATATGTTATATTCACCTCTGATACAAAACCTTTTAAAAAAAGATGAGCAATAAAAGAAATACACAGCTCAAGTTTATAACACATTCATTTGGGTTCCCTAATTGAAGAACAACAAAAAAGAACTGATAATCTTATTATCAGCTGAAGAAATATTACTATGTGAAGGTGTGAGCCAAATATAATTGAAGGAAAAATGTAATAATTGTAAGCTAATGGTGTCACTAACCAATGAAGGGTCAAGAAATCAGGCATCTTCTGGAGGGGGTGATCCAGCCAACCATCCCCATACACCACCTGAGCCCTGCTTCTGTTTTGCCCTCAAGGCCTCCTCAGATGCTGCCTTTTGTCGCTGTAGAAGGTCGAGTTCCTTTTGTAGCGACTCCATCGTTTGGAGCTTCTGTCGTAACTCTGCAACTTCGACCTGGTGGATTGTTGAAAGATGAGCAGATGAATAAGATATTTATGGATAAATAATGGAAAGTGACACAACTGTTTGACAGAAGGGGTAAGCAGTTTGGTTTGGGTTGAACTGAACTATCTATGATCGACTGAGAGCATCAGTAGGTTGGTTCGTGACAAACCGAACTATTGTTTTAAGGAAAATAATTGCTTAAATCTATCTCCTCCTTGACCAGAACCAACAAAATTTATCGAAAACGAACTGGCTACTTTTCGTTTTTCATTTTATGGAACTGAACCGACCAACAAGTACTGCTCAATCTAAATGAGCCGAGTTGGTCCAACGAGTTTCGATTGGAAAAACCCAATTTCGACTTCCACCTTTACTTCAGCTACAGTACTCAATGAAGGGAACTAGGGAATACAAACCTCAAGTTTGAAACATCTTGATTGCTCAGCTGCAAGTTGCGATCGTACAGATTGCAGCTCCTGTAGAAAACGATTAAAGAGTCAAGCATCCAGTTTCTTTACAAAAAAGAATTGTGCAATCAATTTTGTTCGAAATTCAAAAGTTGCCCAATGTAAAGTCTCTAGTCTACCGGGTCGAACGTCCCTTTCAATTAGATAAACAATTTTATTTTCAGAAGGAACCCTTTTCTATTTTAGTTTTGCTTTTTCAGGGTTGGGCATCATTGGAGCTATCCCAGCATACATATTTTGCTAGTTGCTTACATCTCACTTACAAAATGTAACTAGTTTTGGGGAAAGCAATTACCTTGTACAGCTCAGTGTTGCGGTTCTCAGCATCAGCCAACTCTTGCTTTAGTTGTAGAAAGTGTATCTTCTCCTTGCTGAGGGATGATTCCAGTTCTTCCTTCTCGGCCTTCAACGTTGCTACGAGTTCTTTCATTTGCTCGCTTTTATTCTTCTGAGTGGAGTTTAGACCATTAGTCCTTTTCAACATGCTATACTTGGAAAGATTAAGAATCTTGGTTTAAGTAATAGGAAAGGTATACAATCACAGGATGAAAACGAGAAGTGTCAAGATTATAATGTTTTCTGGAGATAAAAGTGAATATTTTTTTTTTTTTTTTTTTTACAAACAGTATATATAAATTAGTATATTCTACGTTCTTTTACTTGATTATTTAGCCATTTTCCTAACTGTCATTGATAGTCTCTCATTCCCTACAAATCAGCTCGTTGTGTACAGTTGACCAAATATAAAAACGAATAGCTTCTTTGATATTTAAATTCTGATGTACACATGGCAAAAAATTTCGAGGGTTACAATATGACATAGATCAATACTCAGCAGCACAATATCTTAAAAGTAAGAAATCAAAAGCTGCAAACATCATGAATCGGGACGTACCAAATGCTCCGGCTCTATGTTGTCCATAACAATTTCCCTAATTTTTCCTTCTTGAGCCCGTTCATACTCGGATTCGACATCGCCTGTGGGATTTGTGATGTTATGGACAGCTGAAACACTGTCTGCAACTGGAGTCTCAGCCAACTTTGATTGCAAGGTTGATTTGTGACTAGGTTTAAGAACATTAACCTAAAAGCAAGATACTGGGTGAGTTGAAGGTGGAAGCCAGAAGAGAAGGCAACACTAGAAATCATCATTCACCTCGTTGGTATAACGTCCATTGTATCCTCCAAATGACACAATGATGTCTTCGCCACCGTAGGAGCTTACAACCAAACTAATGCCCTGCAAGAGATCAGATGGCAATCAATAACTTCAATGGTAGCAGTTAAAAGTACATCAGTATTCACAGTGAAATCTTCATTGGCATTCTCCCAGAAGAAAATATGGGGCCTTTATTATTTTTACATGATTCGATCTAAAAGCTTAAGACATGCTTAGTTAATGTGATGGTGGAGAATATGGCGAATAGGTTAGAAGAATTGGCACCTCACTAGCAATAGGAACACGCCCTTGAACAGATGTTACAACTGACCAAACAAGCGTAGACATATTCAGCACAATAGTTTCTGAGACCCCTGCAGGAGATCAGGAGGATGCGATCAGTAAGTGTGATAATGGAGCATATGGTGAATTTTTGTGATAAGACATTCAAAACTTTATTCAATATCATGGATGACTTGCAATCATCTTGTTAGAAATCATCACGGATCTCCACAATGGTATGATATTGTCCACTTTAAGCATAAGCTCTCATGGTTTTGCTTTGGGATTCCCCAAAACGCCTCATACCAATGGAGATGTATTCCTTACTTATAAACCCACAATCATTCCACTAAATTAGATGTGAGACTCCCTCCCAACAATCCTCAACACATCTGTTACTGCTATAATCTACTTGAAAGAAATTTGATTTCAACAATAGAAGAAAAGGTTCATCATTGCTTCCAAATTGTTAACACGAGAAGATCATCCAAGTGGCAAAAGCAAGGATGATTGTTGAAAACTATGAAATAGAAAAAAGACGGGTGCATACCACTCTTGTTGTCCCCACCGCCGACAATGAACCAATTCTCTCCAACTGTAATACCTGCATGTCCAGCACGTGGAGTTGGTATCTCACCTTGTTGTGTAGGTCTTGACCATTCCATCTATGCAATCAACAATCCATATAATATTCAGTACATATAATATTCACTATATCATCTATAAACACTAGTATAAATTGATAATCTTACAGCTTGCAGATCAAGAACATGCAGATCATTGAAGCAAGTAGCATGTGAACCCCCGCCAAAGATGAGGAGATAGCGCTCAGCATGTACTGCAGCAGTATGATCAGACCTTGGAGAGGGAGGAGCCCCGCTGCAGTATTGTCATAAAAGATCAGCCAAATATATAATGGAATACTTCATTCTCTTGAAGCTAAACAAAATTCAAAAGACTTCAAAATCCTCCATATTCTCCAAGTATTGCCAATTTTCAGGGTACAAAACAAAAATGGGAAATTGAAAGAAAAGTACGGCTCCATAGGAGAAAGACGTAAGCTGAATTTTTTTTTTTATTTTCTTACACTGCATCAATTTCATCCCAGGTCATGGTTTCTAGGTCAAGAATGTGTAAGTCGTTCAGAAGAGTTCTTTTAGCATCTTGCCCGCCAAATATAACCAAGCTTGTCCCAACAAGAGTCACTGACTGACCACCTCGGGAAACCTTCAATTTACAAAACCCGTATAAATTTAGAACACGTGTAACAGCTATAAAAGAGCCAGACACATCAAAGTGCCTTCAGTTAATTACTAAGAATTTGAAATTGCAACTTCAAGCTGTTTCCTAGTTAAACATGTAGTTTATTCTCAAAAGCAATGCCAAACAAAAATCATTGATGACAATATGGCGTCGATATTACACCCTTATGTGAAAACTACTAAAGCCAAAAGCTGATTTTTTTAACTTTGAAGGTTAAAAGGAAGGATGAAAAACAGCATAAACGTATGCATGGATATAAGTTCTACGTCAGCAGGAACAAGTACAATCCAGCTCTTCATATAATTTTCTTTCTTTATTTCTTTTAATATAAAAGATCATTGGTACATACCGGTGGTTTTCCATAAGTCTTCAAGTTAGACCATGTGGAGGTTTGTACATCAAAGACCCGAACTGTAATAAAAGAAGTGAAGACAAGTGATGTACTTGGATACAAGGAAAAACACATTTGTTTCTAAAGAAGCGAATCTATAGCTTTCATCTCGCTTTCCCATCAAGATGAAGATTCTAGTAGATCTGAAGAATATAAAAATATTTTCAGATGTTCTTCCCAAGGTTTCCCTAGTAGAAGAGACCGTTAAATATATAATTAAACAGTCAATAACTTAACACATCCCTGAAGGCATCTTCCAGTAATTTATTCACCGAACTTAAGATAAATAACATCGGAAAAGCACTAAATTTGTACCCTGAATAGCTTCAGAAGGATCCTTAGTATGACCAGCTACTGATAGAAGTTTGTGCTCCCATGATATCTACAGTCAAACAAGGTAGATCACAAACCGCAGTAATCTGATACTACATCAATGCTATATCAATATCAAGTAAAAATATATTGCATGACCAATTATTGATATAGAATTCTGCAGTATGATAATGGCGGACATAGGAAGACTAAGACATCAATTGGAAGAACAATATGACGATATCTACAAGAAAACATCTGTAAAAATTAAAATAAATAAATTCTGTACTAACCAATGAATGACCAGCACAGGGGGTTAGCTTTTCAGGGGGTGACTCAGGAGATTGGGTCTTAGCCTCAAGTTTTGTCCAAGCCCAACTTCTCAGATCCAAAACCTACATGTGAGTGCAGGAGTTAAAATAATAATAAATAATAATAATAATAATAATAATGAGACCTATATAAATAAATTAATAAATACAGTAAAATAAAGGGTTTAGGTGCACAACAGAAAAGAATGTCAATGTTTATATCATCGCTTAGATTGCCCAGGACTTTCTGTTTTCTGTTCTTCAGACAAGAAAATAATCAATTTGACCGTTGGCTGTAGAAAGTAGACAAAGCATAGATTCCACCACCCAGTGAAGATAAGGCTATCTTAGAATAAAAACATCTGGAAAGAATAATAATAATAATTTTTAATGATTTTTTTTACGGTGCCAATAAGATTTCATTCCGAAACAAAAATCCTTTATTTATTCATTATTTCATCTATTCTGTAATTGAAATAAAGGGAAACACACTTTACACCACGTCATAGTTGGAGTAAAAGAATGACCCAAAATCTGAAATGAAAAATTGTACAAGGAAGCAAAAGCATGTAAAATGTTTTGCTCACATGAAGATCATTGAGATAGCGACCATTGTGGTTTCCTCCAAAAATATACATCTTGTACTGAATAACTGCTGCTCCATGCTGAAAAATGTCAGTACCCTTTCTTTAGAGAATGAAATGGTAGAAGATCACATTTTTAATGAGTTGAGAGAAGAATGGTCAAAACCTCATATCGTGCTTTTGGGCGAAGACCAGATACAGGGGGTGAAACCCACTGATCATAGACAACAATAGAGCCAAGACCTTCCACAAGAACATCCTTATCCTGAGATTCAGGCAGGCTTCCATTTTCTGTTGATATAGTCTTGGTCTCGGGGATTGAATTCCCATTTACAATAATCGGCTCAGCTTTTGAATCATTCTAAAAGCCAACAGAGATATAAGTTCAGTTATCAGGAAAACGAGTGAGAAAGGAAGGCTATATGAAATTGAAGGTTTACTATTGGTATCAATTTCTTTTTATTTAAATTTTTATTATTATTATTATTATTATTTTTTCTACATGTTGAATGGTCCTTTAAGTAGCAATTTTGAAAAAGTAAAAATTCTAATCACATTTTTTTAAAAAAAGTGAGGAACTAATGCAATTAATGTCTCCTCAAAACTAAGTTAAATTATCGTCCACAAATCAACCAATATATCATACAAAATTCAAATAGAAAAACACCCAAAATCACATAATAGAAATGTGCATGCTCAATCATGAAAATACATGAACTCAACTATAAAATCAAGCATATAAAAAAACATTCAAGCTTAGTTAATGATGCACAAATTCAAATAATTGAAAGCATCCAGCACAATAGGAAAAAAACCAACACTCGCAAAAACAATCTCATCTACCTACAAAAACTATGCACATGACTGGTCACAAATCTTCCAAAAAAAAGGAAGGAAAAAAAAAAAGGGAACCCAACTTATTCACCATTTACTCAATTGTAGGCGATTCATCACTAATTCAAGTGTGGGGATTAAATCGAAGAAATTAAAAGTTCTAAGGTTAAAATTAACTCTACTAACCTAATTAATAATTGAGCTTTTCTCTAAAACGTTTAATGCAATTTAAACTATTTCAAACATCTATCAAATTCGAAAACCTTGAAAACTTAGAAAGCTAATCAAACATTTAAGTTATGTTTGCAAATAAAATAATTTTTTTAAAAAAAGAAATAGTGACAATATATTAGGTCGAGAACATCAGTAAAGTAACTGTAAAATTTTGTAAACTGGTAAAAGTAAAAATTAGACATCAGAACTAGGGCAAAGAAGAAATTAAAAATGTTTCACCGCGTCATGCTCATTTTAGTATTACCTTTTATATGCAAATTAATTTTCCACATTACCCTAATATATCAAAATCAAGATAACTAAATGGAAATAAGATTCGTAACAGATTCCATATGCTCACATTAATTTGCACATCTAAAACTGGCTCTGGCACTGGCACTGGCTTTGGCACTGGCACAGGCTCTGGATCTGGGACAAAGCTCGATACTCTCGAATACCAACCTGGCTCTTCTTCCTACCAAGAGCAAACAATCGTGAATAATTGAAATGAAATTGCAACAACAAACACAGACTTTTGGTGTTTGATTCATGTGGACCTCCAATATTTTGACAAAAAGGCGCATGGCTTCAGCAGGAACCATATTTCCAAGCCCATTCCAGCTGCAGAATCCAAATAAGATCCTCAGGAAGTCTCAAAATGATCGAAGCAAAACCATAATTACCCAATGAGTTAAAAAGCATGTTATAAACTTCTATGCAACCTAATTGCACTGCCTATCCAAATTCCTAAAAGTAGAATCCGTTAACTTCTGACACAAACACATCACTGATTCAGGCTGTAAAAAGAGGTTACAATATGATGAATACAGAAAAACCCAACCAATTTTCAAAGAAGGTACGCCATGAACAATAATGAAAACTATCTGGTTGCAGTTATTACAATCAAATGCAACACCACCAAACCATAATCAGATATACAACGCAGCAACTAAGAAAAAAAAGATTGAACAATAATATTTTGAATGAAATTATTCTTCAGAGCATCAATTCATTGATGCCGAAAGCAAGAAATTTTTTGATAAAAAACTGTGATTGATCGTGTAGTACAATGGGATTAGCATTAAGGGAATTGTAGAATAACTTCATGTATTGTCCTGAGTTTTGAAGAAACAGTATCCTGTTCTGCCTTCAAAAGGGTTAAAGACCTTCATAAGGAAAGGGGCATGGCAATTACCCATTAATTAGTAGCAGTAGTCTAATACCATAACTAACCTTCTCCACCCATTGATTCCGCCTATAAGCCAGAGCCACGATACAACTTACTTTCGAACACTTACACATTTTCTACGAGAAGATGTCAGAAACGGAACAAGTAATGGCCAAATTTTTTTGCAATAGCTTCATTATGTTGCAAGTGCTAAGATGGTAGAGTAGGAAACAATGAGAAAGATTCTAAACTACGTCCATACAGTATATCGTTTTTGCATGATGAAGTAGATATTAAGGCATCTAGAACAGCAAGAGAAGGAACATAAGTTCACAAACCTCTTCCATTTGCTTTTCTCGATAGCATGCCAACTACTGGGTTCAGGTACATTACAACACCCTACCGTAGCCTGTAATAAGAATTGTTAAGATTCATCTGGTATCCTTACAATAACTCGGGATCCGCTCAAATAAAGTTCAACATTGATGGGAATGTGAATATACAAGCAATAAACCCACTCAACGAAACAATGTAGTAATGACATACATATAGCATTCCTCATAATTTGCGAATGGAGCTAGCTTTAAACCTAATCTATTCCCTCCAAGCACAAAGCATGTCACGAATCAATCCTTCCATAAATTCAAATTGTATGGTCAGATCCACCCAAATCGTTCCCAAGTTAACTACGAAAATAATCGACTCAAACCTATGAATTACATAGCTCGAAAATTGGCAATATAAACTTACAAATCAACACCGTAATTCAGCAAATCTGTAATCTCACATTTCACCGGTAATACCAAAACAATTTTCAAAAAGAAGATTTCAGCAATTTGAAAATAAGCAATAAAACCTCAGACGATTCAAATCCAGAATGGGGCATCGCAATTCTGAAAAAACACTAAAGCAAACACCAAAACACGCTCAAAACCATCACCACCATCGCTAAACAAACGATTCCAACAACCAACACAACTATGGCTCCGCCATTGCACAAACGAAACACAAAATCACAGCCAAAAATCACCCCTAAAATTCACCAATCTCGAGCCTCGGCCAAACCTTCGAATAAACGAGCACCGCTGAGTAACAGGTGTAAGAACCCATGGTCGTACCTGCTGATACAAACCATACAGCAACAAAGCAGCCTCATCAGAGAACCTAGACCTCACGGCCTTGGAAGACGACTTCGGCGATCCATCAAAACCGGCATAAGAAGCCGCGGCGTAGAACCGGTCAGGATATTGCAAGCCAGAGCTCGCCCTCCCCATCGCAGCCATCTCTTCTTCTTCTTCTTCTTCTTGTTCTTCTTCTTCTCTGTATGCCTACGAATTCGACGAACAACCAAGAATCCAACCCGAGAAAAGAAATGGAGATCTGATTTAAACTGGATTCAAGTTTTTGATTTCTTCTTTGTTATGAACTCTGTTCTGGATCTGTTTCTTTTTTATCACGAGATTGCGAATTGGTCTTTTTGTAATTACAGAAAATGATCATAATAAATTCCATAGTTCTTTATAGCATGAAAGTTGTTGAAGTAATTGCTTCAAAAAAAAAAAAAAAAAAAAAATGTTGTCAATTTTAAGATCGAGCTTAACCTAATCCTCGATTAAGAACCGCTACATTCTACATTTTACTCGACATACGATTCCATACACAATTTGACAAAATGAATAAAAATACCTCGTGTTTGGTCTTAACTGGTTTATGCACGGAAACCACAAAATTTCGAGATGGAGCTTAATCTGAGCCTTGATTAAAGAACGGTGACGATCTACGTTTTACTCACCACATGTTCAACTTCCCGTCTCGTGTTTAAATAAATATATATATATATATCTTAATTTTTTTAAAGATTAAATTAATAAAAATAGCATTTTATTTTTAAAAAATACTTTTAAATTAAAAAAAAACAATTATCTCTCTTTTTTTAAAAATAACTTTAACTTTTTAAAAAGTTTAAAAAATAATAGGAAAGTAATACTTTTAAAGATTTAAAAAATAGTTTTTATTTTTTTAACTTTTAAAAATAATATTACGGTCTAAAAATATTAGTGAACAGTGAAAGATAACATAGAAAAATAGACAATCTATAAGGTGTTGATGAACAATTTTAGTTAATATATTGACGGTAAAAAAATTTATTTTATTTTATTTTTATAAAAGATTAGAGTATTATTGGTATTATAAAATTTTCATTTGTATTTTTTAAACACAATATTAAGATAAATATATATATTTTTTATTTTAATTTGAGAGTAATAATAAAACTTAAAAAATATTAATAATCTAAATACTATAAATAAGAAATTTCAACTTATTTAAAAATAGTGGAATATTTATTTATTGACTTAATTTACTTTGTAATTTTGTAAAGACAAAAAAAAAAAAAAAGTGGAAATATAATAAATTAATTATATATTTATTAATTTTTAAATATTTAATTGAAATTTACCACCTCATTTTAATATATATTAGAAATATTACCTTATTAAAGTTATTTTTAAGAGTATTTGACTAATAAATAATAAAAAAAGATAATTATGAAAATCATATTTTTTTAATTAATAATAAATTTATGTTACTTTTTCCATTTTCAAACAAGTGTCGTGTCGTTAACAAGTTTGAGAAAACTATACTCAGACTAAAATTTAAAACCAATCAAATATTTAGCTGAGATATCATGATCAAACGATATACACAGAACTTGTGATATGAACTGAATATCTAATTTAAATTTAATAGTTACGATCATTGAGGCTTACAAATCGATATGGTCGTTGACGTTTAAATTTGATTTAGTGCGTGAAATTAATTTTTAATTAGTAGACGAATTTAAATGATATAAGAAATTAAACATATAATAGTCTATTTTTTTAAATTTAAGAATATTAATGAGAAATTTGAAATTATCGAAAATTTAAAATTATTATTTTTATTAATTTAATATTATTAATTTTTTTAATTTTTTTTTTCCAGAAAAAATTGTGAAGGAGGAAGTAAATTCTGGTGAATGTCTAATGGCAATGGTGGATTTTGCTCAACGCTCCACAGCGAAACCAAAATCCCCAAATTTTTGAAACCCTAATTTCTACTCCACTCTGCTCCCCATCGAACCTGTGCCTCGAATTCCACGGGGCGGCTTCGTGCAATGGATAATCCACGATCAACTTCTGCAAACGGAGACGACGTCGGAATTCCAGACGATTTACGGTGCAAGAGGTCCGACGGGAAACAATGGCGGTGTACTGCCATGTCTATGCCGGACAAAACAGTGTGCGAGAAGCACTACATACAGGCGAAGAAGAGGGCGGCGAACTCTGCAATGAGAGCGCACATGAAGAAAGCGAAGAGGAAATCGTTGGAGGAAAGTGATGTGTATTTGGAGGATAAGAGTGATGATTTTGATGCGCCTTTGTCGAGTGGTAAGATTGCGGAACAATCTCATTCAGGGAAGAAGTCGAAAACTCCGGTTCGGTACTCACCTGATAGTCCGCCCACTAGGAGTTTGCCTGGGCGCAATTCCTCCAAGCATGATGATTTGCAGAGGGATTTGTCGCCGTATGAGGAGAATTGGAAGCATTATAAGACAACTGCTCCGGATTCTTCGAGGAATTTGTCGCAGAAAAGCTTCGATGCAAATGCCATGACGGTGAGCTCTGCTGTACTATTCATTATTTAGCTTCTTAAACAATTGAACTGTAAGTACAGATGAGGGGATTCTCGAGTATTATTTAACTGTAGGACTAATTCGTTCCTTATCTGGGACTAGAGCACATGAAATTCTACGTTATTGCTATGTTCTTACTAATAATTCGGCTTTTGTGAACTTTGAGATTTAGATGTGGATAAAATATGGAAATGGTTTAGATTGTTCTGGATGGGCAAGACCGATTGTTCTCACAATAGAATTTTCCTTCTGTTTTATCTCAACTATTTACTAAGGGTCGCGGGTAGGGGCTAGGCTAATTGGAGGAGCTAGTGAGCTGGATCAGCATGTGATTTTTGTTACAAAACATTTACAGGAGTACTCTGATGCAAGCACAAACTCCTCTGAGGAGATTGGCGGGCAAACATGCCATCAATGTCGAAAGACTGACAGAGATGGAATGATGTGGTGTCTCAAGTGTGACAGGAGAGGATACTGCAGTAGCTGCATCTCTAAATGGTTGGTATAATTCTTGAATTGTTATTCTTCACTTGTTCCCCTCTCTTTCTGGGGGAGATGTGTGCTACCTTGTCATCACTATGAGTGCCTTTTTTGATATCTTATAGGTATTTGGATATATCATCGGAGGAAATTCAGAAAATTTGCCCTGCATGTAGAGGTATTTGTAATTGCAAAGTGTGTCTGCGTGGTGGTAATTTGATAAAGGTATATACTTGAATTGGTGGGACTTTAAACCTTTGAGTTATTAAGAGTCATTACCTTATGGAATATTGATATAATTTTTAGGATGGTTCTCTAACTGCGTAATGTATTCTTTTTATTTATTTATTTATCTGATACAGGTAAGAATAAGGGAAATACCGGTTTTAGACAAGTTGCAATATCTTTATCGTCTATTGTCATCTGTACTACCTGTTATCAAACAGATCCACGTTCAACAATGCTTTGAAGTGAAACTTGAAAAAAGGATGCAAGGTATGATTTTGGATGATATCTCATGTTGGGTTGGATGCTTTTGAAGGTTCTTTACTGCTATATCACCCTTACACTCTTTTAGTGCATTCCAGGAGATAAAATGCTTCTTCTTAGGGCAAAGTTGAATGCAGATGAGCAGATGTGCTGGTAACCTTTATTCAGTTGTATTTTATTTTTCAAAACAGTTAGTTCCAGTATGTCTGCATATCATTTTTTTTCCTTAGAAAATAATATTCTGATTATTTCTAGTTAAATCATTTGTTGGATTTCTCAGATATTTATTCTTATATCAATTTTGAAAATTAAACTAAAGCTTCATCTACCTTTCAGCAATTTTTGCAGGATACCTATTATTGATTATCATCGGCATTGCCCATGCTGCTACTATGATCTATGTCTCAGTTGCTGTCAAGATCTACGGGAAGCATCTACATCAGCAAATAGTGGAGATCTGTTAGATAATGGGGATGATATGATGGGCCAAGACCAGAAACATTTGTTTGAACAAGCATACCGACAGAGATTGAAATTCTCAGATAAAATCCCTCACTGGAAAGCTAGTTGTTATGGCAATATACCTTGTCCTCCAAGGGAATATGGGGGCTGTGGTTATTTTCAAATGAACCTGTGTCGGATTTTTAAAATGAACTGGGTTGCAAAATTGGTTAAAAATGTTGAGGAAATGGTTGGTGGATGCAGGGTTCATGATTTTGGAACCTCGCCAGAAGCAGAGTCAGATGATCCCAGCCTTTTGCAGTGTGCTCATCGAGATAACAGCAATGATAACTTTTTATATTGCCCAACATCATCAGACATTAAACTTAACGGAATCAGTGATTTTAGAAAACAATGGGCTAGCGGCAAGCCCATTATTGTCAGGCAGGTTTTTGACAGTTCATCACTTGCAAGCTGGGATCCAGTGGTTATCTGGAGAGGAATTCGGGATACAAATGATGAAGAGAGAATGAAAGATGAGAATCAATTAGTGAAGGCCTTTAATTGTTCAGATCAGTCAGAGGTAGGCTCTTACATCTAGAGGTCATAGTCCATTGACAGTCATGTTTGGATGATCATATTTATCTCCTCTTTGATGCTGTAGAAGATATGTAGTCACTGCTGTTGTGTGATGTAATACCACTTAGTGATTTTTCTTAACTTTTATGTGATGGCAGGCCAATATTGAGCTTGTTCAGTTCATCGAAGGATACTTCAATGGTCGTATCTCGGAAAATGGTAGACCAGAAATGTTGAAGTTGAAAGACTGGCCTTCCCCCAGTGCATCTGAAGAGTTTATTTTGTACCAGAGGCCTGAATTCTTTGTTAAGTTACCTTTACTCGAGTATATCCATTCCAAATGGGGACTTCTTAATGTTGCAGCAAAATTGCCACACTACTCTTTGCAAAATGATGTTGGACCTAAGATTTTTATATGTTATGGAGCTGGAGCTTTTAAGGAACCCAGTGCAGGTGATTCTGTGACTAATCTTAGTATCAACATGCGTGACATGGTTAGTTTTCTTGAATTTCCCTTCATGTCTTTGTTTGCAGTAATGTGCGTTTAGGGCCAATGTTGAAAACAATGTTACATTAACATAACTTCGTTTGGTGTTGCTATATGCTTTTGTGGATTAGTGGAGGCTGTCTTTATAATAATTATTGATAGCAAGTTCCTAATTATGAACTTTTGTTTACTAGTTTTGATCTAATCAAGGAGATCTACCAAAAAATTTAGTTATACTAAAGAGTTTTGATTTGTTTCCATATAATAATCTATCCCAATCTGAATTATAGTAAACGCAGCCTGTAGGTTGCAAGTCTAAAGCTGGAAGCATCATTTTTTAAATGAAGAATGCTGTAGAACTTCTGCTGATGAAAGCTATTTTTGAGATATCTCGTTCAATTCTATTTTATGGTTATCTGGTTAAGAAAATTCTAGTGGTAATTTGAAGTGGTCTAGGACCAGTTGGGTTCAACTTGTTAACTTTAGAACTGAATTTGTTCTCATGAAGAAGTTAATGGCATTCAAATTTATTTTAGTACCCCTTCGGTAATGTTTTATGTAGAACTAAGGAGTACGACAAAATATGTGTTTATCTGCATGTTTAAAGAAACTGAGCTTTAGAAGAAGTGAAAGAATGCAAAATGAGCAAACAAAAACACCACCCAAAATAAATGAGCCAAAACAAACACAGACATAATCAAGATAAAAAATAAGACTTTAATCCAAAGTAATAAGACGAAGAGGATTATTACAAAAGAACTTTAGAGTCAGACTTGGCAAGAGCTAGACACCTCTTCCCACGACCTCTCTTAACTCTCTAAAACTTCTCTCATTCCTCTCCAGCCGAATACTCCATAAAATAGGGGAAAAAAAAAACAGCCTGACACAGAATACCACCATTATCTTGAGTGGGCAAATGGAATATGACCTCCATTATAAGGCAACAATTGCTGTTTTGATCCATGCACCAGATGCACAATATATGTATTGATATTCAGATTATTCTTATCTTTATTCTCTTATAAGAACGATGAAAATTGAAGAACAAATTCTTGGATTTTAGACTTTGATTAGCATTTTTCTAATTATGTATTGTGGATATGCTAAGAGTATAATTTGAGTTCTATATTTTAAAAGTTTTAACTACAATTTTATTCTTTAAGCTTTCTTCACTCTCTATTCAGTTTTTGTACTAAAGAAGTTTTTGATTTGTCTATCTAGTCTTTGTAATTTGTAAACTTCAATTTTGTGTCTGAGAGGTTCCTACACCTAACCTTGTAAGTTTAAAGTTTACACGACATATTAACTTTATTATCTAAGAATTACTTGGAGGTTTGAGTTTAAGCATGTTCAAGAATAAGGTTGTGAGAATAAAATTGATGGATTTATAAATAGACACAAAAATGAAAGTTGAGGGGTTTCATTAGAATCTTTTTAAAATATAAAGAGTTTACAGGCTCAACCTTGAAAATTTATGGGTTTATTATAAACTTAAGTACAAAGACTTAATAGACTCGATAAAGGTTTAGAAAGCTAACCTCTATTTTACCCTTATTTAAATATCCTCTTAAATAATATAATGCATGCATTAAGGAGTGAATGAATCACTGTGATGGATGAAAATGGATTCACATTGCAGGTATATTTATTGGTTCATACTCATTCAGTGAAGCCTAAGGAGGCTCAGGGGATTGATATTGAGTGCACGGAAAATACCACTGTGAAATATGTGGCAAATGAGTTGCACAGTGATGAAGAATTGTGTTCCGGTGATGGGAGATCAGCAGACCTATTAGTCCATGGTCATGCATCGCAGGATGAGCAGGAGGCTATGGGTGAAGCAGAGACAGAAGGCACAGTGTTGAGTCAGAAGAAGGAATCGAATTGTGCCGATGAGCAAACTGACAACTCTAAAATGTCAGATAGAGATATATTTAAAAATTCTTATTCTGCAGTTGTTTGGGATGTCTATCGGCAAAAGGATGTTCCCAAATTGACCGAGTATTTAAGACTGCATTGGGAGGAATTTGGGAAGTCTGTCAACATAAACAATGATCTTGTAAGTTGTTTCTCCCTCCCTCTCGTTTTAAATAATGGGGAAATAGTTTGTAAATTATTTCACATGCAATTTTGTTGAGTGTCAGATTATGCGGCCTCTTTATGATGGAGCATTGTACCTCGATGGACATCATAAAGGGAAATTGAAAGATGAATTCGGTAAACTTCTTCTGACTTGATTTTCATTAGCTTTCGTTGCGTATATGAGAGAGAATGTTATTTGTACAGTCATTTAAATTTCGATAGATTATGCTTACGACAATTAGGAGCAAGTGGGTTTAATTATAAGGGAAATGAAAATATATTGTGGATTTTGATCATTTCTTGCATAAATGAAAATAAATTATTATAGATAGCTTGAGAGTTTATTTTCTGAACTCGAGCTTATTTCACTCGCATTCTTTTCTTCCCCTCTTTTTCTCTCTCTGCTTTGCAAAGAAATGAAACTGAACAAAAGTTCTCTGATGAATCTTTTAATTCTTCTCCCATATAATCCTTACAAATGCACGTCTCTTTCAGGAGTAGAGCCTTGGACATTCGAGCAACGTTTGGGTGAAGCTGTTTTTATCCCTTCAGGATGCCCTTTTCAAGTCATGAATCTTCAGGTAGTTCAACTGTTACTTTACGTTTTGATCACAACATTTATCAACTTTCTTTCCCCAAATGAGGCCAAACCACCCAACAAATAAAATGCAGATGTTCAATGATGCTTATCTTTATGTTTTTGAAATTTTGAATTCTAAAGGTTGTCTTCCCTATTGGTAAATAAAGGAACTAAATTCTTGAACCTCTAAATTTGAGTACTTGTGGCATAAGGGTGAGTTTGGAATGCCCTATGTGCTTTTAAGTGAAACACTCATTTTGTAACTAATGGAAGAAAATTAGTTAAATGCTTAATCTAAGAGCACTTTACGTGCTTTCATCTGTTTTTAGAATTTCTCAAACTACTTTTAATTATAGAAAGTTCGAAACAATGTTTTTAAAATGTTATCTAAAATCTAAATGAAACACCACCAATTTAAAAAAACACATTTATTCCTTCTTAGAACGTTAAAAGACATGCCTAACACACATTAATTCAGTAACCTGATTTCGATTCTTGAGCTCTCAGTTGGACTTGACTATTTTCCTTGGGCCAACACATTCTTTTTGTTCGACATGGGAATGGGTTATTTATTTGTTTTCCTCGAAGTTTGATTTTTTTTTCTATTTCTATTAATTGAATTTTTCATATATAGTGTCTCCTCTCCCAATCAATATTCATATATACCAAACAGTAAATTTCGAAGTCCTGAAGTTTGCAACGGAAGACATTTTCCTTAAAATTTGATTTCCTAAAACTATAATACCAAAGGCCCTCTTTGCTTTCCAAAATTTCTCCCAGGCAATCTCAACGGCCAATAGGAGATATTTACTTCTGATAACTCATGGTAATTTTGTTCACTTGTCACAGAAGTATAGTTATGAAAATTGAAGCTATTTTACTCTTTAGGTACAGTAGACTTTAATTCTATGTTGTTTTATCATCATATTTCTGGAGAATAAGCTGCCGCCGGAGATGTGTTGTTGATCTTCTTATGCTTTGTTTACTGTATAATTCACAGTCCAATGTTCAATTGGGTCTTGACTTCTTATCTCCCGAAAGTGTTGGTGAGGCTGCAAGAATGGCTGTAGATATCAGGTGTCTTCCCAATGATCATGAAGCAAAACTGCAAGTGCTGGAGGTCAGAGACGAGGACAATTTTGAATTAAATTTTTTTTAGTGTTAATCTCATTTGGTCCATTCGTTTTTAATATCCATGTGTTTGGGGCAACTCGAACCAATTGCTTGACCTTATTTTCTTTTGGTCTTCTTTTTTAATATGCTTCATATCTTATTTGGGTTTATCGTTTGCCTGTTTTGGGGTCTGGTATAGGTCGGAAAAATCTCACTTTATGCAGCAAGCTCAGTTATCAAAGAAGTACAGAAGTTGGTACTCGATCCAAAGTGAGCAACTCCGTCCTTCCAACTTTTGTTGTTGTTCTTGTTGTAAAATCTGTTATCAGTATGAAAGAAAAAAGGGCGGTCCCTAGCGATGTTTGATCCCTCGTTAGGTTCTATGTTTTTCTTTGGGCGTGACCAAGATCTTTGTAATTAAAAAAAGGAAAAAAAAGTTGAAATAAACTCATTTTGGGGATTAAACTTAAATGCTCATTTTTCTCGCGAACATGAAATAAAATTGTTGTATATTTGCCTTTTAGTTCTTCAGATTCAACTTGAAATACTTCTGTTTTTCAATTCTTTCAGGCTAAGTGACGAGCTCGGAGTCGGGGACCCTAATTTGACTGCTTCCGTTTCCGAAAACTTGGAGGAGATGACAAAGGGAAGGCAGATAAGTTGTGCTTAGTTTGTTTATATTTATTATTGTACTATAGATTCAAAAGAGTATATTTACCAACACTCACTACTGGACTTGAAAAAACCTGTATATATGAATGCGGTGCAATAGTTAGATCTTCTGCACATGCCAACTAACAAAATATTTTTTAGGCTTTTAGCCTGATGTAGAAACATTGTAACATCTCCAATATAGTTCTAGAAATGGCAAGATTAGAGTTTTACATTCATTCTAAACTTTTATAGTAATCCTTGAAATAAATCCCCAAACCCGACCCACAGCCGTAAACATTAGAGCCTTCAAGCTGAGAGACAAAAGGAATTGGCAATTGTCCTCATCTCTGATTTTAGACCTGGCCATTCTGATTCAGGTGCCTGGGCATTTAGTGTGTATAACTTGCCCAGATAAACAAAACAGACCGCTATGTTGTGACGTCGAAAAGACGAGCTCTCTACTTTAAATTCCAGTTCGTAGTATTTGACATTTCTTATCGAATCCTCTCTGAGAGTTGTTTGTATCAAGGTTCCTTTAAGATCAGGGCGTTTGCTGGCCCTTGTAATTGTCCTGATCACAGCTTCCCCTACTTCATTTGGTCCTCCAAATGCTTCAATTCTTTGTGATCCAAAGAACCAACCAAAAAAAGAAAAAACATAAACCTTTTTAGAATCAAATTTCCTTTCAATGAGGCAAGTCTGTAGGTTCATTTCATTTTCAACTTCTCCTAAAATGTAGAAGTTTATAGAAATCCTGAACCTAGGATGAGATTTGATTATCTGTAAGGCATATAGTTTCATCTTGTTTTTGTCTCTCAGGAGGTGTTCGGTTTACAGCAAATCGAATTTAAGAAGTCAAGTTTATGTTCGGTACATGAGTTTGTCAGTCGAGGTTGTGCATTTGTTTGGACTGCATAAACTAAGTCTATTGCTAATTTTTCGTACTTCCTAATAGTTTTATAAATCATGAACTCACCGATCATGGTTTATACGAAACCTTAGTTCTTATAACCCGACTCCTTTCTGTTATATAAATTCAGATCGATCGTGCCTCAGATTTCACAAGAGTTGAACACCTTCCAAGGGGTTTCTAAAAGATCCTAAATCTAGAACATTTTGATCCATCCCTTGCTCGCATGTTAGAATGTGGAGAATTGAAATGATTTGTCATAATGTTGAATTGTAGACAAGTTAGGTAAGCTTACGAAAAATCGGGTGAGACAGGAGACACAATGACGCTAACGTTGAGCTCTCCGCTCGAACCTGGTGGACCAAATGCAACCAGTGGCTCATTAACACTCCGACGACGACGATCCATGTTGGAGCTGGTCAAGGGTGGAGGGTCGAGTGATCGTTCAAATTCAGACTTTTCAGCTGCTCGATATAGCAACCTCTGGTCTCCTACCCATCTTGCTGGGTATATAAACTCTGGATGTTCTTTAAACAGAAAATTTTAGGCAGTGTGATGGAAGAAAAAAAAACAATAAAACCATAAAATGTAGTTTAAACACTAATTAATATTATATAGATTTATTTAAAATTAACAATTTTTTTTTTTTTTTTTTAATTTTCATCCTCAAATATTTTTTAAAACAAATTAGACTACCAATATTATAATTTTTGTCTTTTATTCAATTTTTGTAATTTACTAATTAATTTTGTGAAAAAAAAAATTGAAAATTACTACTACCTCAACAAAGTCCAATCAAATTAAGTTTGGTTAATGCCTAAATTAACCATTAAAAAATTAAAAAAAAATTCAAAATTCATAAATATAACGGCCCAAATCCATCATTCTCAGATATTGTCTTCTTCATCCCTTTTAGGCTTTCCCTTGAATACCCAGTTACCCCAGCGGAAGGAGTATACGCACTTGATCGAGTTGTTTTTTCTATTGATTTAGTCCCATAAGTAATAGCAGGGATGGCGGCAGAGCTATAGTCAAAGAAGCCGCGGGAAGCAAAGGCACCAATAAATAGCTAGATGGGTCGCATAGAAGCTTTAAGAGATAGGGGGCCAGCCAAAGAAGATGGCAGCGGGAGCACGAACGAGGTAACTTATGCTTTTTTCATCGGCACTATCCGCTTTATAGTCGAATCTGGAGAATATGAACTCATCACATTCTTCTTTTTGGTATGTTGTTATGAGCTGGGTTTTCACACCCTTATAATTGCAAACTCAAGGCTTTAAAACTCCTTGGGGAATGTTTCCAATCCCTTATAAATGCTTTAAAACTCAAGGCTTTAAAACGCGTGGGGGAAGGTTTCAAGGCTTTAAAACGCCTAGGGGAAGGTTTTCACACCCTTATAAATGGTGGTTTGTTCTTCTCTTCAACCAATGTGGGACATCACAATCCACCCCCTTCGAGGCCCAGCGTCCTCGCTGGCACTCTTTCTTTCCTCCAATCGATGTGGGACCGCCCCCAAATCTACCCCCTTTGGGGCTCAGCATCCTTACTGGCACACCGCCTCGTGTCTACCCCCTTCAGGGAACATCGAGAAGGCTGACACATCGTTTGATGTCTGATTGATACCATTTGTAACAGCCCAGATTCACCGTTAGCATATATTGTTCTCTTTGGACTTTTCCTGTCGAGCTTCCTCTCAAGGCTTTAAAACGCGTCTACTATGGGAAGGGAAAGATTTCCACACCCTTATAAACTGTGGTTTGTTCTCCTCCCGAACCAAGATGGGACATCACACTAAATTTCAATGGTTTTTCTTTTTAATGTTGTGGTTCTTTCTAATTTTATAAATTTTGTACTATAAAATTTTAAGTAAAAATTGATACAATTTTGACAAATTTGAAAATAAATTATTGTTTTTAATTAATTAAACGCTGAAAAAAAAAATCCAAAAAGAAAAAAATTGTATGCTGCAGAACTTACTGACCAAATCCTTCATTGTTATCAATGCACCGGCTGTACCCTCCAACTGGATAAACAACATCGAGTTTCAAACGCCGACTGTTTTCCGGCGACAATCCGAGAAGAAAGCTCGTTACGCCGCCAAAATTTGCGCCGACGGCCACCAGAGAAGCCGACCCAATCCCTACAGTTAGCCTCCGTCGAAACGTCGCTGCCAGCGGTGCGAATTGCTCCGCCGCAGAATTTCCGGCAGGGTCTCCGGACGGTGACTGCGCCGACACTATTCCTCGCCGGAAATACATCATTTGACCGCCGACGAAGCAGCGAGTAAACGCCATTTTCCGACGCGCCTGTTCTCTTGAAGAGGGACAATGGCGAAGCTAATCAATTATATTTATGTGACTTTTGTGATCCCTCTATCCATTCTCTCTCTAAGGACTGTTCTACTATTTTGCCAAAGTTTGGGGACCAATCAGCAAAAATGAATGAATTCTTTGTTAATTAGAAAATTAAAACTTTTTAGATTTTAGAATATTGTTAGGAATCGTGAATTGATTCATCAATAGTATGATATTGTCTACTGTGAGTATAATCACGAATCCAAATTAATCGAGGCTCGACTCTTTTTCTTTTGGAGTCTTAGTCATTTTTAACCATGCATTCGAGGAGCCTCGACTCCTTTTTCTTTTGGAGTCATTTGTTCGACATTTGAGGATTCTATTGACATGTTTAAAGTGTTTAGAGAATGATATCATATTAGATGAACACGACCCTCCACAATGATATTGTCCACTTTGAGCATAAACTCTCGTGACTTTGCTTTCGGCTTTCCCAAAAGGCCTCATGACAGTGGAGATAGTATTCCTAGATCATAAACCCATAATGATGTGGGACTTTCATCAAACCGTGGTCACACATATAGGCCTTTAAAGAAAATAAGAATGGAACCTGTTCTAGTAATTGCTCGGCTTGAAACTATTGTAGCTCTGACCAATTTTCCTTGTGGCATTTCTTCACGATACGAAAGAGAAGGAATAAGATTTTAGGATGAATGACTAAGCTTGAGAAAAAAATTTTAGCACCGAAACTGATATTTCGAAGATTGCTAAAGACTATGTTTGAAGCGTATCAAATCTGCTCACTATTTCATCATTACACCAAAAGAGAAGAACACGTTATGTGAATCAAATATTCATTCAATCGGCGGAACTCATTTTTCAACGATATTCAAACTCAGACAATCAATCACCGAACATTTTCCGAGCATCCAAACAAAAATGTCCAACCGAAACACAATCCACACGATTCCAAGTCTTCTACGCCGAAATAGTCTATCGAACAACATTATGCAAAACAATAAAACGCATTCAACTTCATAAAACTAGAACAAAACAAGAAGATCAACTTACTAACAAGCTATCTCGAATGGAGCTCTCCGTTACGTTGAATATCATAAAAATCAGAGAAACAAAGCTTGCCATGAAAGCAACTACGAACTTGAAACCCCAAGACTAGTTCATCGATAGATGACATGTCGACTTTTCTTTGTATAATTAATTTTGTTTTAGCTTAGTTTTAAAAAATATTTATATTATTTCTAAATATCAATATTAGTTTTAATTTTGATTTTTAAACTTAATCATTGTCACGTTATTTTAAGATAATTTTAAATATTGATAAACGTATTTTTTAAATGAGATAAAATTCACATTTTTTTTTTCATAAACTAATAATTCAATTCAACTTCCATTTATTATACTAAAAATCTAATAATAATATAGGTTTAAAATTTATTTATATTTTAAAAATGAAATACAATATATTTTAATTTATATACTTTTAGTTTGGATCCATTTACTTTATAAAAAAAAAAAATCATAATCTCTGTTTATAAAATCAATTTTCTTTTAAATTTTAATCAAGAAATATATATTTTAAAATTATTTATTTAAAATTGTGTTAATTTTTTTTAATTATAACTGACAACAAAATATATAATTTTTGTCCGGGAGATTTACAAATGCTAACAAATATCAACTAGTTTTTAACTATCAAAGTAAACATATAATTTAATACTAATCGATCAAGAGGTCAAAGATTTGAATAACTATCAAAGTAAACATATAATTTAATACTAACATATATATCATCGATCAAGAAGTCAAATATTTGAATCTCCTACCGAAAAATTCATCAAACTAACGAAGAAAAAAAAAAAAAGGTTAACTTTTGAGGTAAAAGTAAAAGAAACAAAAGTAAATGGTAAAACCTAGAGAGATCAATCAAATTGAATTCAAGTTGGAACAGATTCTTCCCATGCAAGTTTCAATCTCCTTATAAAAATGCAGATTCTGAGAACATCTTGGATGCAAGCTTTTAACTGCTAAACCTAAGATTTGAGCCACGTCGCCTGGTGGATATGGATACTCGACACATGCCTGCACGTTACGGTAGCATGGAAACAAGTAATGAATGAACTTAGAAAGATACATCGAAGTCTAACAACCACTAAATTTTCCTCTAAACATGTTAGATCTTATATCAGTTGGAGAGAGTAACGAAGTGTTACGAATCACGGATCTCCATAATGGTATGATATTGTCCACTTTGAGCATAAGATTTTGTTTTGGGCTTTCCCAAAAGGCCTCATACCAATGAAGATGTATTCCTTACTTATAAACCCATGATCATTCCCTAAATTAGCCAATGTGGGACTTCTTCCCAACAATCCTCAACACAAAGTCCTTAAAGGGTGTGAAAACCTCTCCCTAATAGACGCGTTTTAAAACTTTGAGGGAAAACTCGAAAGGAAAAGTCCAAAGAGGGCAATATCTTCTAGCAATGGACTTGGGGTGCTACAAATGGTATTAGAGCCAGACACCGGGCGGTGTACCAGCAAGGACGCTAGGCCCCCTAGGGGGTGGATTGTGAGATCTCACGTCGATTGGAGAAGGGAACGAAGCATTCCTTACAAGGGTGTGGAAAATTCTCCCTAATAGACGTGTTTTAAAACTTCAAGGGGAAGCCCGAAAGGAAAAACAAAAAAAAAACAATATCGGCTAGCGGTGGACTTGAGTTGGTACTTCATAGCAGTCCACAATGATTTTATACAATGCCCAACAACACTATTCCTACTGAAGTTCATGTTTCTAAGAGTAGTAGGACAAAACCAAACAAAGTAACAACAGACATAAAATTCAGTGGAAATAGTTCTTCTAGATGCTTGTAGTGGCAGGAAAATGAGAATAACCCATATCATATCATTTCTTAGTTTCATAGCAATTACCTGGATCATAAGCAAAGTAGCAACACATGAAGTGATTAGATTTGAAGGAATTCCTCCATAATCTTTATCGGAACGTCTCGATCGTGGACTGAATAGATCACTAGTAGGAAGGTGTTCCAATGAGCATAATTGGTTAAAGGGGCCCAAACTGTCATTTATATACTCTTGAGACTTGCTTAAAGGTTTCTGATACTCAAACGACTCAAAAGAATGCAGGGCACCACAAATAATTGTCAGAGGATCATCACCTTGGCTCGTGCTCAACATGACCTGAACAAAATAGTATATCATGAAATCTCTCTTCACAAATACTCGTGCACCATCAATCATGTTTGCCTGTTTTTACACCACTAAGACATGAGTAAAGAAAACCTAGTGCCTAAATTCAAGGAAATTGCCAATAAATTGTTCAAGGATCAACTTGTTCATTGAAGTTGCAAATAAATGAGCTTGTTTCATATCTGATGGGCTCACCATATATAATGCTATAAGGATTAAGGAGGAAGCCTAGTTATAACAATAAGAATTAATCAAGTAAACTCCACCTAAATTTCAGAATACGTGCATGTGTGCACGTATGTTGTTTGACGAGTGTGTGTGTGTCTGAGAGAGAGAGAGAGAAAGAAGTACCTCAATAGCAACATTTACCATCAACTGTGCCTTTTCCCTCGAACCTCTGACAATATCAACAACCCCACATCCTGATTCATGAGAAACATTTAAAGAATGGGGGATACCACTAGGTGCTCTGGTATTAGCTAGAGACGGAGACATCGACCATGGAGGCAATGAGTTCCCAGGGAAAGTATTATGCTGCGCCAGGTTAAATGTGGTGGAAGGATCCTACAGATGCATACAATCAATTAAGATGTTGTATGGAGTTGAAACAAATAACAGATTCAACACAACCATGGCTAATAGATTTTGAAGGTACAAAGTAAAAATGCACATCTCCTCGGCCACTTCGAAGTTCGTTTTCTATAGTGTTCTTGATTAGTTTGGTCCTATAGTTAATTGGATAGGTTCCAACCTAATCATGCATATCATCCAACTATAGTTTTTGAGCTCACTCTTCAAGAACAGTTCACTCAATTCTTATTTCAAGGAATCTCTTAAATAATGCAGTATTTGAGCTCACCCTATATCCTACATTCATGCAATTTTCTGCATTATTCACGTTCCTTTAGAACATTCATTCTTTATTACCAAGGTTGGACAGATCCAACCAAGTCTCGGAAATGAAACTTTAACCGAACTGTAGGCTATTCGGTAGCCTTTTTGCAAAGAAGCTAAGATAGTCCATGTTTTTTAGACTTGTGTGCCTCAATGTAAGATGCCATCTCACTTAAGTCTCATTGGTTCATAAGCACAAATCTCTTCCTACTATGGCTAGAAGGCTTAACTATGCTTTAGCTTCCTGTAAAAGCTAAAAGAATAACACCAGCATAAAAGCACGCTTATATATTTATGCAAGCAAAAGGAGCCTATACATACAGAACCGACTACAATGATATAAATTTACGAAAAATGATTCCAATTGTTGAGAATAAGAGATGTTGAGGATCCAAGTATCGAGCATCTGGCTAGCTCTTGAATGTATCACTCTGGTCTTATCAGTTATCGAACTAATGATCTGAATTCAAATCCACAAGAAATATGCTAATCTATCCATCAACATATAAAAAATGAGATTTGAAACTACGCCGAAATCTTATTAACGAAAATGTTAATAACATGCAGAGTAATTTTAATTTAAAAGTACTCAGAACTCAAGTGTGCTACCAAGGTATCAATGGTGTATGGGCTGGATGCTTTCTCCAATTCTCTACTTAGATTTGGATGGCTATTTGCCTTTGGCTCTTTGCATTCGAGAGATGATGCGTTGATGGAACGGCTCTGACATCTAAGAGCCACTGGAAGATTATCCAGTGGATTGAAAGGCATGCAATCAAAATCCTGAAGTGGAACTTTTTTATGTCAGTAAATAAATAATGACTAGCAGAAAGACAAGTTCTGGGTTCAGCAGCAACAAATTAGATAATATTAGCATCAAAACTATATCCCTCTTGTAACATCTTTAACAAGGCATGAAACTCTTTGTTGTATGCAAGGAAAAAAGACTATTGTTAAAGATACAAACTCTATAAAGGAGTGAAAAAAAAACTTATCCTAACCTATCAACTTAAGCTAAGCTTTTGGGTTCGGTAGTAACGCCATTTTCTGTTTAGTTAACTACTCGTTGCATCTTAGATTAATTTCCAAGCTCACAAATAAGTGCTAAATATATGAAATAATAATTAAATCTACCGTTTAGGTTAGTTACAAGATAACAAATGTTATGGACCCATGTGACAAAAAGAAGCATATGAAATAGTAATTAACATACTATTTAGGTTGGTTAACAAGATAACATCTTACAGACTAATATCTTCACCAAGTGGCAAACAAAGCATACATGTACTTATGACCGAATGCAAGTACCAGACGAATTTTAAAACCCCTACTAATATGGATTAATACCATAAAAGTTTAATGGATCTCTAGTCCTTTCCCATCAGAATAGAATAGAATAGATAGCTTTATCCTGCTCTTTTACATGGCATATGCTTTTTATCTTTAAACAACTTACACTAATTAAACAAGATTCTAAACCCAAAGGAAGAGTAACAGTATCGTATATGAGTTAACCCAGCAGGAGTAAACCTACCATCACTAATTCGACTCCAATCTCCTGATTATCAAACTGAATCCTGTACTTGTCATGATTAACCGTTAAGACCATTCCATCAAGAACTTTTAGTGTGTTTGGAAGCAAAGCTATTACACGCTGCCCAACAGTTAAGGGTCTCGCCAAATCTGTAGGAAGCCCTTCACGACTGCCAGCATGGAGGTCAGCATAAATTTGTCTTACAGATTCTCGGAAAAGTTTGAGTTTCATTCTTTCTCCATGAAGAAAACATTCAGACAATCGCCGAGGTTTACCGAGGGAACTGCATAAACAGACACATTTCAGACTTTCAGTTCATGGCATTCTCGAGTAAGTAAAAATTTACAAAAGATACCTTCTTATGACACTCCATTCAAGACGAGTTAACTGTGGGATGTTTTTCAGGCCAACATGATCCAAATACTCGACAAATTCCCTTCTTGCAAACCAAGGATAATCAATTGCACTATAAAACCATTCAAAAATGCACCATCTACGCAGCAAAGTGGACGACATGCAATTAGAAAGTTTGTCCTGAATTGTCGAAGCACAGGCAGATAGTTTTAACATTGTGCTATAGTTCAAAACCTGAAGCAGAGACCCAAATAAAGAAGAAACTGAAGATCTTACTTTGAGGTAGAATGCTCTGTCTTGAACAGAGGGGGAATATTTCATGAGCTCTTTTTCCAATTTGTCGTCACAGGGCTTCGTCTTTTGATGGGTCAACAATCTCCGAAGCCCCATCTTACATCTACTTCGACTCCCCTGCTTAATTGGTAGAGTGACTTGATTTTCTACAGGAAATGGAATTAATTGGACATATCAATTCCTTCATTTCTAATCAATTTCCAAATATCTTCTAATATAATGAACTATTTCCAATATTTTTCATTGCAAAAGTTGTCATGACAAACTTGTTTACCGTTATTCATTGGTTTAGTATGCCCAGATGTGGCCTGCAAAAAAGAAAGATACACGAGCAATAAGGAAAAGGTGATATATTGTAAAAGTAACTCCACAAATCATTGAGCTGCCTTTCTTCAACTGCGTTTTCTCTGAAGAAAACCTAAAAATGCCAACCATCTCGTCTTCAATTAGCAAAGCCATTAGGCATTTCTGGGACAATTTTAAAGTTAAGGCTTGAATTGGTATGTCGCAGATTCCTCATTCTCATCCAAAAAGTCCTTTGTGGCAATTCCTTTAAAAAGAAACTAGATATGCATGCTATAAGGCTTTTCGATCAGAAGATTTGATAGGGGAGGAAGCAAAAAAAAAGGGTATGAATCGGATGGATATACAGAATAGATCAAACTTTTGGATCCTTGTGGTGTACTCTTTCTCCAGTTTTGTGTAGCTGCATTTCCTCTTTGATTGTTACCAATGTGGAGTAAGTTTCTCTAAACTTCTTTCATTATTACCCATTGGAGTAAGTTTCTCAATAAAAAGTAATTTTCTTTCACGGAAAAAAGAAAAAATTCAAAAAAGACGAAGGCATCATTGATAAATGATTTTGCATTAGAATAAAATGGCTCATCAGAAGCAGCAGAAACATGGCATCAAACTTATCTTTCCCAACCATATGAAAGGCACAAAAAACCGAATCAGAAACTGCATTGTCAACACAACCAAATGACATTTTTTAAAGGGAAAAAGAAATCATTCTTGCAGAACGCAACTATACCAAACATACTGATGAGCAAATACCTCAGATGCAGTGCAGAGAAGTTAAAATGACAGACAAACCATGCATTTAAAAGTGAAGGACAACCAACAGGGAGTTAAAAGAGAATAAATGTCATGATGTTAATGATATTTCCACTAAAATTTATTAAAACGAAATCCTTTAGACTTCATAAAATGAACATGCTTTATGTTTACGTAAAGAAGCAAAACTTCGACCTACATTTTCTTCTTCTTGTTTTTTTGGGAAAAGAAGCCAGCTTTCATTTAGAATAATGAAATTACAGAGTAGAGGATATCCGTATGTTATGAGTTAAAATTCTACAAAACTACAAATAATGGCATTTTCTTCATTGAATCCTTTCTCCATTTCATCGTATCATTTTGTATAGCAAGAATCTGCAAGAATTTCAGCTAAAATGTTCACTTACTGTCTTCAAATTTTCACGTAAATGGGCATCCACGGGAATTTTTGTATCAGGTATCTGCAAGTGAATAGTGAATAATGAATAATGAAAAAGAAATAGTTTTTTGTATACTCTATACATTAGATAAAAACTAGCAAAATCAAGAGACAACTTCCAAAAGGAGCTTTCACATTGAAAATTACTAGCTTTATGGATCAGTGTGATACCGCAATTGACAAGTCACTTCCAGGTTTTGATTTCCCATAACCTGTATCCTCAATATTGAACGTTTCAGGGACCATGATTTGCTTTGCTTTATCCTCAATACAAGATTTGTTTTCCAAATTGAAAGAGTCAGTTTCCTCCACAATTTGAACAGATCCTTCTTGGTGCAGATCAACAATGATAAAATATAAGGAAGCTTATATTTAGAGGACATAGGTAATAGATGAATCATATAAAATAAAATAAAATAAAATAAAAAAAAACCATCATATGTAAACACAATAAGGAAGCTTGTATTTTTATTTTTACTGCAATAATGAAACTTATATTGGAAGAAAGCATGAACCGATCGAAAGTTTTAGGTTTCCTAAATCATCATTCTCACCCTAGGGAGGCAAATAAAGTTTTTAGATATGCATTGAAACTGTCTAGTGAGTATGCCTGTGTCTTTAGCTTCATCCATATAACTCCCCTTTTCCTACTAGTAGAATTATCAAAAAAGTAATGAACAATTAGGAGTAAAAGCACCTTGATCGATTACCAAATGTAGATGGCAAATTATTACACTAAGTACATAACGTATTTTAATGATATTGAAAGGCATTACTCCAAAGAGCTTTTTACAAGAAAAAGATGTTGCTTGACAGAAGTATGTGTTCAACCATCCATCGAGAACAACAATATCAATACGCAGATAACGAGCATATCAACAGCATAAAAAAGAACATTTGATGCAATTAAATTTGATTTGTGGCTGATTGTGCCATCCTCTTAGAATCTTTGTCGTTTTATAAACGTTTGGGTTAAATTTGAAAAGTGAAAAATAGGGGAAATGGGAGGAATATAAAAAGTTAGTTGACATAAAAAGGATGAATAATGTTAAGAATAGCCACAGAGTGGTTTAGTTTTCAAATTCAATAATGTTAAGCATCGTGTCTATTCTACAAGCAGGAACCTTTTGTTGCCCAACCAAGAATGTAAGTTTATTATTAATATCAGACCATCATATCACACTCCAAAACTATGATAAATTAGAACAAACAAGTATCTATTAACCTGGTTCCATGGCAGTAAATGGCATCACGGAAGACAAATCAGCTAAGGTCTGCAAAGCATCTACAGCAATGTTCCCATCTATTCAGAAAAACCACAAATTAGCAACTTTTTAAATGAAAAAACCAGAGAGTTCAGAACATTATACAATTCTGTTCAACCAATGATAATCATGAAAATTAACCAACCACAAGTTGAGCAATTGAACGGTTGACTCTTTCATCAACTAATATATAAAACAATCATTGCATACAACACTACAGATTGAAACTAGAGCAACAAAATTACCTCCACGTGACTGCTTCCTGCTTTTCTTTTTCTGAACTAGTGGAAATGATAGCTCACAATCTGCATTTGAAATTTCAGAGTCAACTTTTCCTTCTGGAACACTGAGACTGCCTACGCCATCCATAATAGATGCTTCAGGTCTATTTTCTGTTAAATAATCGATACTTTGATGAAACTGCCTGTTTTTATCATCTAAAACTTTCTCCTTTCTGTACCGTTTCTTCATCTTGTGGTGAGCCTTAACTATCCTTGCAGACTCTATATCTACTATCAAGCTAGGATCATAACCAAATTGTTCGATTGGTCTTCCTTTACGTCCACCGCTGACCTGAAATCAGTCCTGTACAAGTTAACATCCAAAGCTTCAACTGTTTCCAACTATCTCCAAAGAGCAAGAAAGGAGAGTGTGGGTGCTAATTGCATAAACAATTATAACATTAAGCATAACACTACTAGCAAACAATAATGTTACTGAAGGAAACTTCAATGAATACTGAAATTCCATTTTTCCCCTCACCTCGTATGAGGATTTCAAGTTCTCTTTTATTTTGCAAGGCATGGATGTTGCGGAAGTGCCCCCTCTTTGTGAGGCTTCAGCCAAAGCTAATGTGGCACCATGTGCAACTTCATCGCTGCTCACGTGAAATTCTGACTTCTTCGAACTTTTATTACCAGAAGCATGGTTTTTCCATTTATTTCTTTTATTTGAATATGAAATAGGAACACGAGGTGTCCTTTTCTGCACAACACGAGGCTGGCTACCTATATGAAGATTGTCACAGCCAAGGTTTAAGAAAAATTAGGTCCTGTTAATCTTGTTATAGGACAATTGTAAAAAATATTTTTGCAATGCTTTTACTGCCAAGAAAACATTTATCAGAATGTAGGTTTTAGCTACAAAAAATACATTTTTATTGGCAGGAGAACTATTATATCTATCATCAACGTGTATAGAAATAGTTAATATTCAAACAAATTTCATGCTTTTTTTCTACATATTTGTAAAGTATAAACTTACAAAGGGACAATTTAATGGAAAAATATCAAACTTCTGGCACTTTTCAACCAATTCAAGAGGGATGGTCTCACCAAAGAACTATGTGTTTGTACTTCAATTCCAAAAGATGTGTACTTCCCACTCCAAAGTAGAATTAAATAGGATAACTAAGGGCCATAACTTGGCCAATAACTCTAAACATGACTATTGACCTTCCCCCCAAAACGTACAACATGAAAAATAAGCTCAATAACTATTACATATCTGGCCCATCCTCGTTCTTTTTATCTTAGGTACTAGTAATTGTTGCTGCATCATGACGACCGTTTCCCAAGTTGCTTCATATTTTGGCAGACCATTCCATTGACTCTAGACTTCCCATTCTCCAAATACTTCATTCTTCAGGTCTTGAAATGGTCCAAAATACGTTGGTGACAGCTTTTCATTTCTTCATCTTGCTAAGGATAATGGGTGGTACAGCCTGAATTTCGATATACCCACTCCACAATTGGATACTCTTCCTACCTCCTCTTCCGATCAGCTAGCTTCTTCATACAATTCTGAGCAGCAGCCAAATGGTTTTTTAACACATCTAAGGCCATGTCTTGTTTAGTTAGCTATTGTTCCAATGTTGCATTAGTCAATTTTTTGTTGCTACAATTTATTAAAGGAAGAGGTGCTCGCCTGACAACATGAAAGAGAGTGGTATTATGGCGATGTGGTATTTGGTACTCTACCAATATTCTGCCTAAGCCACCCTCTCATTCGATGCTTTTGGTCTTTCTGCAGAGAAAGAGCATAAACAAGTTTTCATACACCGATTGACCCTCTTGGTTTATCCATTCATTTGGGGATGATAGGTCATATTTCATCTATGTTGTGTCCCATGTAACCTTGTTCACTCCAAAAAATACTAAGGAAGACCATGTCGTGATCCGTGACTACAAATTGTGGAAAACCTTGAATGGGAGGGCCAGTCAATGTTGCTAATTAAACCACTATAGGTTGGTGAGATAAAACATCAGCAACTTTGTTTTCTAGCCCAGATCAGTAATGGATTTCAAAATCAAATCCTTAAAAGCTTTGCCAATCATAGTTGGTATTCCATTTCCACATCCCTTTGCTCTAACAAACTACAAATGGCCTTTTGGTCAGTTCACACCACAAACTTTTGTCCCAGCAAGTACGGCCTCCAACATTGCAGTACTAGAACAATTGTCATCAACTCTCTGCATATACTAACTTAATTATGGCCTGTGCTGACAACGTATGACTGAAAAGGGCTACCATATGGCTGAAAAGATTCAGTGGCTGTTCTTGCTTGAGAATTCTTGGGATTGTTTACTTTCATTGATCTCTATTGTCCTGTGGGTTCAGTTTTTCACCTAAGTTTTAGGCTATAAGGTTCATTCGAATAAGTTACTCATTGGGAAGCTTCTGCAACTTTATGTCTAATTTTCATTTTATCAAGAAAAATCCTGTACAATTTCTCCACCTTTCTTAGAGGGAAATTGTTTGGCCTTCCTGAACTTTATAGATAACCCATCTCCATTAGTGGAGCCCTCAGTCTTCTCCTACTTGATCATAAAAACAATTGTAGAATTAAGGCTCTTCGGTGCATAGCTGTTTAAGCTACCTCATGGTATTTGGACTGATTGCTTATTTTAGGATGTTTTTAGAGCTCTTCAGGTGAGAAAACATAGATTTTCAAGCCTCCATGAGATGCAGGCCCTATAAATATATTAGTTACCAATAAAATCATAAACAAAAACATGGAAAACAGCCCCTCATGCACAATAGCATTTCAATATTGTCTTACCATGATATAAACTCCTAAGCAAAGACAGACATCCACCATTTGCTGCAACTGAATGACTAGTACAATAGTCTTCATTTGAGAAACTCATTTGAACTTTTCCTTGATTAGTCTTTGGAGATTCTTGAAAACCTGAAGCATGATAATTATCACGTTCACTATCTCTACCTTCCTGTCAATTTACCAATTGACTATATTAAAATTTCTAAGCAAATGAATTGACAAAAAAAAAAAAAAAAAAAAAAAAA
>NW_019272045.1:1523647-1565272 GCF_002738345.1 Cucurbita maxima
AAAATTTCTAAGCAAATGAATTGAAAAAAAAAAAAAAAAAAAAAAAAATTGAACGAAGTGTTGTTACTTGCATTTGCAGTTTATAAACAAAGATAATCTGATAGAGTGTTGTTACATGCTGATTGGGCAGGGTCTAAGAAAGATAGAAGATCAACTTCAAAATATTGTGTATTCGTGGGTGGTAACTTGGTTTCTTGGAAACTAAGAAACAAAAAGTGGTGTCACGTTTGAGCATTGAATTAGAATAAAAAGGGATGCCACAACTTATATGTAAATTATTATGGATACGTCAACTTCTTATTGAACTGGGATTTGATCTACAACACCGACTAAACACATCGAGGTCAGCTGTCATTTTATACATGAAAAGATACAACAAGGTTTGGAATCAAAAGATATGTGAAGAATGTTGAACGATTAGGGCATATCTTCACAAAAGCATTAAATGGAGCCAAAATAGATCATCTCTCTACCAAGTTGGGCATGATGAATATATATGCTCTAACTTGAGGGGGAGTGTTATAATTTTCATATTAGTAAATTTATAATTTTGTTAGTATATTAATTGTGCTTGTCCTTCCTACTTAAGTTAATCTTGTACACATGTATATATTTATCTCTTTAGTGAATGGAATAGAGTATTCTCATTCTCTCAACCATTATTGTTTACGCGTGATAAACAATAAGAAAAAATCCTTGAAAGCTACACCAGATTTTTTCCACTTTTAGTCTCCAACTTTCCTTTCCATCTAAAGCAACTCCTTGGTGAGAATTTTGAAACAAGAGGTAATGCTGGAAGGTGCAAGACCAAATTGAGTAGGCATTCACAAAAGGATTGAATGTATCAAATTGTAGAGTTTCAATGACAACTTGCTGAAGGAAATGTAAATAAGTGTAACATTGTTGACAAGGGAATATTCAAGGTATACTAACAATAGAGCTATATTAGATGATCTTAGAAAACATTTAAAACTATTCTAGAAATATCTGACATTTAGAGTTATCTTTTATTTAGCTCCATTGAGAATTTCTCTAGTCTTAATATACTCTTGAAGAAATCTATTGTTTTGGGCTTCTCCCTCGAAAAATTTAAAGAAATAGTTTGTGATAGCCCAAGCCCACCGCTAGCAGATATTGTCCTCTTTGGGCTTTCCCTTTCGGGCTTCCCTTCAAGGTTTTTAAAACACGTCTACTAGGGAAAGGTTTTCACACCTTTATAAATGGTGTTACATTCTCCTCCCCAACCGACGTGGGATCTCACATGGTTCTAAGTTGAGCTTGTGCGTAATGTATGGAAAGTGCAATAGATACTAGTTTTGAAGCGTCCATCCTTTTACTTTACATATACGTGATTGCTTTGGTAGCACGACTTATTTAATGGAACTAGTCATAAACCTATCTGTTTTTTTAATCAAAACAACAAACCAAAGATGTAAAAGAGACAAACAAGGCCCAATTAAGACATTCAGTAAAGATTTTATGTTTATGACAGTAAAAAACATAACACACGCTCACCATAACATTATAGTAATCTGTCATCAGCGCTATGAGACCAACAACAGATGCAGTCCCCTCCGGCAAGGAAAGATATGCCTGGAAAGCAAAGGCATAACAAAATCAAAAGCAGCTAATTAAGGACCAACGAAAATTGTATTGCATAGCTTATCAGTTACTAAGAAAACTTCACCATTTAAAGAGGGAAGGAAAATTATTGTGAAGAATGGCAATCCTAGTCCTAAGGAAAAGTAAAAGAACAAAATGTATTAAAACCCCAACTTTTTTATCCACCAGATTAGAATGAAGCCAATTGAGGAATAGCAAAAGGAAAGTCAACCTGGAAGTCCTTGTTACTTTTGAAATTCAAATTGATCAAAGGATAGGATAAAGAGATATTAGGCTTCCATTTCAATGAGATAGGACAGTAAATACGAGGGAAAACTGCTATGAAAGAGGGAGGCAGCAATGAACTTATCCTCCTGAAGAGAAAATGGTTCCTATCATCAGAAGAGAGGGAAACTAAAGCTTGAACCAACGAATTCAAGCAAATTTAAAGAGCTCCAACAAGGAAACAACAACTTTTGCGTTCCAATCATTGGAGTATAAACCATATTGATTAAAATAACCTTAAAACTCCTCTTGAGAAATAATCCTGCTAAATCACCAATCAACCCAAAGTCACAACTCGAGACAAACTAAGACGGAATTGTCAAACCCAAGCCCATAAAACGATTGAACACAAAAATAATCTTCATGAGCTTCAAATATCTATTCAATACCAAGAATAAATCTTGTCATTTTCGAAGCAGAAATGAGTAAGCCCTTACCCTCACATTTAGTTATCCTCAATTACGTTTTCCCCTCAGCCCCCTTGATGAAGATATCAACAAGAAGATAAGAAAGAGACACTTATCTAAGCCCCTGAAGCTTGTGATTTTGCCTGAAGGCTCTCCATTGAAGAAAACCCAAAAGTTAGGCACTTACCAATGCAAAGTTGACAAACAGTGCAATTCAATCATAATAACTGAGTAAATGAACCAACACTAGTCTATCAAAATTCTGTGAACCATTGAGGAAATTAGCATAGGAAACAACAATTATCAGTGAGAAGAAAGTCAATAGTCACGACGTGTACATATACAAAAAGGAAGAAGTCAACTTATACAAAAAAAAAAAAAAAAAAAAAAAAAAAAAAAAAAAAAAAAAAAAAAAAAAAAAAAAAAAAAAAAAAAAAAAAAAAAAAAAAAAAAAAAAAAAAAAAAAAAAAAAAAAAAAAAAAAAAAAAAAAAAAAAAAAAAAAAAAAAAAAAAAAAAAAAAAAAAAAAAAAAAAAAAAAAAAAAAAAAAGGAGCAACATTGCAACATTAAGCACTTAAAAAATATTAAAATATTGCTCATGTAGTCGGCGGAGGGGGATAAAGCACATCATAAAGGTAACCGTGAGAATTTGCTAGCATATAAGGACTTCACATACCCTGTTCATATTGTAAAGAGCCTCTACCATCTCAATTGATCTACCATACGTAGAAGAAGCCACCTGAAAACGTTAAAGAGGAAAATAATTAAAAATATATAAGAACATAAGATTTATGAGATATGGTGCACAACACTAGTTGAAGTGTTATAAAAAGACATACCCTTTTCCAGTCTTGTCCATATTTTCTGTACGCTTCATAAAAAATCTCAATTTCCCTCATGCTCCATTGAGGTCCCAACTTCTCACACAAGTTCTTCTTCTGTCAGAAGGTTATAAAGACAATATAACAATCAGGTCCACAGATATGAGATTTGTCAACCTTGAAATAGTTACAAATGATGAAGAACACTTTATTGAACAACTTTTAATGAAAAATTCACACACACCACCACCACCATCATCAAAAAGATACAATAAAATCCTGCCTTTTTAATGAGGTATTTTGTAGTATATCAACGTATTAACATCTACACTGTTTCTTATACCCCTTGAAATTACTGACAGATACTCTGGGGGTGTCCTGAAGCTAAAATCAAAACTGAAATAGACGGCCTACTCCATTCTTCCTTGTATTCAGTCTCCAAACTTAATCTTACTAAGAGAAACGGTTGAGGATTGTTGGGAGGGAGTCCCACATTGGCTAATTTAGAGAATGATCATGGGTTTATAAGTAAGAAATACATCTCCATTGGTATGAGGCCTTTTGGGAAGCTGAAAGCAAAGCCATGAGAGCTTATGCTCAAAGTGAACAATATCATACCATTGTAGAAAGTCGTTATTCCTAACATGGTATCAGAGTCATGCCCTTAACTTAGTTCATGTCAATAGAATCCTCAAAAGTTGAACAAAGAAGTTGTGAGCCTCGAAAGTGTAGTCAAAAGTGACTCAAGTGTCGAACAAATGGTGTACTTTGTTCGAGAGCTCCAGAGAAGGAGTCGAGCCTCGATTAAGGGGAGGCTGTTTGAGGGCTCCATAGGCCTCAGGGAAGGCTCTGTAGTGTACTTTGTTCGAGGGAAGGACTGTTGAGGATTGTTGGGAGGGAATCCCACATTGATAATTTAGAGAATGATCATGAGTTTATAAGTAAGAAATACATCTTCATTGGTATGAGGTTTTTTGGGAAGCCCAAAGCAAAGTCATGAGAGCTTATGCTCAAAGTAAACAATATCATACCATTGTAGAAAGTCGTTATTCCTAACATGGTACCAGAGTCATGCCCTTAACTTAGTCATATCAATAGAATCCTCAAAAGTTGAACAAAGAAGTTGTGAGCCTCGAAGGTGTAGTCAAAAGTGACTCAAGTATCGAACAAATGATGTACTTTGTTCGAAAGCTCCAGAGAAGGAGTCGAGCCTCGATTAAGGGGAGGTTGTTTGAGGGCTCCATAGGCCTCAGGGAAGGCTCTGTAGTGTACTTTGTTCGAGGGAAGGATTGTTGAGGATTGTTGGGAGGGAATCCCACATTGCTAATTTAGAGAATTATCGTGAGTTTATAAGTAAGAAATACATCTCCATTGGTATGAGGCCTTTTGGGAAGCCCAAAGCAAAGTCATGAGAGCTTATGCTCAAAGTGGACAATATCATACCATTATAGAAAGTCGTTATTCTTAACATGGTATTAGAGCCATGCCCTTAACATAGTCATGTCCATAGAATCCTCAAAAGTCGAACAAAGAAGTTGTGAGCCTCGAAGGTGTAGTCAAAAGTGACTCGAGTGTCAAACAAATGATGTACTTTGTTTGAGAACTCCAGAGAAGGAGTTGAGCCTCAATTAAGGGAAGGCTATTCGAAGGCTCCATAGGTCTCAAGGAAAGCTCTGTAGTATACTTTGTTCGAGGGGAGGATTGTTGACGATTATTGGGAGAGAGTCTCACATGGGCTAATTTAGGAAATGATCATGGGTTTATAAGTAAGAAATATATCTCCATTGGTACAAGGCCTTTTGGGAAAGCCCAAAGTAAAGCCAAGAGCTTATACTCAAAGTGGACAATATCATTTCATTGTGGAGAGCCATTATTCCTAACATAAACAATAGAAATTCACATTCACAACTAAAATATAGTCAGACAGCAAAAAAAGCTCAGGATAAATTCAGAACTCAGAAGAGACGGGACAGAATTACTCGTTTCTTGCTTCTTTGCGAGCTCGTATAACTTTTTTCAGCCGAGGGATTATTTGAATGAAGGATTCTTTTGTTTCGACTCGTGGATTTCTTTGGAGGCGCCATTGAATTTTATCTGTAATCCGCTAAAGCAATTGGTGAGAACAAGATACGCAATGCAGCTTTCAAGATGAAGTTCAAACGCAAGAAAATCAAGACTGAACATGGCGGAAATACCTGGCTTGTCCGTCGATTAACTCTTTAAGCGCCAATCTCTAAATGCCTGTCGGTGGAGCATTGGGGAAGTTTCTCCCGGAAGATGATGAAGATCCGGCGGCTTTTTCAAATGCGGATGAGAGGACCGCCGAATTTTGAATTATCTGGTGAAAAAGAGAATAAATAATTAAATTACAAATTTAGTTTCAAATTTTAGACTTTTATTTACTCTTGATATATTCGAATTAAATAATAATAATTAAGTATATATAAATAAAATTTTATATATTATATATAAATTTAAAAATTCACCGGAGATTAAATATATATAAATAAATTAATAAAGATTATGCAATAAACTTGTAATTTAACTTAATAAAAAAATTATTCGATAACCAATAAAAATATAAGAAATTATATGTTTAAAGTTAAAAAAATATTATAGAAAATTTTATAAAACGCTGATTTTTTTATATTTAATTCAAATTTTAGTCGACGTCATGTCTTTTTATATCACTATTAAGAGTGTATATAGATTGGATCAGGTTGACTCGAGACATTATTTAAACTTAGCTCAATTGTTCCGATGGTAAACTTAACCCAACTAAGTAATTAATTATTATTAAATAACGTACCCAATCATAAAAATATTGGGTCAGAGTTAGTTTGGATTATTGATTTAATTTTTTGTATTTAATAAAAAAAAATAATGTTGATATGTTTTTTTTATATTTATTTTCAATATGAAAAATTAAATTAGTTAATTATAAAAGTTATTGGAAATAAATAATTGCGGAATTAAATAAAATTATAACAAATGTGCATAAATATTAAAAAGTAATTATTTAAGATTTTCGTAAAATTTTTATTTATTAAACACACCAAATTGAAATAAATTAATAATCCAACCTAAACTCAAACCAAAAATCTAATTTTTTCAAATTCTGAGAGTTTTTTTTTAACACATGTATTCTTTATTATGTTTACGATATGAAAACCTTAAACAATTGAATGCACCTCATCATTACTCCTTACAAGGACACTATGTTTATTATAAACGCATTTGTGAGACAGATCGTTGATGCTAACGGTTTACTCAAAAAGACTCATGAATCGAATTCATAAGCTACTCGTTCCTCCTTACAAGGACACTGTTTCGTTGGTTGGTCTAGAAAGTCATGGGAAAGGCAAGCTAAGTGAAATCACAGTTTAGACTCATTTTTCAATCAAAGTATGTCATAGAGTTTTCTAATCTATACGACCGAATCTTGATTTGTGTCGAGACGTCGGGTAGAAACTTCCCAATAATCTAAAAATAAAACAACTATGAACGAATGAAGAGTTAGAAGAGATTATGAAGTCATATAAAAGGCTTTGAATTTAGTAACTTATAAGCATTCATACTCAGTGGAGAACAATACTAATATTCACACTATTATATTACTGGTAATGATTCATACAGTTGCGAAATAGAGCAACAAGATATACATACCAATTAGTGAAATGGGGCTGAAAATGAATTCTTTGGCTGATCCTTCTTTGTGGAGATGGAGAAGATAAAACGTTCCAGTCAAACGCAACCGTATTCCACGCACGGTAGCGTTTTTAGTTTACGGGTGATCTTCACTCCGAGCAACAATCTGTATTTCTGAAACTAGGCCATGCCCATATGCCTCTCCCACCTGATGTCTTCGGCAAATTCTGTGAGAGCAGCTCGAGGATCGCCATCGGAAATGGATAAGTAATATTGAGCGGTTTCATCGTCGACCATCATGCTCCGACTCAATGAATGGAGTACTCGTTTCTTCACTTGAACAGAGGACATACCCTGATCATCTGTCTCCTTACCATACAAATGATGGGTAGTGGGGATGCCATCCAAATACAACGTTGCAACTTCCCGTTTCGCGATAGCGTCCATCTCGATGTAGCATATACTGTTAATAAGTATATTGGGATTGCCAATGGGGATTAGCATTCTTTCTCTTGAGTATATGCCATGGTCGCTCATCATGTTGTTTAGACGTTTTATGTCTATGACCTACAAGAACAGTGTGTTTACAAGATCAAAATAACAAGGTCCATAACCATCAAGAACAATACATTTACGAAATCGACACACCAAAGTCGGTAACCATCAAGAACAATACATTTACGAAATCGACACACCAAAGTCAGTAACCATCAAGAACAATACATTTACGAAATCGACACACCAAAGTCTGTAACCATCAAGAACAATACATTTACGAAATTGACACACCAAAGTCTGTAACCATCAAGAACAATACATTACCAAATCGACACACCAAAGTCGGTAGCCATTAAGAACAATACATTTACGAAATCGACACACCGAAGTCTATAACCATCAAGAACAATACGTTTGCGAAATCAATACAAGAAAGTTCATAACCATCAAGAACAGTATATTTGTGAAATAAATTACACCAGAGTCCATAGCCATCGAGAACAATATCAAAAAGGTTGATCTCAACAATTATACTTGATCCTTCTAAATTGATATTTTACAATTTACAAGGATTAGGGAGCTGGGGAAAAAACTACAAACTACAACAACAAATGCGTTCTTCATTGTTGTAAACCATGTACTAAGGTGAAAGACAGAAGAGACTGTTGGATGATGAAAGTCCCACATCGGCTAATTTAGAGAATGATCATGGATTTATAATCAAAGAATACTCTATCTATTGGTATGAGGCCTTTTGGGGAAGCCCAAAGCAAAGCCATGAGAGCTTATGCTCAAAGTGGACAATATCATACCATTGTGGAGAGTCGTGTTCGTCAAACATGGTATCAAAGCCATGACCTAAAACTTAGTTGTGCCAATAGATTGGTAAATCCTCAAATGTCAAACAAAGGACTCCAAAAGAAAAGGAGTCGAGCCTCCTCGAAGGCATAGTAAAAAATGACTAAGACTCCAAAAGAAAAAGGAGTCGAAACTCAATTAAGGGGAGGCGCACTTTGTTCGAGGGGAGGTATTGGATTGATGAAAATCCCACGTCAGCTAATTTAGGGAATGGTCATGGGTTTATAATCAAATAGTACTCTCTCCATTGGTATGAGGCCTTTTGGGGAAGCCCAAAGCAAACCCCATGAGA
Source organism: Cucurbita maxima (assembly GCF_002738345.1). Lineage (NCBI taxonomy): Eukaryota > Viridiplantae > Streptophyta > Magnoliopsida > Cucurbitales > Cucurbitaceae > Cucurbita > Cucurbita maxima. Next base: position 1,532,059 of record NW_019272045.1, read on the forward strand.
GCTTATGCTCAAAGTGGACAATATCATACCGTTGTGGAGAGTCGTGTTTGTCTAACACAGACGACTAGAGATTTCAACAATATATCGTAGTCCATAGTCATAGAAAAGAGTTGAATTTTAACAATTCAACATGATCTTCCTTCTTAATAGATATTTTACAAGGAATTCAAGTTTAAGGAACATAAGCTACAGAGTATCAAATACTAATCAAATCTTCAATTAAGTCTATGTAATGTTGTGGAAGATAAGACAGATTTCAATTAATGATCAGAGAACGAGTGATTCTTCAAGATCAATGTTCAAGAAACTGAACAACTATAAGCTACATTGCTACAATAAATCATTCATCCCTAACAGAATAGTGAATGTTCAAAATGTTCACTACAATCGAATTTTCTTACTTTCAGTTAGCCTGGTTTCGCCTTCAACAAATAAAGGACTCAGTAAGAGGACTTTTGAAGTTTGAACAGCGATAAAACCGTCTGACAATCTTGTTCTTCAGACGAACAAGATTAAACTCCAGCCAGATGGAAAGTACAATCAAAGAAAATTGATGATCGCAACTCCTCAAAACTAAAGAACTCCATAAAAATTATACTCGTCCTACTCCTGTTTCAAGTCAATTTCATATGAATTAAACAGCTTTCGAAGCGCATACCTGAACCGAATACTTAACGGCAAGACTAGCCAAGCTATCGCCGCGGAGAATCCGATGAGAGATCGCAAACTTTCCAAGGCAATTATCTCTCCAGAAGCTCCCGGAGCTCGGCTTCCCTATTACATCCTTCACCTTCCACGGCGCTTTGAAAGCACCGGAAACAATTTCCTGATCGGAAGCAACGGAGTTCCAGAGACGGGAAACGCAGCTGGAACGAGCCAAGTCGGGGATGGAAAGCTTCTCAAAGATGAGGCGAAGGATGTCGCGGCAGGAGAGGGCGAAGAAGTGAGAGTTCATCGGAGACAGTACGGCAGTGGAAGAACCCGGTAGCGTAGGCTGCTGCTGCGGCGGAGACTGAACGGTCGGTGAGGGATGAAGATGCCTCAGGATCTCAACGTCGTCATCTTCGTCGCAACAGCACCCCATTTAGAGAGAGAGAGAGAGAGAGAGAAAAACGAATGGTTATTATTAGTTAGTCTTTATTTATTTGATCAAATTACTTTTGGATGATGAGGGGTAGGATTGAGAATATGTTCAAACTTAGGGCTATAATCGTCCATTCAACCAATAATATAATATATATATATATATATATATATATATATATATATATATATATATATATATATATATTATTAGAATATATTTATAAAGATAGTAATTGGAGATGTCTATTTAACTTCTGGTATCAAAAAAATTGTGGGGCTGACGCCCAAATTCTGGAGAATGGGGGAGAGAGTAGGTATAGATTTCACCTTATTAATTAACTGATGTCGGGGTCGAGATTATATTCCTCGTTACCGTCTCACTTAATATAAATATATTTTCAAAAATATATTCCTCGGGGTTGTTTTGTTTTTGTTGTATTCATAATCATTAGTGTTGATTCAACTATTAATTTATTAATAATATAACGTTTTGAAGGTCGTAAGTAAGATGTAATGTGGATACCCGGTATGTGAATAATGTGACACGCCTGACTATATAAATGAAGATTGTCAAGCGAATGCCACAAAACTCGTATATGTGGTACGCGAGTTTTGTTTGGGTCATGCGTATGATGCATGCAAATTAGGGGTAGCAGTGTGACCCGCCTTACTATATAAGTGAATGTCGTCACTTAAAAATCATGTTGAAGGCTACGAAACTCGTGCTCGTGGAATACGAGTTATGTTCAGGTCACACGTACGATGGATGAAAGTTAGGGGGTAGCAAGGTGACTCCCCTTGCTATATAAGTAAATGTTGTCACCTAAAAATCATGTTGAATGCTACGAAGCTCGTGCACGTGGTACACGAGTTATGTTCGGATCACATGTACAATGTACACAAATTAGGGGTAGTAATGTGACCCGCCTTGTCATATAAGTGAATATCGTCACCTAGAAATCACGTTGAATGTTACGAAACTCGTGCACGAGTTATCTTTAGGTCACACGTATGATGTACGTAAATTAGGGATAGAAATATGACCCACCTTGCCATATAAATGAATGTCGTCATGTCAAATGCTATGAAACTTGTGCACATGGTACTTGTGCGGGTCACACGTACGATGCACGCAAATTAGGTAGCAATGTGACCCGCCTTGCTATATAAGTGATTGTCGACCTAAAAAACATGTCAAATGCTACGAAACTCGTGCACAAGGTATACGGGTTATGTGGGTCACACGTACGATGCATGCAAATTAGGGGTAGCAACGTGACCCGCCTTACCATATAAGTGAATGTCGTCACCTAAAAATCATGTCAAATGCTACGAAACTCGTGCACACGGTATATGGATTATGTGGGTCACACGTACGATGCATGCAAATTAGGGGTAGCAACGTGACCCACCTTACCATATAAGTGAATGTCGTCACCTAAAAATCATGTCAAATGCTACGAAACTCGTGCGAGTCACACGATGCACGTAAATTAAGGTAGCAATGTGACCCGCCTTGCTATATAAGTGAATGTCGTCACCTAAAAATAATGTCAAATGCTACGAAACTCGTGCACATGGTACTCGTGCGGGTCACACGTATGATGCACGCAAATTAGGGTAGCAATGTGACCCGCCTTACTATATATGTGAATGTCGTCACCTAAAAATCATGTCGAGTGTTGCGAAGCTCGTGTACATGTACACGAGAATTTCCATTCGGATCACGATTCTATATTGTTTTGGAATGATTTGTGAGTGTGATATTTTATTTTATTTTAAATTATTAGTTTTAACCCTTTTATTTAATATATAGAGTGATATTTTATTTTTATTTTATAATTAATTTTAAGATTTTTTTATTATGATTTTCCATTAAAATATTAAAAATATAATTTAATTATTTAATTAAAAGAAAAAAGAAAATCGATAAAATCTGGTGGCCGGACCGGCGGGACGAAGTTGCTTGCAGGGCGGAGTGACCTTATCTTCTCTCTCAAACGATGCACTCGCTACCATCGCAAGCGATTCGTCCTCTTTCATTCTCATCCTTTTCTTCTTCATCTTCAAGCTCTCTCTACCTCCGTTTCATCTCTTCAACCTTCCCAATTTCCCCTTATTTCAATCCTCAATCCCCTGTTTTCGCCGCCATTTCCCGCCGACTTCGACGTTCCACCATCAGAAGCTGCTCCTTCATCACCGCCAAGCCTTCCTCGGACCTTAGAAACACCCGCTCGAAGGATGAGTCCGATTCCAAGCTTCAGGCTCTCCGCAAGTTGTTCTCGAAACCTGGCATTGATATCGACGCCTATGTAATCCCCTCGCAGGACGCTCATCAGGTCGGTTTTCTAATTTCGCTTCGCCTGTTTTCTAATTTCGCTTCATTTGGATGTGTCGCTCAATTGTGCAGCGTTTGTTCTGGAGGATATTTTTGTTTTGATTAGGAGAAATTCGAGTAACTTAGACTTTATGCTGCTGTTTTTTTTAATCAATGTCCTCTTATGATGTGTTATGGAAAATTTTATTGGGACGTGTTACTCAATTGGCCAATGTTTGTTTGAATTTTGATGAACTGAATAATTAAGACTTTATGCTGTTGAATTTTGATGAACGTTCTATTTTGTTGCTGTTTGCAGAGTGAATTCATTGGAGAATGTTACATGAGGAGGGCTTATATATCTGGATTTACCGGCAGTGCTGGAACTGCTGTTGTCACGAAGGACCAAGCAGCACTTTGGACAGATGGACGGTATTTTCTTCAGGTTGAAGATTGAACTTTTCGTACTTTCTTGTTACTTGGCCATGTATAGATAGTGAGAATAATTTCCCTGTTATTGATGATTAGGCAGAGAAGCAGCTAAGCTCCAGTTGGGTTCTCATGCGAGCTGGAAATCATGGCGTGCCGACCCCAAGTGAATGGCTTGCTGATACTCTAGCTCCTGGTGGTGTAGTTGGAATTGATCCTGTGAGAAAGTTTTCTTTTGCATTCTTTTAAGATGTTTTCTCATGTCCTCTTTTCCAAATTTAACTTGGTTTTGAATTTTGCTTCTCAATTCTATAACCACAGATGTTTCAGTTTTGTCTACTTCTTCCTCTATCTAATGCCACCTATTGATTTTGTGAAGGGAGCAGTTTCTGTTTTCTGCCGATGCTGCAGAAGATTTGAAGGAGACCATTTCAAGGAAGAATCACAAGCTGGTTTACCTATATGATTACAATCTCGTGGATGAAATATGGAAAGAATCAAGACCAAAGCCACCCAAAGGGCCTATAAGAGTGCATGATCTTAAGTATGCTGGTTTAGATGTTGCATCAAAGTTGGCTTCTTTGAGGTCTGAGCTTGGAGAAGCTGGTTCATCTGCAATCATTATATCTATGCTTGATGAAATCGCCTGGCTGTTGAACTTGGTAAAGTTCTATCTGTTCCTGACATTTTCATTTGATAATCTTATTGTTACTAAAATAACTAAAGGTGAAATTTTATGGTTCTCCAAAATTTTAACTGCAATCTACAATCCCTCCTGTTTTCATTAATTTTTTTAATCTTCTTATCTTCAAGTTAGCAAACTCGAAGAATGTGATTCTGTCTTTTTTCTATTACTACTTACAATGAATGATATTCAGTAGAATATCTCTGTAATTTTTCCATAACTTTGCAGAGAGGAAGTGATGTTCCAAACTCACCTGTTATGTATGCATACCTGATAGTTGAAATGGATGGAGCAAAACTGTTTGTAGATACTTCTAAAGTCTCATCAGAGGTGATGGATCACTTGAAAAGTGCAGGAGTTGAGTTAAGACCATATGATTCTATTATTTCAGAAATTGAAAAGTAAGTTTCGTCGATTGAAACTTTTTCCTCGGACTATGTTATAGGATGGGGATAGTATTCTATATTAGTCTAAACAATTTTAGCTTTCTGATATATTTTCTACATGGAAGTTGCATCCGCACTATATTAAACAGATCTTACGTTTTAATATGAAATATGTTGAAACTTTCATGAGCAAGTTTCACTATCAGGTATTCTTAGGGTTATGGAAAAAGAATGAAATATGAAAATCTCACATTCTTTCCATGATTTACATTGTGGATGGAGATATCCCTTTATGTATCAGTTATCAAGTACAATTTTTAATGTTGCAGCAATCAGAATGCTTCCTATTGCTCTTGTATATGGTCATACCTTTATTTCAATCAGAATGCTTCCTATTGCTCTTGTATATGGTCATACCTTTATTTCAATGATGGTTGAATTCTTTTCAGTTTGGCAGAAAAGGGAGCTAATCTCTGGCTGGACCCATTTTCAGTCAATGCTGCAATTGCAAATGCTTATAGGAGTGCATGTGATAAGTACTTTATACGTCTTGGGAATAAAAAAAAAGGCAAGGGTAAGACTTCTGAGACCTCAAATAGTGAGGTTGGACCTACTGGAGTCTATAAGTCATCTCCCGTTTCAATAGCGAAGGCCGTAAAAAATCATGCTGAGTTAGAAGGGATGCGGAACTCTCATTTGAGGTTACATTGTGATCTGTCATCAACATTTTCCTTTGCCCTTGATTGTGTAATACTGTAGCAAATATGTCACAACATTTGAAATCACTTTTGATATGGTAACTAATGACCAGCTAGCCTACAACTTATCCATTTTGGATATGCACTATTCGCTAATCATTCTTATTTTTCAACACTAGTGCAAATGCTCTTAATGTACCTAAAACTAGTTATTTTGTTTAGTTAATATGTGGTACAATATTTTCTGTGTAGAGATGCTGCTGCTCTTGCTCAATTCTGGTCCTGGTTTGAGGAGGAAATTCTCAATGGTGTCAAACTAACGGAGGTAGAAGTTGCTGACAAACTTCTGGAATTTCGTAAAAAGCAAGATGGTTTTGTTGACACAAGTTTCGATACTATCAGTGGTATATAAAATTCCTTATGCATTTCGTTTTTTTTTTTTTTTTTAAAATCTGTTGTTTAATTAAATGGTCCTGTTCTCAGTTTCTTCGGCTTCATTACTTATTATTGTAATGCCTTTTCAGCCTCTGGTGCAAATGGTGCAATCATACACTATAAACCAGAACCTAGTGATTGTTCTGCTGTGGATGCAAATAAACTTTTTCTGTTGGATAGTGGAGCGCAATATGTTGATGGAACAACCGATATAACTCGTACAGTACATTTTGGTGAACCGACCACTTATCAAAAAGAGTGCTTTACGAGAGTCCTCCAAGTATGAAATCTCCATTTGCCACTTTTCTGTAATAATGTATGAAATTGCATCTGTACCAAATGGATTTCCATGGAGGACTTATTATTATGGCTGTTTATTTTCCGAAAAACCTCTGTTAGATGTTGAAAAACATTTATTCACTTACTTAGTCAACTAAAAAATGCTCATCATTTCTGCTGTTCAAACACGTAAAGTTAAAACTATCGTGGATCTTATACTGCCTACCTCCCATCCCACCTCTTGTTTCATTTTTGTGTATGATATCATTGGCATATCTTGCTTCATTCTGACATATTAAACAATTGCAGGGCCATATAGCTTTAGATCAAGCAGTGTTTCCTCAGCACACCCCTGGTTTCGTATTAGATGCATTTGCTCGTTCCTCTCTCTGGAAAATTGGGCTTGATTATCGGCATGGTATTTCTTTCTGTTGATTAATGCTCTTGTGTGCAAAACACTTAAATGTAGTTTGACTTGATTAGAAATCTAGATTAGGTATTTTATTTTATTTTTTCCCTCCCCCTTGTCTTTCAGGGACTGGCCATGGTGTAGGGGCTGCACTAAATGTACACGAGGGACCCCAAAGTATAAGCTTCCGATTTGGGAATATGACTGGCTTACAAGATGGAATGATCGTTAGCAACGAACCAGGCTACTATGAAGACCACTCTTTTGGTATTAGAATTGAGGTAAAACTAATGAAATGAGAATGTTTAGGTGTCTAGACTAGACTAGTTAATTGGAATTGATGCATAAACCCTTTTCTACTATCCTTGCATCTTCAACATCTTGTTTACTTGGATTGCTGTAGAGAAACAAAATGTTCAAGTTTACGTTCCCTCACTCATTTTACAGAGATGCAAATATTCTTAGGGTCTTTTGTAGCTTTCTGCTTACATTTTTTCTCATTGTTCTTCTTGTGATTTTGGTGTTCTTCTGCAGAATCTCCTTGTCGTGAGGGACGCTAGAACTCCAAACTGTTTTGGAGGCATTGGATATTTAGGATTTGAAAAACTCACGTTTGTACCCATTCAGGTAAACAAGTTGGTCATAAATAATGAAAATTATACAGATGTGTAATAGATGAGAAAAAACAATTAGGGAATATGACAATGTTGTTCTAGGAATCAACATAGGAGCATCTATGCTTGGCCTTCAAGGTATAGTGTTTAAGGGAAAATAATAAAAACATTAGAACGTGGACTGTCCGATGTATCTGGATTTATGCTGTTGTTTTGCCTCTAACTAGGATTTATGCTACCGAATTAATTCTGAGATTTAACATTAAAAGTTGTTCATATCTTGTTTAAAAAAACACACTGGAATCCGATATTAAAGGAAGCCTCATTGTTCTCTTATGATTTTGAGTCGTAATTTATCGATATGGTTTTGTTTCTTAGTGAAAACAATGCTTGCATCATCATTGGGGCGAGAGGAATGGACGAACTTTAAGACACCCTTTCTCTACTTTTGATAGTTTTATGGATTAAATTTTCTTTCATGCCATGTATGTAAAAGCAACGTCCTTTTTCTGCCTATAGTCTTACTTTGTAGATTACAAATTGGAGAACTTCCTTATAATTCACCTCTAGGTGTTAGGTGTTAGGTGTTCGGAGTTTCTACTCCGTTATTTCATTCATCAATCAAATTTGTTCCTCTTCTAACAAAAAGAAAGGAAAAGAAAACGCTTGCATCATTGTAGTTTAAAATGATTGAAGCCTTCTAAGTGGCCTGCCTCCAGTCTGTTGATTGGAATTTTTTACTTCAAAATATGTTCACTTCAGAGAGAAATCCACATCCTGTGAATATTTTTCTACCACGCCCTGTTTTGAACGTTTCTTTTTGCCTGTTTTCTTATGCAGACTAAAATGGTTGATATCTCTTTGCTCTCTGTTGCGGAAGTCAATTGGCTGAATGATTACCATTCACAAGTCTGGGAAAAGGTTTGACATTCGTACCACCATAGTTATCCTGGTTGTCTAATTTCGCATCGATTGTTTGGAGCTTACAAAACAGGTTTCTGTTTTTATTTCTAAAAGTATTTTTTAAGAACAATGATCATAGATTAAGATAGGTCCACTTGAAATCAACATTTACAAAATGGGAAGAACATCTGAAGTTTGTTAAGAGTCGTGACAAGTAGTCCCCCAAGAGGCGAGGAAGAGCATGAACCAATCAAAGACGACGTTTTTATTTGTGTGAACCCTTTTGGATAGAATTGAAAGTAAAACTATGCAAATTTAGATTAGAGTCATGACAAGTAGTCCCCAGAGGAAGAACATGAACCTATCAAAGATGGAGGTTTTATTGGTGTGAGCCTTTTTGGATAGAATTGAAAGTAAAACTATGCAAAATTAGATTTAGAGTCATGACAAGTAGCCACTCAAGAGGTGAAGAAGAGCACGAACCAATCAAAGAGGTTGTTTTTATTGGTGTGAACCCTTTTGGATAGAATTGAAAATCCCACGTCGGTTGGGGAGGAGAACAAAACATTCTTTATAAGGGTGTGGAAACCTCTCGCTCTAGCAAATATGTTTTAGAAATTTTGAGGGAAGTCCGAAAGGGAAATTTCAAAGAGGGCAATATCTGCTAGCGGTGGGCTTGGGCCATTGCAAATGGTATAAGAGCCAGACAACGGGCGATGTGTTAGTGAGAAGGCGAGCCCCAAAGGGGGTGGACACGAGGCGGTGTGCCAGCAAGGACGTTGGGTCCAGAAGGGGGTGGATTGGAAGTCCCACATCGATTGGAGAAGGGAATGAGTGTCAGCGAGGACGCTGAGCTCAGAGGGGGTGGATTGTGAGATCCCACATTGATTGGGGAAGAGAACGAAACATTCTTTATAAGCGTGTGTAAACCATTCCCTAGCAGACATGTTTTAAAAACCGTGAGGGGAAGCCTGAAAAGGAAAGCCCAAAAAGGACCATATCTTCTAGCGATGAGCTGGACCGTTACAAAAACTATGCAAATTTAGATTAGATTCGGTTCAAAGGGGACAAAATTATTGTAGAAGCTTGGAGATTCACTGTTTTAATATGATTATGAGGATGGCTTCACTTCTCAAAGTAAATTTACTCATATATGGTTTGTACAGGTTTCTCCATTGCTCGAAGGTTCTGCTCGCCAATGGCTGTGGAACAACACTCGGCTGATTGCAAAATCCTGATTCTTTGCTTTTGTTTGACAGAATGTATGAATGCTGTGTAATTTATGGCCATTGAATCAGATGTAGAAATGATATCCTCTGTTAACTGTTGTACTCTCTACACCATAATGCTGAAATGGGTTTGAACTTAAAAGGTCCGAGTATTTTATAGCAATTAAGATGATCAATCCTAGTATGGATAAGCATTGAGGTTGCTCGGTTAAGGCTCGGATAAGTATAAAGGTATGAATGATCTATCCCAATCAGGCTTCGATGTATTAATCCTTCCTTCGATGAGCCCGTCTCCGTTCTGTGGTAGGGCAAGCACACAGTGAAGTATCAATCAAAATGCACACTCCATTTTTGCCTAGTCTCTGCTTCGTTCCTCTCCCTATCCTTTTCAGTCGAGCTCATTCGTCCCTCTCCCTGTTGGTCATGCCAAACTGATTAGCTAAGAGAATCCTTGGAGTGAGGCTTTAGCCTCCACCTTTACTTTCTTTTTTCTTGACTACACTGTTTGTAGAACTGTTTTTCAAAGGTTTTTAGTTTACTTTTACGATTGTTTTTTAGAATAATTGAATCTGTTTGTATGAAAATTATGAACATTAAGGGAATAAGCTTAGCTTTCTTAGTTTTTATACGTTGAAACGAATATTGTAAACTATACTTAATATATAACCGTTTAAAGTCGTAGCTAGCAAATATTGCTCTCTTTAGATCTTTTCTTTCTAGACTTCCCTTCAAGGTTTTAAAATGTGTTTACTATGGCAAGGGTCTAGCCTTACTTCGATTAGTGCCTTGCATCATCTGGTAATTGGCTCTAATACCATTTGCAACTGTAATCTTACTGCCTATAGATATTGTCCGCTTTTGCCCGTTATGAATTGCCGTCAGTTTCACAATTTTAACAATTTAAGATACGTATATTAAGGAGAGGATTTCACACATTTATGTGAAATGAGACGTTAGTTTCCCTCTCCAACATATATATTTTAATATTTTTTAAAAATATATCATTTAGCCATTTGGATTTTAAAAATATTATATCATTTATCCATTTGGAACAAAATCAACTTCCGCGAACGCCGACAATGGAGGCGCTGTATTTCTCCACTTCAGCACCACCCGTTCTTCCATTTCGGAAAACCGTTGGCTCTCGAACCATTTCAAAATCCTCGATTCTCTTCCCTTCTTCATCAAAGTCTCGATTCGCAACGATTTGCAGGCAAAGAATCGATGGAGAAGATACGCCTCTCTCCAATGCTATGGATGCTTACAAATTGTTCGGCGTCGACCCGACCTGCTCCGAATCCGAGCTGAAAGCCGCTTTTCGAGCTAAAGTACGTAGGTTTCTCTCGTTGCGATGAAAAATCGAATTGTAGTATTTAGATTTGAGTTTTCGGAATATGATTGGGAAGCGATTAAGTGATTGGCTACTTAGGTTGATTGTAGAATTTTTGGTTTTCTGTACCGATTTTCAATTCGGCTTCGGATTTTTGGCCGTGCAGGTGAAGGAATTCCATCCAGACGTGAATAGAGATGGAAATTATTCCGATTCTATGATTCGTCGTGTAATTCAGGCGTACGAGGTAGCTATTCATCTATAGTATCAAGAAGAAAATTGCGTGGTGCTTTTATCTCATTGGTAAATGTTGTTTCTTTGGTAGGATGAACATTCTGGCAATCATCATTTATGATGACCTTAATTTGATTGTTATCTTCGCGTCCTTTATTACATTGTAGAATTCAAAACTATTGTTCTGTTGTTTCGAGAGAAAGTGCATAGAGAGTAATCTACGAATGGAAAAGATCACCATTAAAGATTAACAATGAAATATTCAAGCCATAAGTACTTGTTTCGATGCTGACATCACAAGAGACTAACAAGCTGGAACTATTTGTGTTCTGATGAAGAACTTGTTCACTTCTATCATCTATGTTATAGTCAATTATGAAACTCAACAATCACTATGCTTTCTACAATATGCAGATGTTATCCAGTTGCAGCCGAACCGAGTTCATTGAGAGGTATCGTTGTGCTTTTGGTGTTGTTCTCAATGTGTATAGAGCTGCTTAAAACTCTTGCAGCATTCATCATAGAATAAATTGTGTAATGACCATATTCGAATTCTTATTTATAAATAAAAGGTTATAGATAGTATGTAACTGTGAGGTTCCATGTCGGTTGGAGAGGAGAACGAAGCATTCTTTATAAAAGTGTGGGAACCTCTCCCTATAGCGTATTTTAAAAACTTTGAGGAGAAGTCCAAAAGGGAAAGCTCAAAGAGGACAATATTTGTTAGCGTGTAGGGCTTAGGTTGTTACAAATGGTAGGGCACGAGGCGGTGTGCTAGCGAGGATGTTGGGTCCTAAAGGGGGTGGATTGTGAGATCCCATATTGGATGGGGGAGGAGAACGAAGCATATTTATAAGGGTGTGGAATCCTCAAAGCATATTTATAAGGGTGTGGAATCCTCGAAGCATATTTATAAGGGTGTGGAATCCTCGAAGCATATTTATATGACTGTTTTAAAAACTTTAACTTTGGGGAAAGCCTAAAGAGGACAAAAACTTTAACTTTGGGGAAAGCCTAAAGAGGACAATACCTGCTAGCGGTGGGCTTGAGATATTACATGAACTACTTTTTACTCAAAATCTACCCTATATTAGGGAGATCAAAGGTTTGATATTTTATAATTCGAAAGTTTCAGTTTCTTGTTCATTTCTATCATTCTATTCAGTGATATATCTATTGTTCATTTTTTATGGAACTCTCACAATCAAACATATGAACTCAGGGAATGTTTAGATCCTTTTGAAAACCCAGAATGTGATGCATTTGATGTCTTTGTTAACGAGTTTCTTTGTGTTGGAAAAGGTACTATCTTTGCTCCAACTTATGAATGTTACAATTTAAGTTCTTTGTTACATACAATATAATCTACATGTGTTGTGTCATAACAATATGCAGGCTGCCCATATTCGTGTGTAGGCAGAGCTCCCCATGTCTTCACTTTTGCTTCGTCCACCGGGACAGCCCGGGCGACTTCTCAAGGTACGTTCGAGTGATAATATGCAATTATAATTTCAGTATTTTTTGAGTGACATATGAAATGTGTATTATTCCTACGACAATTTCTTGATTTATTTTCGATAAACTAGGACACGGTGAAGATTATCAGGTTCAAATTGCAGTTGGCCAATGCCCCAGAAGCTGTATACATTATGTAACACCTTTGCAAAGAATCATTCTGGAAGAGCTACTTGACAGGTACAAAAATATTCCAACTTAGATTCATGTTCAAAACTGTCATGTCACACGTTGGTTGGGGAGGAGAACAAACCACCATTTGTAAGGGTGTGGAAACCTTCCCATAGAAGACGCGTTTTAAAGCCTTGAGGGAAAGTTCAAAAGGGAAAACCCATAGAGACAATATCTGCTAGCGGTGGATCTAGGTCGTTACTAATGGTATCAGAGCCAGACACTGGACAAAGTACCAGCCTTCTTGCTGTTCCCTGAAGGGGGTAGACACGAGGCGGTGTGCCAGTAAGGACGCTGGGCCCCAAACGAAGTACCAACCTTCTTGTTGTTCCCTGAAGAGGGTAGACACGAGGCGGTGTGCCAGTAAGGACGTTGGGTCCCAAAAGGGAGGTGGAATTGGGGGCGGCCCCACATCGATTGGAGGAAGGAAAGAGTGCCAGCGAGGACGTTGGGCCTCAAAGGGGGGTGGATTGTGATGTCTCACATTGGTTGGGGAGGATAACAAACCACCATTTATAAGGGTGTGGAAACCTTCCCTTAACAGACGTGTTTTATAAAAGAACAATATTTGCTAGCAGTGGATCTAGGAACAATATTTGCTAGCAGTGGATCTAGGAACAATATTTGCTAGCAGTGGATCTAGGAACAATATTTGCTAGCAGTGGATCTAGGAACAATATTTGCTAGCAGTGGATCTAGGAACAATATTTGCTAGCAGTGGATCTAGGTCGTTTAGTTCATCTTTGTTTGTGTAGTGCCTTGGATGTGCCGTATGATAATTCCGCAGAGTCAGATTTACTATATTCTCTTATAGTGAAATCAAGATTCGAGAATAATCGATACAGAAAGCCGAAGAGGGAGCCAAAGACGTCGACCGAACGAGTCGATTGGTATTGAAATTTTGATTTTACAGTCTCGTCTTGAACTGAATCAAGAAGAAGCCAATGCAGGTGACAAAATATTCTCAATATCTATATCTATTCTTTTAAAAAATGTTTTTTCTTAGTCATCGAATTTTCTTTATATATATATATTATAGACAAAATTTGATTACCCAACTTTGTGCTGATGATATATATTGTGGAGTCACCCGTGATCGTTTTGTAACAAAATTATTACTATTTTTTTTATAATTAAAATAGATATTTTAAGTGTAGTGACTGTTCATTTTGCTAATTAATATATATATATATATATATATATATATATATATATATATTTATTGAAAGTGGAAAGGGGTTGAATAATCATTTCTTCCTTTAAAAATTTTATGAAAAAGGTTTTATTTATTTATTTATTTATTTTATATTGAACAAATGTTATTAGAGTAAAAATAAATAATTGGTAAGTATAATTCAACGGAGAACGTAGACTCGCTACATGTTGTTTTATAAAAATTACTTTGACCAGATTTGAGTAAACAAAAATGTCGATTAGGCTTCTCGCCTTGAACGAACCGCACTCCTTCGTATACGTCAGGAGTCCATTGATGAGAAGGGGTTGGGGAAAGCTTGAACCCAATTCCTACAGTGATGAATATAAGCGCAATTGAAATTCCTGGGGAGTTATACATTTGTGTATTGAGAAGACCATTTACTATTTCTTGAAGCTCGATCTCTCCCCCGGATGAACCATATAGCCAAGAGAAACCATGAACCAGAATAGAAGAACAAAGAATTTACACGAAGAAAAATCACTTTGACCAGATTTGAGTAAACAAAAATGTCAGATTAGGCTTCTCGCCTTGAAAGAATTTACACCAAAAATGTCGATTAAGCTTCTCGCCTTGAAAGAATTTATACTAAGTATATTGAGTTTCGGAACTTAAAAGTGTCGAGATTTGAGGATTGAACGGAATTATGAAAAAAAAAAGACAATAATTCAAATGAATCGGGGCTCCGTCGGGTCGGATTTTAAAAAGCGGAGCTCCGAAAACGTCATTTTAAATAATATATAGCCGTTTGAAATAGCGTCGGTGGCCATTTGAAATCTCTCCGAATTCAGTCTCAGACCCTACGTGACCGTTGTTCTCTCTCTCTCCACTCAGCTCTGTTACTTCTTCTGCTTCTTCTTCTTCTTCATCAAAATTCTTGGCATTTCTTTCGAAATTTCACGTCCTCACTCTCTTCGAATCCATGGATGGTACCCTTTCTCTCTTTGGGGCGGGCTTTGTGGTGGAAAGGAGCGGATTTGTTTGTTGATTTGATTGATTTCTTAATTTGAAGAGTTGTTGTTTAAATTTCAGATGCAACGGTAGAATTCGTCTCGGAATTATGCCCTCCGATTGTTCCTAGTTGTGATCCGAGGCCTCTGCCTTCATTATCTGGTTCAGGTTCGTTAATTATTCAATTTTTAACGATTCTTTCTTGGTCTCGATTTGAAAAGAATGCTCGTTTTCATGGATCTGTTTCGACCCGGAATCCATGGCTTTGTTTTCGTTCTTTTTATTAGAAATCAAGTTGACCTATTTACATTCAGTTAGAGCATTAGGATTTTCTATTGTGGAGCCATTTTTGTTTTTCTTTGTATGTTTCTTCCTACTAATTTCCTAATTGCACACAATCATCTGAGTTTATCTTGATTTCGGTTTGGAAACTGAGGATTGAAAGGATTGGCTACCTTCATGGCCTATTCAAATGTTTGTGATGATCTTTTCTATAAACTTGTTTGTTCCTACTGGTTGGTAGTATTTTCACTAAAGTTCGGAGTTGTCCAGACATTGATTTGAGAGAATCTTTTGAACATGCGGATAAGATGGAGAGCGGATTATCTAGCGATGAACCCCAATTAGCATCACCAGATGGAGCGCAAATACTTCCAATCCTTCAAAAGGTCATTGACTTGGGCAACAAAGTAGAGGTATGAAGTAGTTGAAGTCTTGTTTTTCCAAATGCCTCGAAAAAATCCTTTGTATGCAGTAAGTACAGTTCATTTTTTGTACTCTATGTTGTGAGGATATATGATATGACGAATCACTTGTTCATTTCTGGTTCCAGAATTTGAAGAATGAACATATGCTCCTAACTGAACGATTCAAATTAGACACTGATGCTTTTCCAGGCCCTGAATTTGTAAAAACTCTTCAACTTCTAGGTAGCTTTCTTCTACCACCCAACCACTTTCCATCATTTCGACTTATTAATCGCTCCTGAGCAACTAATCCTTGGCTGCTTGTTTTCTTTTAGGTACAGAACATGAACTTTTAAAGAAGAAATACCTTGGAGAGGTCACTGAGCGAAGGAGACTTTACAATGAAGTGATTGAACTGAAAGGGAATATTAGAGTTTTCTGCAGATGTAGACCATTAAATGAAAGCGAATTGACCAATGGAGCTACCTCTGTGATTGAATTTGATTCATCTCAGGATAATGAGATTCAAGTTGTTTCTTCTGATTCTTCAAAAAAACAGTTTAAATTTGATCATGTGTTCAAGACAGAGGATGGCCAAGGTAATTGTAAGAATTAGTGGCTGATTTTTAAGTTACTGTAAACTCTTAGTCCATATATTGATGATAAGTTTTCAAAATGTGTAGAAACTGTTTTCGGTCAAGCTAAGCCTGTTGTAGCTTCAGTGATGGATGGGTATAATGTCTGCATATTTGCTTATGGACAAACTGGAACGGGTAAGACATTTACTATGGAGGGAACACCTGAAAATAGAGGAGTCAACTACCGGACTCTGAAGGAACTGTTTAAGATTTCCAAAGAGAGAGATGGTGTTATGAAATATGAATTGTATGTCAGCATGTTGGAGGTTTATAATGAAAAGATAAGGGACCTCTTGGCAGACAACTGCAACCCAAATCTGAAGAAGTGAGTTTTTGTTTTTCTATTTCTGATAATTTTTCATGGAATATTTGGATATGGTGATTGTGAGATCCCATAGTGGAGAGGAAAATGAAACATTTTTTACCAGGGTGTAAAAACCTCTTCCTAGTAGACACGTTTTAATAATCTTGAGGGGAATCTCGAAAAGGAAAGCCTAAAGAGGACAATATCTGCTAGCGGTGGGCTTAGGCTGTTACAAATGGTATCAGAGCTAGATACTGGGCGGTGTGCCAGCGAGAACATTGGCCCCTGATGGGGGGTGGACACTACTAGGCAGTGTGTCAGTGAGGCCATTGGGTCTCGAAGGGGGTGGATTGTGAGATCCCACATCGATTGGAGAGGGGAACGAGTGCCAGTGAGGATGCCGGACCTTGAAGGGGGGTTGGATTGTGAGATCCCACATCGGTTGGAGAGGAGAATGAAACATTCTTTATAAAGGGTGTGGGAACCTCTTCCTAGTAGATGCGTTTTAAAAACCTTGAGGGAAAGCCCAAAAGGGAAAGCCTAAAGACGACAAAAATCTGCGGGTTGAATGCTTTTGGTTCCAGAAATTTAATTATCATATTAAGCTAATGCTTCCATTAGTGTTCTAAGATACTTGTTATTTGTTTGATTGCAAGATTCCTTCTCCTAGACTTGAAAAATCAACTAATGACCACTTCAAATGAAACACATTAATAATGTTAAAAATATTGGATGAGATTGTTAATATGAGGTACGTTTTAAGGTTGGAGATTAAGCAAGCAGCAGAAGGAACACAGGAAGTCCCTGGATTGGTTGAAGCTCAAGTTTATGGAACTGAAGAAGTGTGGGAACTACTCAAGTCTGGCGGCCGGGCAAGATCTGTTGGATCCACCAGCGCTAATGAGCTAAGCAGCCGATCCCACTGGTAAAGTTCTTGTCCAAACACCATGTGTTTACCTTGAAAAACATGTTCTACAAGAAATAGATACACTTTTTGTGTGCCAGATCTTTCTTAAACAACATTTGTCGAGTAAATTTTGTTCTTACAAGATGATTCAACAATTACCATTGCATTATGTAGCTTGTTGCGAGTCACTGTCAAGGGAGAGAGTCTTATAAATGGACAGAGGACAAAGAGTCATCTTTGGCTGGTCGACTTGGCTGGTAGCGAGCGTGTGGGGAGGATCGATGTCGATGGCGAAAGATTAAAGGAATCTCAGTTCATTAATAAATCACTTTCCGCTCTCGGTGATGTCATCTCCGCCCTTGCCTCTAAAACCGCTCACGTTCCTTACAGGCATTTCTCCATCCAACTCTCTTATTTGACCAGGAAATGTGTTCTTTGGTATATTTGACTGAGTTTTCTTTACTTTTCTTGTAACAGAAATTCTAAACTCACTCATTTGCTGCAAAGTTCTTTAGGTGGGCTTCATTGCTGCAAAGTTCTTTATTTTGATCCTTATTCTTTCCTGAGCTTAAATTAGTGGTCTCTCTGGTATTGCTTATTTGCTTAGGCATTAATGGAAATTCTATGTTCAGGAGGAGATTGCAAAACCCTGATGTTTGTACAGGTTAGTCCAAGTTCAGCCGACGGTGGAGAGACACTCTGCTCGTTGAATTTCGCTAGTCGAGTTCGAGGGATCGAGAATGCCCCTGCTCGCAAACAGACAGATCTCACAGAGCTGTTCAAGTTCAAGCAAATGGTATCCAAACACTGGAAAGTTCGATTCTTTCAGTGCTTTGACTTTGTTCTTAACAAATTTTTTTAACATACAGGCAGAAAAATCCAAGCATGACGAGAAGGAAATGAAGAAGTTACAAGATAATGTGCAATCCTTGCAGTTGAGACTCACTGCTAAGGAACATAATTGCAGGAATCTTCAAGAGAAGGTAATAGATTTAAGTTTCTAACCACGTTCTTGTAATAAATCTACAAGATTTTGAAGTTCTTGCACAAACTTTTTACAAGATTTTCGTTATGAAGAAAAGATATTCGTTATTGGCTTCGTACGAACAGGTTCGAGATCTCGAGAGTCAACTAGCAGATGAGAGGAAAGCCAGAATAAAACAGGAAAGTAGAGCTCTTGCTGCTACTTCTACCGCTGCCTCTCTTCCAAAGTTGGCAGCTCCCAAAACTGTTACAGAAAAGAAGCCACCATTAGGTCCTTCTAAACTAAGGCTACCCCTAAGAAAGATAACCAATTTCATGCCGCAACCTACGACGTCGTCACCCGTACCATCCAAGAAAAGGCGTGTCTCGTCGTTCATAAATACTGCTGCTCCTCCTCCAACAGAGGGCAAAGAAAATGGCCACAGAATGATGACAACTGCAGCTGCAAACACAAGAAGCCTACTGGTACCAAGACGACGCTCACTTTCTGTTAGACCAATTCCAACGACGACGACAACGACAACGGCGCAGGTTTTTCAACCTAAGAGACGGGTTTCAATGGCTACGCTTCGTCCGGAGCTGAACTCTCACATGACAACACCACTTCACACTTTGGGGCCACAAGAATTTGCAACAAGGAAAGCAAGATACTCAAAGTTGTTCTCTCCATTACCAGAGTTCCAAACATCAGTAGAGGCAACACCAATTGCCATGAGGAGCAGTAGCAAGTTCATGGGGAGCACTCCAACTCAAGGTGTCCCCAAAGTTATTGCATTGCAAAGAAAACCAGTAGTGTGGAGTCCTCTCAAGTGGAGAGAGCTGAGAAACTTAAGGAGGCCATCTTTAATACCGTCTCGACTTTCCTCTACGGAGTTCCAATGACGATATACAGCCTTCGTCTCGACCACCTTCCCACTGCTCTGCAAAGAAAGCCATCAAATGTGGAGTCCTCTCGCCCAAAACTTGCAGTAGGTCATCTTCAATACCGACCCCGTCTCGATCTCCTACCGAGCAAGTTCCAATGATGATATCGTCTTCAACGTTATGTACTGTTTCTTCTCTAACCTCTTCCCTCTCTACAGTATGTTCTCTGTGATTACTACTATAATTACAATTCTTTTTATAGGGTGTTTACAGCTAAATTGTATGCTTCTGGCTTACCAAATGAAGTCTCAAGAAACACAAAGTCAAGTTTAGATTTGTACTCTTTATCCTTTAGAGATCAGAAATTTACTGTTTTTTCCCATATCCTTTTGGAGGCAATGCTGTGAAGGATTCCTCTTTCTCTCCTTCCTCTACTTCCTCTGAGCGTTTGTGTTGCTTGGTCCTTCACCGACATGTACCCAACGATCACCGACGCGTTTGATTCGAGCAATTCATCCCTTGAGAACGTAAGCATGGTACTACCTTGTGTGTAGAAAGACATCACATCTCTTCGATCATTTACCTCTCTCAATAGGTCATTTTGATATGATATTTTGTAATGGTTCAAGTTCCACTAGCGGATATTATATTTTTTTTATTTTCCCTTTCGGGCTTTCCCTCAAGGTTTTTAAAATGCCTCTACTAGGGAGAGACTTTCACACCTTTATAATGAGTACTTCATTCCCCGTGGGATCTCACAATCTACTTCCTACCCTTGAGTGCTCCGTTCCCTGTAGGATCTCACAATCTACCCTCTTGGGGCCAGCGTCTTTATTGACACTCATTCCCCTCATTCCCCAACTAATCAAGTGGGATCTCACAATCTATCTTCTTTCAAGGCCTAGCTTTCTCGTGGTGGCATTAATTTTTCTCTCCATTTTCGATCTCTGATATCAAATCTTGATTTATTTTAATATTTATATAGTGATCAATTTCTTTAAAAAAAATCATCACTTTTTTTATAAAAAAAACAAAGATTAAATTATAAATTCATTGTTTAAACTTATAAGCTTGTGCCAATTAAGTATTTAATAGGTCATGAATTTAAAAAAAATGCTTCTAATATGCGTGTAAATTTTCAACCTTATTTATTTGACTTTTTACTTACAAACCTATTGAACATAAATTATAATTTAATACCCTATCATATTAGCACAAAATCAATTTTATGAACATTAAAAAAAATGTTGAATATGTAAAAAATCTATCAAAAGAAAATTCAAAATTCAAAGATATATTAGATACCTTTCAAAACTCGATGCTTACGAGACTCTACTCGAACATTACCATTACCGTTACCGGATACAAAAGTTAATGACAATTTAACACAAAACCAAACATTATTTAGTTTGATATTTCTCAATGTTCATAGTGTCCACAGTGGTTGCTCAAAAACAACTCTTCTTTGCTTGACAAAAAGGCAAGTTTTGGTCACTTAGAAAAACGAATGACCCTTTTACAAAATGTGTAGTAAAATCAAACAACAATTTGTTTGTGTTGTTTGATGAGAATTACATGAGGAAAAATGATACAGACTTGGACAGGAAAACCTGTGCCATTTTATAGCATCAAACCATAATATTGTACACACTAATAATCATACATTTTTCTATTCACCACTGGATACAAAACTGTAAAACATGCATCCTTTAAAAGCTCCCCACCCCAACCAAATCAATAAGAACAAAGAACAAAGACAGGTGACTTAGCAAATACCTCATTTTGTCCTCTTTTTTCCCCTTTCATTGAGAATCTGATCATGCTTCTTACCCAGCAAGGGGGCTTCGTCACTTCATACACTCCACAAGGACTGCAGAGGGAAGGACAAATGAGAAGATAAACTCAGCGGAAGTAGTTTGAAGCTATGCTAATCTTTCCTCACTTCCTCGGGAGATGAATTTTTCCTGTTTTCCCTCCCTGCACCCGACGCGTCGTCCCTGTCAAGAGTTCGTCACATCATGCATATTGCCATGGTAGAATACATACTGTGTAAAGACGAAATGAAATGTAGATATCTACCGGAATGGAGATGCAAATCGTGTTCGCTCTCTCGGCCTGCCGATGGCTTTATCCTTTGGAGATGATGTTTTGCCTCCCGTGCCAGCTTGACGCATCATCTCTGTAACCAAGAGAGTTGCATAGTCATATGTAATAATTGTTAGGATCGCACAACCCAACGCACACACTTGATGAACACAAAGAAATAGGAAAAAGAAAATGCAAGGAAGAATATTGGCTAAAGAATTTGTATTGATGACTTCGTACAGAGAAATACAGAGAATAGAGAAAGTACATCTTCAAAGCACTACTTAAGGGGTATATATATGGTTTCAGTTTACTATATATAGCTTTATCAAATATATCTATCATATATTTCCCGGACTCCTATAAACGCGTTGGTCGTATGATTGCTATCTTCTTATTTAAGAAGCGTAAAAAATAGTTATCTACCTCGTTTCCTCTCAAGCTCTTGATCAAGCTCTTCTTTCCACTTCCTCTGTATTTCAGAGTAGTGTTTACTGCTAGATGAGAAAACACGTTACTCACCCAGATATCAAGAATGCTACAGATGTAAATGATACTAAGCCTGCTAAAAGAACATCCAAAAGTTCAAACCTCGGACTACCAGCTTCGGGCTGACCATCAACTAGAAGTCCTTTCCAATCATTGAGTTGTGACCTCTGATCATTTGCGTTACCCCTGCTGCTGCTATCACTCCCTGGAGTCCCAGTGCCGAAGGCATCGAATGCTGGGGATAGATGACCGGGACTTCGACTTGGTGACCGACTTTTTGGGGGCAATTTCAAGTATTTAGGAGTAGTTTCATCTTGTTTACTCTCTACAAAAACTGGAGAGCAGGATCCATTCAAACTATTGTAAAACTCCTCATATAGTGGTGACTGCAGTTTCTTCAATTCAAGAGCCTGAGGCATTGAAATCATGTACAACAATTTAGATCAAACAGGTTCATTTAATAAAACTGCAGAGAAGGGGATAATTAGAAAGGCGAACTAGTTGCTATTTCAAACTGAAAATCCAAACCTTCTTATCCAAGAATGCTTTAATTTTTGATTCAGTAAGCTCATCCTCATCTTCAGAAAGTGATCGTCCACTAGGAAATGAGAAGTTTTGGTCATCATCAAAAACTCCAGAATAGCTGCCAGGTGCAAGAATTTGCTCATCTAAATCGCTTCCTTGCTTTACTACTGAACTTTGATCAAATTTGCAGTCCTCATCATCCGACGGCTCACAGATTGGGTTATAACTCTATATAACCCACACCCACCCACCCAGAAGAAAGAAAGAAATAAAGAGTGAAGTTAACTTCCAGAGCTCTCTGGACGGAGAACTAAAGATGGATCCAAACATTGAAGAAAAAACATTTTCCTCACCTTGAAATTCCCAGATATCATAGAAGACCTGAGTTTTACTTCATCTAACATAAAATCATCATTGCCATCAATCTGACACATTTCATTATCACTGTTGTTTGTTCCCCACGTATCATTTTCTAGTTTGTTTGCAGTGTATAGTTTTGAGCAGCTCAGACTATCCAAATTACAAATATCACTTGATCCAGGATGCGTTGGAGTTTTGCTGTCAAGAAAAAAAAGTGTGAAAAACTTTAATATTGCAAGCAGGTGAATGCACAATTCTTCTAGTCGCCGAATTATTAAATTCACCTCATTTCAAGGTTTGGAGTATATAAAAGTGAATGGGTTTCCAAGGGCTCCTGATGATGGCAAATTTACCGTTACAAACAGGAAGACAAATAATCATGAATAAATTATTCTGATTCTTTAATCCTCTAACCGTGCATGCATCACGTGATACAAGTAGAGATTCTGGGTCCTCCCCAGTAACAAACGGATGCTGCACGCAACAAAGCCGGATGGTTAGATGATAGTTAAAACAATCGCTCCTTTGGCACTATTTCTGTCAGTCTATGCATCTGACAATTTGTTCTTGTCGAGTAAAACAAAAATATTAATCAAGTAAAAAATCACCTTCAGGAGTTCAGATGCAGCTAGTCTTAAGTTGGGTTCCCTGCAATTTGGCCCACATCAATTTGACTTTCCATAAGAAATAGTGTCAAAGAGAAGCTAAAGAAAAATATTTCAAACGAATCTCAAAGTTGGACCATTGTTAACTTATGATTAGTTTTCTTAAGATCAGGATTCGAATTGCAAAGAAATGAAACGTACTTCTGCAAACATTTCAACAGAAAATCTTTAGCTTCAACTGAAAGCTGCTCAGGGATTGGTGGATGAGACTTTGTT
Organism: Cucurbita maxima; assembly: GCF_002738345.1. Taxonomy (NCBI): domain Eukaryota; kingdom Viridiplantae; phylum Streptophyta; class Magnoliopsida; order Cucurbitales; family Cucurbitaceae; genus Cucurbita; species Cucurbita maxima. Next base: position 1,555,666 of record NW_019272045.1, read on the forward strand.
GTGCCAATATGAAAAAGAACAGCAACCTAAAAGAAATGTATTGTTAGTTTACTTTACAAGAATAATTTAATCCACCACCATTCAAACATCTTCAAGTAATAAGATACCTCTTGATACTGTTGGCTCCAAGGAGGCTTTCCTGTAGCCATCTCAATAACAGTGCATCCAACACTCCATATATCCGCAGAGCTAGGAATAATTATCACATACTTACGATCATCCATCTCATCAAATTAATATTTAGTCAAAGGCAAGGATACATAAGACCAATTATTTGTTTTCTACATATTTGATTCTCTAAAAGAACAACTATCAAAATTCGGTCATAATTGAGCTCCCTCTTTATTGACTAAAAATATATTTGCTTCGAAATTTTTTGTCAAAAAAAAAAAAATTGAAATCAACATTTAGCAGTTAATGGTTAATATCAAATATCCCGAAGAGAATGTAGATTCTAAGTAGAGTTTGACTTCAGTCAGTTCTTACAAACTATGCCCAGTCTGCAAAATTACTTCAGGAGCCATCCAATATGGAGTACCCTTCATAGACTTTGCACCTGAAATTGTAGCCTACAACAATGAAATCTTGATCAGAAGGCAGATAGCTTTCAAACCAAATAAAAGTCAAGGATCGTTGACTTTACCAGCTCGACAACCTGTTTCGATGCACCAAAATCAGCAAGCTTAATGCATCCCTTGTTATCTACAAGAATATTCGCCCCCTGCAATAGAATACAAGAGACACGACATATTTATAACTGACACAGGGGAATGAGAAAATTGTCTGCAAATAATAATGATCATAACTAACACCGACCTTAATGTCCCTGTGCATGATACCATTCTTGTGCAAGTATTCCAGTCCCAGTAATAACTGTTTGGTATATGTTCTTATAACCTATATACAGTAGGTATAAAGGATTAGACACTCGATACTCTGACGCTAGGATGATTAAAGTAGAATATAGAATAACTTACTGCTTCAGGGAAGGCTCCAAATTTCCCCAAAAGTGATGATATTGATCCACCAGGGACAAATTCCAATAATATATTTACAGAATCATCCTCCCTAACCGTGCCCAAATATCTCTAAGAAACAAAACAATGTATTCAGTGGGAAAAGTAATGGGCTTCTTTATATAAATGGAAGAGAAGGCCATACTCACAACAATATTTGGATGAGAAAGATCCTTGAGAAGTTTCACTTCTTCCTCAAGCTCCTTAACATGAGCCTGGTTGCAACAAAAACTACTCAAAATTGACAAATAAAGGTCATTTAGATATGAAATACGCATCAACTTGTTCAAAATTTCTTGCTGTTTCTCATTTTTTCAGTTCTATTTGAAAACTTTCGTAATTCCTCATAAATCATACTAATATAATATTCATTAAGCAGCCAACAAATTTTTATAGCCTTTTGGAGCTTAAAAGCGAGCCACATAATATGTAAAAACAATAAAAACTTAATATTATGAAGCACGAGATTAAAAAATAAAGATAAAAACAACGAAGCCTTGTTTAAAAGTCATATTAACCAACACAAAAAGGAAGATTATAACTTTTAAGTATCTAACTCATATCAATTGAAATCTACAATTAAACAAACTCAAATTAATTAATTCAAACAATTTTTAGCGACTGCATCAGGAATGTGGTTAGTGGCAAATGCCATATATAGTCAGTCATCTGTGATCCAAGATAGCCAACTATGTATGCATGCACCTCTATATATAGACTATAGTATAAGTATAATCTTAGAGTTTGGGGTAATGAAAGAAAAAGTAACCAATTCAACCAAACTAGAAAATCACATTTGATAACTTCACAGACGTGAATCATAAAATTATAATCAGCTGTCGAAAGGCACACTAAAAAGCAGACCTGCGCTTTCTCCTTCGAAGCGCCATTTGCAGCAATCAGAACCTGGAAGAGAAGAACAAAGAAAATTATCAAAATGAGATCCTACACCCGACAATATGCAAATCATTGAACAAGATGTACGAATGGGTGAAAAACCAAAAAAATGAAGAAAATCCGAAATCGAATCAGAACTCAAACAAAGCATCGGTTGCAAACAAGAGAAATGGAAACTCAAAAGCAAGCTTCAAAAGCACAATTCACCAATAACCGATGAGTAAACATTACAAAGACGTAACCAAAAAACCAAAATCGAACTCCAAAGCCAGCAAACCTGTTTAACAGCGAGAAGCTCGCCAGAGCCAAGATTCATGCCCATATACACCCGACCAAAGGCGCCGCAGCCAATCAACTCGCCCTTGCGCCATCGAATCGGAGGCTCAGTTTCCTTGAGAATCGGAGGATAAGCCGACGACGATGGCGAGTGCCTAGAAAACACTCTGGACTTCCTAATACTGGAGTTAATCTTATCAACTAGGGCTCCAACTCCAATTGCCGGGGAATGCGAATCCTCATTCTCAACAGGAGCACGAAACACCAATGATCGGCGAACAGAAGCAAAGATATCTTGCATTTGAGTGATCGGGAGAGATTGAGGGAATGAAGAATCTGCGAAGAACGGGGAAAAAGTAGATTTCCGATTAATGGCGGTCGGCAAGAAAATCAGAATCTAGAGAGAGAGAGAGAGAGGAGGGAAAAGAAAGTGGAGAGAGATTTTCAAAAAAAGAAAATGAATTAATTAAAATAAATAATAAAATTAAAAATAAATAAATATATAAATAAATAAATAAAAGCCGACAGTGCCGTTCTTAATTGCAAAGGAATCAGTCTAAAAAACAATTTTTATTTTCTCAAGATTCCATAATTTAAATTCGTTAAAAATAGAAAACTAATTCGAAATCGAGCATGATTTAAATAATTTAATTAATTAAGTTATAAAAATACATATATACATATATATATATATATATATATATATATAATTTCAACTATTATTTTTTTTTTTAAATATTTATAATTTTAATATATTGAACACTCCCCCACAAATGGTATGATATTGTCCACTTTGAACTTAACCTAGATTGTATTCTTTGATTATAAACTCATCATCATTCCTTAAATTAGCCGAGAGCTTTCATCATCCAACAATAATATTTTGTATATTCATATATTGATAATAATAATTTAGTTTTTATATTTAAAAAAAGTGTAATTATTAAGTGTTTGAGTTAAAACTTCCCGTTCTAAATTTAAAAAATTTATAATACATCCCAAATTTTAAATTATAATTTTATTAGAAAAATATTAATCGAACTTGACCGACTTAGATTATCCAACTCAGGTTGGATTGAGTTGGGTTATATATATATATTAATCGTTCGTGATGGTTCGTGAGTTGACTTTTTTTTTCTTGGTCAACTTGACCAACTCGATTAACTTGAAAATTATGTTACAACCCAACCATAACCTAACCAACACTTGATTTCTTAAAATTAAGGGTCGGATTTGGTTGTAAACTCTATTTAGGTTGCTCGAGTCACCAACCTAACCCACTCGAGATTTCGAGATAGTCCAAAAGATTTCTCCGACCTAAACCAACCCATATACACCACTAGAAAAATATCGCTTGACAAAATAAAATGACACGCGTAATTTAACTAAATAATTTTTTTTTTTAAATTTGGTCATAAATATATATAAATTCAATATGGCATTTCGTACCTATGAATTATTTTGGTTCTTTTATTTGTGGTCAAATGGTCAAAGATCTTTATTACATTATTATTGGATTTTTTACTCTTTCGAACATTAAATATTTATGTTTATTATTTTATAAATTTTCAAAATGGAAGGTTTAGAAAAAAAGAAAGAAAAATGATTTTAAGCTAATTTGTTAACCTAAGCTGTGTGCCAGCGAGAATGGTAGGTTCGAGGGGTGGATTGTGAGATCCCACATCGGTTAGAGGGGAGAACGATACATTCCTTATAAAGGTATAGAAACCGGAGAACAATGTATTCCTTATAAAGGTGCAGAGACCTCTCCCTAACGCGTTTCAAACGCGTGAAGCTGACGACACAGCTACATAACGAGCTAAAGCGAGCTGACGACGATACCTAACGAGCTAAAGTAAACAATATCTACGAGCAAGAGGTTTCCACACCTTATAAAAGAATGTTTCGTGTAACGACCCAAGCACACTGCTAGCAGATATTGTCCTCTTTAGGTTTTCCCCACTGCTGTTAGGGGAAGGTTTCCACACCTTTATAAATGAAGTTTTGTTCTTCTCCCCAACTAATGTGAGACATTACAATCCACCCCCATTTGGTGCCCAATGCCCTTGTTGACACTCGTTCCTTTCTCCAATCGATGTGAGACCGCCACCAAATTCACTTCTCTTCGGGTCCCAACATCCTTACTGGCACACTACCTTGTGTGTACCCTCCTTCGGGGAACAGCGAGAAGGTTGGCACATCCTAAACACCCCAAGCCCAGAACAAAACATCATTTATAAGAGTGTGGAAACTTTCCCCGAACACACGCGCGTTAAAGCCTCGAGGGAATCCCGTAAGGAAAAACCCAAAGAGAATAATATCCGCTTGGGTTGTTACATTTCGTTTCCCTCCCCAACCGATGTGAGATCTCACAATCCACCCTTTTAAAGCTCAACGTCCTCGCTGATACTCGTTCCTCTCTTCCTTCGACATGAGATATCATAAAAAAGGCTACAGAAACCAATAGAGTCGGACCCATATCTGATTTGATGAACATGTAATGCTTTTGCTCAAAGAAAACCCCATTTCTTGCGCTACACTCGAAAACCCAAACAAACCCATCAAACCCCAAGACTTTCCATTCCACCCGATTCTTTTTCATGTGAAAATGTTTGTTTTCCACCAAATTTTCTGGGCAAACAAACAAAATTCCTCTGCCCAACACCACTTCTACAATCAACCTCCCTCACCCATTTCCATGGAATCTTTAAACTTTTTCTCTGCATTTCGATCGAAGCCAAAAACAAGATTCTCCACTTTTTGGCGCCAAGCTCTTCAAGGCCAAACCGTCAAAGATCGATCAAAAAGCTCAGAATCCATCGATCTGTAAGTAAGTTCTTCGTTCCGCATTTCAAGATCCAAATGCGTTCTGTCTGATTGCGATCAATATGTTTAAAAAACGAAGTAATGCGATGATTCTTATTGATGATTTCTGTCTTCTGGATTTGAACTTTGCATCCCACTTTCGGTTTTGTAATGATTTTCCCCACATTTTGTTTCAAATTTGGGGTCCCCAGAAGGTAAGATCCTGCAAATTACTGCTATGGAAAAGGGAACTTTATAGCTTTATGTGATTTTCTTGGAGTTTTTGGCCTGCCAAATAAAATCCCATTGATTCATCATTGATCTGTGCTTTTCACTTTAACATTCTGATGGAGGAATGGAATCTCTATGCTCTGCTTTATTTTCTCTCTGTGCTGCATATACCAATAGGGATTTGTTAGAAGAGTGCTCCAAATGCTTAACACTTTCACATTGTGATTTGAGTGGAGGATTGAGGGTTGTTGGGAGGGAGTCCCGCATCAACTAATTAAGGGAATGATCCTGAGTTTATAATTAAAGAATACATCTCCATTGGTATGAACCCTTTTGGAAAAACCAAAAGAAAATATGATATCAGAGCCACACCCTTAACTTAGTCATGCCAATAGAATCCTTAAGTGTTGAACAAAGAAGTCGTGAGTCTCGAAAATGTAGTCAAAAGTGACTCAAGTGTCGATCAAAGGGTGTACTTTGTTCGAGGGCTCCAGAAAAAGGAGTCGAGCCTCGATTAAGGGGAGACTGTTCGAGGGCAACATAGACCTCAGGGGAGGCTCTATGGTGTACTTTGTTTGAAGAGATGATTATTGAAGATTGTTGGGAGGGAGTCACACATCAGCTAATTTAGGGAATGATCACGGGTTACACCACTCAAAGTGGACAATATCATACCGTGGTGGAGATTCGTGATTCCTAACCATTTGAATCCTTGAAAATTTGAGCTCAAATGGACCCAAATGGCATAAACTATTTGTCCTTGATGACTATGTCTGAAAGGAAAGAATAAAAATAGACTAAAGCTACTTTATTCATATTCCTAAGGTATGAACCGAACCAGAATCATGAGAAACTGCTGTCTACAGGCCAAAGTTATGAATAAACAGGTTTTGAAACCAGCTTTTTCTTTCTCTGCTCATGAGGAACTGCCTAGCTTTTCTGCTTGTACAAGTCAAGAATGCTCAAGCAATGAACATTGAGAAGGTTATTCAAGAAGCTCTAAATTGTAAGCCTCGTTTTTTCTGATGCATTTCAGACATTATATGTCCTCTTTCTTTCCTATATTTGCCCAAAACTGGCAGCCTCAGGGTCTTTGAGCCACTTTCATATGCAGTTTTCCTCTGACTTTCTTTGAGATCGCCCTGCTTCGTTCTTCGAAGTACGTGATCGATTGCTTGGAGAACTCGATTTTGATCATCTGGGTAAGATTTAGATTCTTTTCCTTGTGAGTTTTTTATCATTTCTGGTGGAATGAATGAATTGTTCATATGCTATTGCTTTAGTGTTCAATATCCTTAAACGAGGAGTTTTCTTGTCCGCTACGGTTAGAATCCTTTAAATCTCTTAGAACACTAACCTTTCTGTGGGTCTGCTCATGTCAGATTCAGAAACCAAATCAAACTTTTTTCCCTTCTATTCTCTAAGAAATCTTTGAATCAATTGGTGGCACCGGGACGTTTCGTTCATTTCCCTACAAAACGCTCTTGCTTCTGCACCGAACAGCCAAAACGATGCTGGTCGTTTGTAATCTTCTTCCATATCTCCATAATTCAAGTTTCTGAACATGTTTTAGAGAAATATATAAGGCTTTACAACATGGCTTCTGAATCTGTAGGAAAATAATGTATATACCTTACAATAATCTATTTTATTATCAGATTTGGAAGGGACCCACCTGTATTATTAGATTGTTTTTTTTTTTCCATTCACTGGTGATTCTGTATGAATTAAAGTGATTTTGTTTTGTATTGTGCAGATCTTGATGAACATAAGAAAAATGGCAGACAGTGGCAATGATTTTCTAGCAGAAACAGATTCACCTCTTGGACTGGGTGAATCTGGGAAGCCTATACCGAGCTCACCTCGAGTGTTGTCGATTCTTTCCTCTGTTTTCGAGAGGTCGATTCAGAAAAATGAAAAGTTATTGAAAAAACTCAAAACGAAAGACAACGTTACGGTTTTCCATGGTTCCCGAGCACCGACCATGGGCATTGGACAATATATTGATCGCATCTCGAAGTACACATGTTGTGGCACTCCTTGCTTAGTTGTTGCCTACATATACATTGAAAGATATCTTCAAAAGATGGATGCTTACCTTACTTCTTTGAACGTCCACCGCCTTCTGATCACCAGCATCATGGTTGCAGCGAAGTTTAACGATGCCGGGTAAGTTTCGATATCACTTAGTTAACTTTGTAATTCGCTCGAGATGACAAGATTTTGAGCTCTGATAATATTCGTCTTTGTTGGCTTATCATTCATCCATTTGTTGGCTTATCATTCATCCATTAACTTGAGATCATATGAAGAGGAATCCATAGTTTCAACATTTTTATGAATAGTTGACACTATTGATAGTGAAAATGGGATAAACATATGATTTAGTTCCTGATATTTGGTCATTCTTCAATTTTGTCCAATATCTTTCAAAAGTTTGTTTGTTTTTTCAACTCATTTTTATTGTCATCAGAGTCGAAAATATCCTATATTTAATACGATGGAACGGACATGCACACCCATAAAATTGAAAATGTACCCACGAATCGAAAACTTCATAAAAAGACCCTCACATGGCACACGTACACATTTTTCCTAGTATAATGACATTCACGACATAGAATAAAGATATTTATCTAAGATATAATTGAAAACTTTAAAAGATTTGGTACGAAATATGAAAACGACTATCAACGTGCAGCTCAAACAAGAGTCATTCGTTCGGTGCTGCTGAACCGATATCGTGCATCCAGCATGCCCGAGAATTGGCTCCCAATTTCTTGGATGTTATAACAGCTTATTGTGCTTTGTTATGCTATGCAGGTGCCATAACAATACTTTCTTTGCCAGAGTAGGAGGAGTGAGCACAAAAGAAATGAACAGAATGGAGATAGAATTTCTGTCCAATTTGGACTTCAGACTTCATGTCACTGCAGATATTTTCAGAGCTCATTGTTTGCAGCTCCAAAAGGAAGGTTTCGGGGAGAACCCGATCAATCATCGACCCAGTAACAAAACTCGAGCTAAATGTTTACCTCAAATTGCAGGCTATACTTGCAGAGCCGTTTAAACATTTGAAAGGAAATCTATCTTCCTTAGCTTTCATGGTTAGTTAGTGTTGAATCTAAGCTCCAATTTTAAACCAAACCCAGAAAGTAGAATGTTTCAACTAGGAAGAGGATGATAGTATTGTAGACATTCAATGGAAAATGTTTCTGATGAACTGCAAAATCTTATCATTTAATGATATGATTAATTTATTTGAGGATTTGGTTTTTTGGGTTCTTTGAAAACTTGCTAAGTTTTTTTACGATACCTTTAAATGTCGGTATGTTGTTCGTGTTTCGAGAAACTTAGTAACTTAAAACCCTTGTTGTCTTTTGAACTCGAAACACTAAATAGCCTCATCTGTTTTCCAGCCAAATTTATAAATGTCTAAAGAAGATTTAAATAGTTATGTTTCTGTTCTAGAATTTGCGAAAAATGTTAAAATTAATTAAATCGAACCAACCAAAATTGATAAAATCTATAAAAATCTATCCAAACCAAAGGATGTTTATTTTTAACCATGGGTTTGGTAAAGAAAAAAAAATTAAAATTAAAAAAAAAAAAGTTCATTTATCATAAAATTAGCTAATTTATAAAAAAATATATATGAAAAATCATAAAATGAGCATGATAAATAATAGCTTTAAATTAATTTTTTACTATCCTATATTAATCCACATGGTTAACAAAAGTTTGTATCAATTAGGTGAACATTAAAAAATACGGAGCATGTCTTGAATTTTTTATTGGGTCGATTTTGCGTTCTAACAAGTTTTTGGACTCTCGAATGCCTACTAAATTTTAGACCCGTTCAACATTTTCTAAAAATTCATGCTCCTATTGGACATAAAATCTAATTTTAATGTTCCGTTAGACACAATTCATTCTTATGTCCAACAGGTAAAATGTTGAATGTGTCAAGGACCTATAAACATAATATTAAAAGTTTAAAAACCTATTTAATACTTCTAAAGTTTAAAGAACTATTAGTTACGACATTCAAAGTTTAGAAACATTTAATATATTCGGATACGTATTAGACTCTCAAATAAGGAGTAAAGTTCTTTCCAATATAGAGATAAATTAACATTGTTCAAGCAAAAATGAAGATAAAACTGTAAAAAAAAACAACCATATGCAAAGATTGAATATTTTCAAAGCAAAAATAGAATAATTTCCTTTGAATAACTGGTCTGAAAATCATAAACCCTAGCATTAAGAGGGAAAAAATAGCAGAATGGGGTTTGATAATTTACTGTTAAATTATATTACAAAAAAAAAAAAAAAAAAAAAAAAAAAAAAAAAAAAAAAAAAAAAAAAAAAAAAAAAAAAAA
>NW_019272045.1:1565302-1575462 GCF_002738345.1 Cucurbita maxima
AAAAAAAAAAAAAAAAAAAAAAAAAAAAAAAAAAAAAAAAAAAAAAAAAAAAAAAAAAAAAAAAAAAAAAAAAAAAAACAGAGAACTAAGACTAGAAGAGTGCTTTTTGATTGAAAATTGCAACTTATCATCATCTATAATGATATTATCTAAGAAGCCAACTCAGGAAACCCAATAGAGTCAAGAGAAATATGACAGATGGGCTAAGCATTAAAGAGATGAAAGTATAAAGATTTAGGGTACCAACCAGCAAAACGATGCCATTGCCATTGCCCTTCCTCATTTTTAGCTGGATGAATTCTTCCTTGTGATATAGACGCGGTAAGCTGCCAGTCCAACGACCGTTACAGCAGCTCCAACTGAACCAACCACATTACAAAATCAGTCACAAAGATTCAAATCAAATAACTTGAAATGTTAGATCAGTGATTGAGACATACAATTAAAAGTCCCATTTCTGGACATACAATAAAAATCAAGTGAATCAAACATATGAACTCATCTAAGCAACCGACCAATGAAGCAAAAGATCATACATAGAAATCTAAGCTAATAGTAATTCTCGAATACAGGTTTTACATGTTGGGTCATGAGTGGAGGGTAAAACTCCAGAAACTATCACCATACCTGAAATAAACATAAGAGAGCGGTTTATGAGCTTGTGATACTGCTTGCGACTTCTGCCTGCCTCAGTTTCAGGGATGCTTAAATGAGGGTGCTCTGCAGCAGATGCGATTCTTCGGAATACGTTATTGAAATCACCTAATTTTGTGTTGATAGGTATTGGAGCTTCTATACCCATATCTTGGCTCACCTACCAAATTGCATCCAGACTATTATGATGAGAACAATGATATTTAAAGATTCAGGATTTCAATGGCAATCGTTACTAAAATACTACATTCCAGTGGTCACTAACAGGCCAATAAAAGCAATTATTAGAAAGTAGACCCAAACAAAAAATGAATTACAAAGAAAAACCGTTAACAGATTCAATACATGCCAGTTGCAGACTCAATACTTGCAGCCAATATGATATCAAAAATGTTATTTCTCGAGGGACCTCCTGACTTGGAAGAGTTAATTACTAATAACATTTTGCAACACTTGATCTTCGCTTTGCATCTTTCATCTTTGAGGATAGAGGATGATAATGTTGTTTCCGTTGAAAATTTGTGGCATATTTATGATTCTCTCTCATGAAGTTGTTGGCATTTAGCTCGCTGATTCCTCTCTTATCATGTATTTTGTAAGTTTATGGGAATTTTTCCACCAATTTGAAAAAACTTCATTTGAACATGATGAACCTCTCTCATCAAGGCGTTGGTTTGCTTGGTCGGCATTTATTTCATTAGTTCGATTTCCAAAGGGTTTCTTGGATGAAGTTTTTTTTTTTGTTCGTTCGTGGTAGTTTTCTTTGAAGATCTGTGAGGCTTTTATGGTTCTTTCTCATCAAGGTGTTGGATTGTTTAAGTCAATATTTATTTTGTTCGTATTTCAAAAGGTATTTTAGCAGAAGCATTTTTCCATGAAGCTTTTATTCTAGGTTTTTAGGGGCAATTAATGGTAAGTCAAAATTTTCTTCCACTTTCAAGACAACGTTAATGTCACCTTTTAGAGGTCTCTAGACAGTCCATTCCTCAACTTCGCTCAGTTTTCATTAATGTGCACGAGGAAAAAGATTGTAACCGTCTCTAAGTCCTTTGGTATTTCTTTCCTTCCTTTTCACTCCCTTCGGGAGTTGTAACCCTTAAACATTTTTTCATCTTCATTATATCATTAAGAAGTTGATTATGGTTTATAAAAAAGAATTAAAAAGAACAAAAAAAAAAACTTACTATGGACATTCGGCATTGTACTGTTTTTTGCTCATTATTTAGTAGGAAACCAACTTTCATTCAACTGAACAAAATTATTTAAGTATGCAACTAGCTAAAGGACATTTTTTTGTTCAAATACAGAATTTGAACTTATTCTAATAAGATATATTTGATGAATAATAGTTTCTTCTATGGGAAAGATGGAGTGTATATGAGCTTCTACTTTTCTTCGTCAATACAGTAACCTCAGTGGAACGTTTCGATATTATTAAAACCATTGAATATGTATGGTACATAGAGAAAAGAATTTACCCTCGTAGAATCTTGTATGGCCGAGGGAAATGAATCAAGATCATCTTTGGCAGCAACAATTAAACAAGGCACCTCATAACCAGTATTCTCAACGTGACTCGCGACTTCAACAAGTAAATCAGTCGATTTCTTCCATGAGGCCTCATCGGAGCTGGAAAAGAAAACAAAGTTGGTGCTCTACAAATGGAATACAAAAATATCTTGGCACAAATATATAAAAATTGCTAATACATCGAAGAAAATTCATAATAAAAATATTTCAAGGTATGTTCTATCTATAAACCAGTTGAGTCCCACCATATCCACACTCCAAATAACAATTATCCCAACCACCAATCAGGGTGCTTAAAGGATTTTAGTAGGTGGAGTGCAAGTAGAAGCTCCCCACCGTAATAATCAATCAGTCCATGCAACTAGATAACCAATCGCTAACAAGAAGAAAAGACAAGAAGAATACTGGTAGTCAATGCAACTAGATAACTAATCATTAACGAGAAGAAAAGAGAAAAAAAAAAAAACTACTGGTAGAAAAGAGAAAATGAACGACTACTAGTCCATACAACTAGCGAACCAATCATTAACAAAATGAAAAAATGGAAAAGGCGAACAGAAGGAATTTTTTTTTTTAATTAATTTGTTACTGAAGACTTGGGGCACACCATTCTTAGATTAATAATTTAAGCAACCTAGTATACCCTACTTATAATGACGTACAAATCTAGAGCATCAGAGGTTATGGCCATTCTTTAGAAATCTCGATTGGGGAGGAATTCTTTGTAATTCATCAAATAGCTCTTCCTCATGTACTCTCTCCAAGTTCTTTCGTATTTACAATTCTCTTTTGATTTACACCAACTGGAGTAGCATTTAAAAACACCCTTAAGAAGTTGGGTGAGTATCTCATTCCTTTGAATTTTTCACATATCTACGAAAATTGCATGCTCTTAAAATGAAAATACAGCCTAAGGGCCAGGGGCAGAGACCACCCCCTCCCAACAACAGCTTCATTAGTGTTTGTCGATCATTAATAATCCTCGACAGAATATAATTACTAAAGAAATACAAATGCCATTTTCAATCCAAAGTAAAAAAATATCATCATCCTACTATAGCGTAACATTGTTAATAAGCAATGGCCGTTTCCATTAGAAAAGTTACCTGTCATGCACAAATAGTGCAATGTCACAAGCAGCTAAAGACTCTTTGACAGACAACAGTTTTTTCACTCCATCTTCAGGTATCTCCCTCAAAACAAGGGTTTTTTTTGTTCCCTTTAAACCAAGAAAGAAATTTACACAGACAGAAATTATCAGATAACAGCAAACATCATATAGCTTATGAACCATAAAAATTATCATTTTACTAATGTTTGAATACATGTAAAGAAAAATAATCAAAAGTGCAACAACTTCAATGGTGAAGAACAATAAAGAAATGAAATCTTCTGCATCCTCGATAAAGGTGAACAAGTAGACTAACAGGAGTTCCTCCAGGTTTAGTGGCTTCCAGTTTTACAATTTGTGTAACACATGATATATTAAATCCTTGAAAACTGAAATTTGAATCCATGTTTTATAATTTTGTCAAAACAAGAGCATAGCAGCACTTACTCCAGGTTGGTCAACAACGTTCACTGCAAAGCGTTCTTCAGTGGTAGGAGTATAAGTCTCAGAAAATGGCCTGTGCATCAAATCCTTTTATTAACATATGACATGCTCTATATCAAGTACTATAGAATTAATGCTCAAACAACTAGATAATTACAGAGTGTTGATAGTAAACCTTGCAAGAAATGCATCCAATAAAGCAGATTTTCCAGCCTTCTTAGGCCCAAACACAAAGCACTGAAGAACATTTCGGTCCAACTGTTGCTTCTTGCGGTCCAACCGTCGTTTCCTTGTTATACGAACAGAAGATGCAGGATCGCCGGTGTAACCAATGTATATCAGGTTCTCTATGGTGTAAACTGGGTCTAGGAGTGTCATGAGAGACCACTGCAGAAATTGAAGAAGAATAGACAACTATAATAAACTTCTTTTAGAAGAAAAATCTATCCTGTCTCAAACTGAATGCTGGATAGGGTGGAGGGGTTAAATGAGAAGAATATACAAGCACCTTAAGTGATATAATAAGGGAGACGTGAAATATATCAGGTTTAGGAAAACTGATAAAAAAACTCGGGGTTACAAGCATACCAGTGATAAAAAGTCATCAATCGACAATCCTCCCATTGCATTTCTTTCTGCAGAATCTCTGTATGGTGCTTCATTCCAAGGACTGGAGTTTCAAAGTGATAGTTGCATGTCCAATGAAATCATGGAAGCTCATTAGTGTGTCAAAAAAAAAAAAAAATCATGTGGAGAGAATAATGGTTGCCAAAATATTCAACTAATAAACGTTGGAAAAGATCTCAATACCCCGTTTCGTAAGGATGGTCATAGGATCATAGGATCTAAAAAACCGCACCTTAAATATGATTGATCATTCACAACTGAGTCAAGAGTATAAATAGAAGACTAGGCTGAAAGAGCAATTGATATAATATCAAATCATATCAATCATACAATATGAACTTCAAGAAAGTTGTGAAGAATGTTGTTCAAACTACAACAAGATAAAGTGAAGTTGCAATTAAGAAGAATCCAGCATCATTTATGTAACAAGGGTTTCAAGATACTTCAGGTGCAGTTTCATTTAATCTTAGATGGTTACAAATTCTTGATGGATGATTGAAATCTAGATTTATGGTGTTTCGTTAATGTATTTGAAGTTTTAAGATTCTTTTATTTACTAGGTTACAGTTATATAATATTGAAAGTTACAACCCTTGAAATGCTTTATAGAAGGTCAAGGGTTTCATTTTGAGGCTATATAAAGTCATGTATGTTGCCTTTATAAAATAGATTTGAAAAATGGAGTACAAAGAGCATTTGTGCTTTTCTTTTAATCTAAGCTAAGCTTCTTTGTAATTCTATACCGCTTAGGTTGCATGCTTAGAATCATTCAAAATCATTATTTGGTTTCTATTTGGTTAAATTTACACAAGTGCTTTGCCAACATTTCTCCTCTTGGAACATATCGCAAAAAAACAAACGAATAAGAGAGAGAAATGAAAGATTATTTTCGGTTCAATGCACAAGGATGCAATTTTTAGCTTAAAAATAGAACAATGATTCCCAAAATGACATATGAAGAGAACTGCCAAATGCAGTGAAGCCAATAATTAATATTTAATACCTCTCGGGTGCTGTAGAAAATAGTTCTTCAAGATCACGAGGCCGCAAGGCACCATTCTGGTGGGTAAAAAAAATATGGAGGTGATCAATAGTTCCAGGTAGTTTGTAACAACTACTTGGCTATTAAAACATATCTATAAGCTAGATTCAATTACTCAAGCACTAAACTCGGTTGAGAAATCAACAAATCAACAAATAATTTATAATTCAGGAAACTAGAGACGAAGACATACACCATCACTGTCATAGAGCTCAAATATTCCCCTTAGAAACTCGATGGCTTCATTTGTCAGCTCCACACTCTACAGAAAGAACAACTGTCAAATAAGAAATTGAAACTAGAATTTGAATCATACGGAACACTTTAGAAAACAAAGTCAATGACATAACAAAAGGATACAATTAGTAAGTGTAATATACTATCCTACCAAACCAACTGAAGCCTGATAAAAGAAAAATAACCAAATCCTAAATCTTTCTTAATAGAATTATATCATTCCTCAAAATGAAAAATACAAAACAAGCAAAACACTCCGTCCCCAATTGAAGTGAAGAATTTCACGACCCAAAGTCAGCCATCTATCTATGAAAAGTTAGTTGTTTCCATTCAAAAAAACATTGCCCACATATGCATTTGAAATTAAAAGCCTGCTCCATGAATGTGTAAGAAGTAACTGTTTCCAGAAAAATATAGGAGGGATAACTAATATACAAAATCATATAGACTGTAGTAATTCAACGTATATTATGATAAGCTTTGATTTTGCAAGTCTTTGGCAGTGTGGTGGCAGTTGACCTATTCTACAGAAGTTGAGGATGGCCACCATGTGATTTTTCACTACCTGATCTGGAGCTCTCTTTCCAAGAGCTGGGATAAGTTCATCCGAAAGTTTGATATCATTATTGTACCCAAACTTCCTGAGTACGGTCCATGTTGTCTCCAAACGCCCCTTCTCTATAAATAAGGCATGAAGAAAGAGGAATCCTGTCAAAGTGAGCCCATGATCATTTACTCCCTCAGGAAGTTTTTCTTGCACAACCCTCTTAACCCCCACAATTTCAGAAGGTTGTAAAGGAGCATTGAAACATTTGACCTGATTACAAAATTAACAAAAAAATAATAATAAGAGTAAGGGCTCCATATGAGTCAAATCCGTCATTTTAATATTAAAATGTCAGACACTGTAACTAATATATAAATAAATACTTCATGAGTTGTTGCCAAAAAATTTGTAGACTATGGAAAGGAAGACCTGAAAATCATTCAGCTCAGCATCACTCAAAGCACCATCTTTATTGTGATCACATAGAATAAATATCCGTTTCAGTGCCCTGATGCATCTAGGCTTTAAAGTTTGAGTTTCTTGATCAAAAAGTGGGCCTGTTGGGTGAAGTACAGCTTTTTGGGCGTAGTAAAAGACCTCAGAAATCTGCAAATGGAATAATACAATGTTGAAAACACGTAATTCTGTTGCGTTAATACTTATCTACACAAAAATGTGGGAAGTGAAAATTCACAGCTAAGAGGTATAGATGGTAATGTTTTCATATAAACATGAAAACACTAATCAGCAGTGAATCAGCATGGACCAATAAATCAAGTTGGACACAGTTGCAAACTTTAGCCAAATGGGAAAAAGAAAAAAAATTACAACACATATTAGTCAACATGATATACCTGATTAATGGAGCAACAAATATACCTGAATATGTTTAAATGCCGAACACTCAATGCATGTTTCAATTTCTCGAAATTGCTGCATTATTGGGGACATAACCTGCTCCAAGCTCACCTGCTGATTCTCATCTCTTAAATCCAGCTTACAGCCCACCATTATAACTGGAACCCTCACCTACTTGTTTAAACCATTATAATGAACATCAATAAAATGATCAAAATGACTTGCGAAATACTGAGCTGATTTCAACAAAGGGAATGCTAAGGTTTTCAAATTAATGAGACTTGACTAGATAAACTTGTTAGTTTCCAAGCTCAGGGATGTTATTATTGACTTTCTATCCACCAATGCCCAAGTAGGGCATAAGAGTTAACTAACCTCCAATTGACGGAGTTTAGGAAGCCAAAAAGTACTCAGCCGATCGAGGGTTTGAGGCTGATCACAAGCATAAGTTAGCACAACTACATCAGCTCGCTTAAGCTCTTCAGCAACTTTTGCACTATCTTCAGTGCTGGGAGAAACAAAAAAAAAAAACAAAAACAGAACCTTAGAGACCTTCTAGATTCATCCTTGAAAACCTTATGGACACAGGCAATAACCAATACGTATGACAATATAGCAGGAACTCATGTGATTTATTAGACCTATAAAGCTACAGAAATCAGACAACGATGCTCCAACGAGCAACAACAAAATAAATGAGAAATAACAAAGATCGGGAGCCTAGGTATTAAGTGAAATCATACCCATCCCCTGTTCTCCCTTTCCATCGCCACTGAACTCCTCATAAATCTTCCAGTTTCTTAACAATCAAATTTCCCACAGTACGGAAGAAGCAGCAAAGAAGAAAGTAAAACAATGCCAATATTCTGGTCTCTCTTTTCTATTAAATTTTCGCCCATAAAAGGGGAATGGAAAAAAAAAAAAAAAAAAAAAAAAAAGGAAAAATGGTATGCAGATATCTTGCCATGGGTAGCAGAATTCTCCAGTTATTTAAGTTGGAAACTACTTATATCGAGCCCATAATGCTAAAGGCAGAAATTATAGCTCAATTAGCACATCCTTTTCGCATCAGCATCGAGATAGAACAAAAAAAAACAAACATAGCAACTACTACCGTGATGAAGTATCGATGATTGTGGTGGGAACACGATCTGGATAAATGTCTTCAGGCAGCCTCGTCGGTGGCAATACTGGGGGGACATTCACTGGAAAATTGTCTACCGCTGCAGTTACGATCAAGCTCGACTTTCCGGTACCACGGTCCCCGGCAATAACTATACGAACCCCGGTCCTTTTACCTGGGTGTACATTACCAGCTGGCGCCCTTGCCATTGGAGGTTTATAAACTGCATAAGCGAAATCCCAAAACAACCTTCAGTGACAGAGAATTTCATCGAAACAGACAAGAAAAAACATAAACACCATAAAAAAAATTAAAAAAAAATTCCAGTTCTCTATATCGAAATCCAGATTCTTCAACACCTCAGAAAAGACAAAAAAAAACACACACACACACACGCACAAATCCTATGAAATTGCGTATAGACTGAGAAAAACACAAAAAACAATCGAAGCCAAAGCGTTCGGGGGAGTAAGAACAAGTAGTAATCAGTGAAAGTATACGATAACGAACGACGAATGAAAGGCGATATTGATATCGTTGTATTGAAGATAACCAACCTGGAATCTAAAGGGTGAAGAAACTGACCTTTGAGATTATTCTATTTAATGATTAAAAAAAAAGTTGTAAAGCGCCACCGGACGCGGATGCGTCAGCAGCACATACGACGGCGATGGGCGGAGCTGGTGGCGGATGTGGCAGCAGCGCGGCGGCTATGGGGAAGAAGATAGAGAGAGAAAAGTATTTGATTACGCAGAGAGGCAAACAGCTTCCTCTTCATTGTTCTTTTTGGTTTAATTTTCAAAATATGAAAATAAATAAATAAATAAATAAATTATTGTACTCTTAACTCTAACCTTACCCCAAAGTGCACAGAGTTTCGATGTTTTCCGATCTAAATTGGGCCTCAGTCGGCCCATTTTCCTTTTATGTATTCATATTTTGGATATTAAAATATATTATAGGAATGAATTGATATAGCTATGATAGCATGTTAGATGAACTACTGATGACTTTGCTTTCAGATTTTCCAAAAGGTCTCATATCAATGAAGATACTTTTCTTTTGATTATAAACCCATGATCATTTCCTAAATTAGTCGATGTGGGATTTTCATCCAACACCTTCTCTCAAACAAAGTACGTCTCCCCTTAATCGAGACTTTTTGAGTCTTAGTCATTTTTTACTATGCCTTCGAGGCTCGACACGAACTGTAGTTCATTCTCTAACTCTGTTTACTATACACGTATTTTTTAAACCTTTTTGAATGTTCAGGTTAAAAAAAAAAAAAAAAAAAGATTGGCTAGTACACACGTCTTCTTGATCAAGAGGTCACGTGTCGTTAAAAAAATGTTTCATATCTTTCCCGAATATTTTGGTGGACTTATAAGTTTAGGCTATTACAAATGTTATTAGAGTTAAGTTTCAACTGATCTTAGACTTGAAGGTTATGGGTCCACCACGTTTCTGCTACGCCACTCTAATTTGATAAATAAGAGAATAAAACATTTATTATAAGGGTGTGGAAACCTGTACCTACTAGAAACATTTTAAAACTGTGAGACTAACGATGATACGTAACAGGTCAAAACAAATAATATCTGCTAGCATTGAACTTAGGCTGTTACAGGAGATGTTTTCACACCTTTATAAAGAATTTTTAGGAAAATATTCATAATATATATATATACACGTGTATATATACATAAAAAAATATTTCTAACTTACGAATTTACTCAAATAAAATAGAGTTTTTTAACCCTAAGAAAAGAACATTATTATTTAAATAAAATTTTAAAAATTTAAAAATGTGAAATATAAAAGTATTAAAAGAATTTATTTGAATAACTTATTAAAAAAAATTGGAATAATAATGGATAAAATTTGATTAAAAGTTATTTTTCACAAAAAAAAAAAAAAAAAAAAAAAAAAAAAAAAAAAAAAAAAAAAAAAAAAAAAAAAAAAAAAAAAAAAAAAAAAAAAAAAAAAA
>NW_019272045.1:1575563-1606242 GCF_002738345.1 Cucurbita maxima
AAAAATATATATATATATATATATATATATATATATATATATATATATATATATATATTACGCACGTGCGCACGTGCAGCACGCATACAAAACATTACTTACTAGTGTCCAAAAAAGGTAGATGTGTTTGTTTTCTAGACGAAATAAAATGACCAAATTGGGGCTAGGAAATGAAGCGATCTCATCCGTTGATCCAATCGCTGCAAACCTAATCGGACGGCCAATATGCCGAACGGTGGCGCTAGTTCTTCAAAAGACGTAACCGGGATCACGCGCTCAATTCTCTTAACTCGGCAATTCATCGTCTTCTTCCTATTGTTTGTCTCCGTATAAATTCGTACCTACCCAAACAAGAGAATACCGTTTGAATTTGCTCGAAATTTGATTCATCAGAGCAGAGAGAGAGCCATGAGTTTTGATCTCGAATCGCTCTCGGAGGCAACTTCTGGTGCGATTGGTTCGCTTGTCAGCACCACCATCTTGTACCCGCTTGATACCTGCAAGTCCAAATACCAAGCCGAGGTTCGAAGCCATGGCCAACGGAGATACAGGTTGCTCACTTTTGTTCTTGCCTTGGTTTTTGTTTTTCTTGATCTATGTTTGTGTGTTTCCCCTGTTTTCTTGACGGTTGCATTGATTGTTTTGGGTGACTTTCTTGTTTTGCTTTCGAATCGTGATCTGGAGTATCATTTCTGCCATCGTTACTGTCTTTTTTTAAGGAATTTGTATAGTAAATTGAGTTAGTTTCTGATGAATGTAATCGACATATTCTTGGAGCTCGATCTTATGATCGTTGGAAATCTATCTCGTAATTGAGGGGTCTCTATAGAATTTGAGAGTTTTTGAAGTGGTTGGCTGGTGAGCTGTGGGAAGTTTGGCATAATTTCAAGCTCATTGGAATCTGGAAAATCGCCTGTTACTAATTTGAAAGCATTCTTGTGAGTTGGATGGCATGATTTTATTGAAGTACGGATGCAAATGGCTTGTTTGGGTTCATGGCGTTCAGATTATTAATGAAATGATGATTTTGGAAGAACAACGCAATAGACAGGACTTTGTTGGATGATACCTCTGATTAACACTTTTGACACAACACAGCCCAATGAATGGAACTACCTCGTGGTTCAAAATCGTGCTGCTGCTTTTCTTCTCGAAAACTAATTCGATGCCACAAAATTTTTGTATCGTAGTTCTTGTTTTTGCATCGGAATTGATTCGGTTGATTTGGATTGTGTAGGTATCTTTCAGATGTGTTATGGGAAGCGATAAAATCAAATCAAGTTCTTTCGCTGTATCAGGGACTGGGAACCAAAAATCTACAATCTTTTGTTTCTCAGTTTTTGTATTTCTATGGATATAGCTACTTCAAGAAACTATATCTGGCAAAAACTGGAGCTAAATCAATTGGAACCAAAGCAAACCTTTTACTTGCTGCTGCTGCTGGAGCTTGCAATGCCATTTTAACTCAGGTTGGGATGTCTCTGTTGTCAACCATATGGTGAAAACACATTATTTTTCCATCATTGCATGCCCTGAATTTGAGTTCTTAGAGGAAAATAGTAGATTCTTGTTTGGGATATGTGAAACATGTTATTTTGATGTTTAAATTTCTAAAAATGAGATACAATCACATAAAAGAGGAAGATAATAATTGATCTCTATCTCTTATTGTGTTGAAATTAACATATCACGTGCTCTTGGCGACCCTGAAAATTTGGTATGAATTATGATGATTCTAACTTTATTTTCCATGATGCTACGAAATAAGAGACGATCAATCAACTGTAACAGCCTAAGCTCACCGCTGGCAGATATTGTCATCTTTGGGCTTTCCCTCAAGGTTTTTAAAATGTGTTTACTAGAGAGAGGTTTCCACACTCTTATAAGGAATGTTTTGTTCCCCTTTTCGACTGATGTGAGATCTCACAATCCACCCCTTTGGGGCCAGCGTCTTTGCTAGCACATCGGCCGGTGTTTGGCTTTGATACCATTCATAATAGTCCAAGCCCACGCTAGCAGAAATTGTTCTCTTTGGGGTTTCCCTTTCGGGCTTCCCTTCAAGGTTTTTAAAATGCGTCTACTAGGGAGATGTTTTCACACCCTTACAAAGAATGATTCGTTCCCCTTTCCAACTGAGGTGGGATCTCACATAGACATGGCAATTCCTTGTTTACAAGGATTTAGCTTAATTTCTCAATTCAGTGTGCTACTTTTTTTGGAATGATGGATGAAGAAAGAGTGAAAGAAAGCAAAGAATACTTTGCCTTTTGTCCATCCACATCTTGTTTAGTGTTGCAAGAGAAGTTTTCTTTTAATGCATTATCGTGTACAATATCGAGCTGCAAATTTTGTTCAACGTCATCGTTATATATTGTTCCAAGTCTCTTTGAGAACTCCTATTGAAATACTGAAGTTTAATGTTTCTACTGAAATTATCTCTTGGTTTGCCACTGTATAGCCCCTGGATACCGCCTCCTCTAGAATGCAGACAAGTGCCTTCGGAAAATCGAAAGGGCTTTTCACGACACTGACCGAGGGCAGTTGGAGTGATGCATTCGATGGCCTTGGAATTTCCTTGCTGCTGACTTCAAACCCTGCCATTCAGGTACTTACCCTCTCTATGCTAATTTTCAGTCATCCGTTTCTTCGAACTCGACGTGACCGAACGCATTCAAGTTGTGCAACATTCTCTCAATTTAACACAAACTTTGATTCAATGCAGTATACAGTATTTGATCAGCTGAAGCAGAACCTCCTCAAGGGAAACCAAAACAAAACAGAACAAGGTTCATCTCCAGTAGTCCTTTCTGCCTTTACAGCTTTTGTAATAGGTGCAATTTCGAAAAGTATTGCCACCATTTTGACATATCCTGCAATCAGGTGCATAATTTTTCTTTCGTCACCGAAACTCTCCTCTCCTTACTCGTCTAGCACATTCAAACAATTAAGATTTTCTCGATTCGCAGGTGTAAGGTGATGATCCAAGCAGCACATGACGATGAAACCAAAGACAACCGTCCAAAGGTCCAACGAACAGTTCCAGGCGTCGTCCATTCAATATGGAAAAGAGAAGGAATACCAGGATTTTTCAAGGGATTGCAAGCACAGATCTTGAAAACTGTACTTAGTTCAGCTCTGCTTTTGATGATCAAAGAGAAGATCACTTCAACTACGTGGGTTTTAATACTTGCAGCCAGAAGGTATCTATTTCTCACAAGGCATAGACTAAAAAGTAGCTGAAAATTGTCCATAAAGACCAAGAACATGTGAAGAAGAAGAAGAAGAAGAAGAAGAAGAAGAAGAAGAAGAAGAAGAAGCAATAACAATGGAATAAGCACCATTCCCATGGATATAATGCAAGGTTAGTGTTGGTTTTATCAAAATAAAATTTACTCTTTGGATCTTGTTTAGAGGATTATATGCTCAGTTAGAACATGACTGTAGGCTTTGATTAGACTAAGCCAATGCCATGAATTTTTGTTGAATTAGCACAAGTAACTTAGTTTGTAACCATACATTTCATTCTACATAAATTCTATTAAAGCTGTTTGGAGATTAGTAATCATCGAATTTGAGCATTCCTGAGAGCAAGAATGTCGAAAAATATCGAAGGGAGGGGAAGGAATATGCTTTCGGAGATTGATATTGGATTTCTTTTTCATCAAAAACGAAGAAGGCTGAGGATGGCCTATGGTGTGTCTTATTTGAAGGGAACACACTTTTTCGAAAGCGTGGTATGATTGTTAGGCCCTCTCCTTGTTCCGCCTGTTGGCCTATTAGGTAGGATAGCAGTCTTCGGGTTTTGCATGCCCTTTCGCATAAAGAGTTCCAGCTTGGCCCGAGAATGCGTGGGCAAAACGGAAGGGGTCCATGTAGCTGCTACGCCTGCCCCTTCTTAGTCAATGGGGCAGCAGGTTCGGCATCCACTAGAAAAGAGAGAATCCACGTCAGATAACCATGCCTCCGCTAGGCAGCGTGTGGAATAGCCGAGAGAACAACTCGAAATCCAAGTCTCAGTGCTGTTTTCCAAGGGAATATTGTCCGCAACTCGGTTTTAAACCAAATTGGGGTTTCCCAACCCAGGTTCCGTTTTAGGCGCCCTTTCTTCGAAATCCAAGTCTCGGTGTTGTTTCCTAGGAGAATATTGAGATATTGGTAGGGAAAAGTAGTTTTTTAAAACCGCTCTAGAACGCGAGTGAAAACCATTTTTCCGTGGGTGTTGTAAAATTAGATTAGAAAAATGCTGATGGCTGTGAAGTTCAGAGAAGCTAGAAAAAAGTGGGTTTGAAAACAAAATCTGTGTATTCATTTGCATTATTCTATCCTTCCTTCACTGCAACTTGCTGCTCGTCTTCCCCGATCGCTAACTGTAGATCGTCGAAAACGTCTGCCACTACCCGCTGCTCGCCCTCCTCTGCTACTATAACCGTGCTTGCTCTCCTCAGCCAATAACCGAAAATGTTCGAAAACATTGTCGGAGTCTCATTACCTTAAAATTTCTCTTGCTGGTCATAACGTTGGATTGAGCCGCTACTGCCCACGAGTGCTTAAGAAATAGGATTTTTTATGGTCATACAATGGTTTCATACCACATAATTATATATCTATATATCTATATATATCTATATCTATATATATATACATATATAATTATGATGGTGATGAGAAAATACCCGAGTATATATTTACAAATAACAAAATATATTGAATTTATATAAATAAAATTCGAAATGGGTGGAATATATATATCACAATAAACCTCAAATATAGACATAAATAGGAAAATAAATTGAGGATGAAATATTGATTCTTAGGCCTAGAGTAATTAAAATTCAATTAAATTGTTTGGGTTATAAATTTTTTAATCAAAATAATAAATATAATTCAATTCTAACTTTAAAAAGGATTATTTATTAAAAATTTTGTTTTTAATAAAAGTAAAAATGTTAATTTATAAAATATTTTTTTTCACTCCTTTTCAAATATTTAATTAAAATTAAGTTAAAGAACTACCTCAAAACGTGAGAAGATGAATAATCATTCGCTTCTAGAAGAAATCGAAGAATTTCTAGAAAATCCCTATGCTTTTCTGGACATTCCTTAATGTCCAGGCTATTCACGGAACGTGAGAAGCAGATGATTTGCAGATGAATAATCATTTGCTTCGGGAAGAAATCAAAAAATTTCTCGAAAATCCCTAAATGCTTTTCCGAATATTCCTCAATGTCCAGGCTATTCACAAAACGTGAGAAGTAGATGAATTATCATACGCTTTTAGAAGAAATATGCTATTCACGAAACATGAGAAGCAGATGAATAATCATCCACTTCTGGAATAAATCGAAGAATTTCTCGAAAATCCCTAAATTCTTTTCTGGATATTCCAAGCTATTCACGAAACGTGAGAAACAGATGAATAATCATCCGCTTCTAGAAAAAATCGAAGAATTTCTCGAAAATCCCAAAATGCTTTTCTGGATATTCCTCAATGTCCAAGCTATTCACGAAACGTGAGAAGCAGATGAATAATCATCCACTTCTAGAAGAAATCGAAAAATTTCTCGAAAATCCTACAAGATCCATTCGTTCTTTTTTCTCCGACAAATGGTCAGAACATGGTCAGAACAACTGCGGACACAATTCAATTCAACTCAATCTAATTTTAAGAAAAAACAACCAAATTATATAACAATTCAACTAACTAATTCATTTCACTAAAGCATTTAAGAGAATTTATAACAATTATATATATATATATATATATAATAGAATTTCCCTGTAAATGGAAGAGAAAAACAAAATAAACTAAGAGTTTTAAGAGTAACCCATGAAATCAAACTCTTAGCACTTAATACAGACTTGCAAAGAAATGTAATAGGTGAAGGACTTTCAGATTATACAGCCATTCAAATCCAGGAATTGTAATAGTAGTAAGGTATAATAATAATATGTTGGTATAAACACTTGAACACAATGGAACAATGAAATCAATTGCATTCACATACTATATAAATACCAATATATACATGCATACATACATACATACATACATTGTACACAAGAAGCAGTTCCACCCTAATAACAGATATTGTTCTGGTAATTCTGGGATTCTGAACTAGAAATATAGCATTTGAACAAGAACCAAAATGGATTTTGAAGAAAAGAAAAAAACGTTGAAACAAAAATGACCTCCAATATGATAAGATTCCTCTCTATGTATGTTGTGTACTGCATCCATCCAGTTCTGGACAGCATAATATGATACAAAATATGAAACGTCGTCGAATCGCTACACGGTAGCTCTTCTAAAGAATGGCGGAGTATGGATCGGATCACAAGAGACCCAGATGGATATATATATATATATATATATATATATATATTTGATCTTCTTGAAAACCCAGAAAGTGTTCCTTTCATGATCATCTCAAGAAGTGTGAAATCATCTAGCATTTCCTATTATTGAACATCCACAGGGATGAGCAGCAGAGCTGGGATGAAAGCCATTGAAACTGTGTGTTTGGAGAAAATGGCAACAGCCACATCATCCAGAGTATTATACAAAACAGTTAAGGCTGGATTTCTGGATCCTCTTATATCACCTATTATTTGTGTGATCGAATGAAAGGAGGATCACGGCCTATACGATTTGCCCATAAGTTTGCGAGCTTCAAGAAGTAGTTCTTCCCATTCCAGACCACTAGATCCAGCCCTAATGCGAAAACAAAATCTCAAATGATTTTTACAAAGAGGGACATAGAAATGGGATATAATATAACACTTTTATGAGTATGAGTATGGATCAACTACCAAAAACTCAATTCAATGTGTAATCTTAGCATTCAATGTGTATTCCTGAATAATCTCATTTTTCAGTTATTCAACCATTTCATTTTACCAAGTTCAATGTTAGTCACAAGTCCCTTGACACTCTTCTTCTTTTATGACAATCTCGGGGGTTATGCGTTTTTTGGAAAATCAACTAGCTCGTCAAGCTGAAACACAGAAAGCTCCTTCACTACTCCAGATATGTAGCAGATGATGTACGGATAGATCTCTTATTTGTTCTAGTGGGGTGAGGGGATGGGAGGTGGTGGTGTTAGTGCACAATACTGGAATATTAAAAGTTTTCAATGTCATACATAGTCACAACCTCATTGAGAGAAAGTAGGACTTGTCGTGAGTGTGTCAAGATCACGACGCTGCACGGTTGAAGATGTACAATCGTGACACACAGCACTAAGATTTAACTCAAGGACTAGAAGGGTCCTCGTCATGCAATATGATTCTAGAATAAACGTTAACTTATGTTAACTTCAGCATTTCCTTCAGAATGAAGATAGCTTTTCGTAAAGAGAAAAGGAAGTACTGGCTATAGCTATCAAACCCAACGGAGGAAGGGGTTCAGGATCTAAGGTAAAAGAATGTCGTGCTGAATGCCATACGGGTTTGGCAGTCTGTTGATCGTCTTGGTAGGTTTACTCTGAAGCAGCATATGGAAAGTTTTCATAACTAGTGGTTCGAATCAAATCAGTTTTCTGCCTTTAGTTGGGTAAATAAGGCTGTATAAACTCCAAAGACCAAATCATGGGATGCTAACTAGCCACACTTGCACTAAGTTGCCCAGGTTCGTTTGAGCATCTCCAACGATTTCATGGTGGCTGACTGTTGAATTAGAGAAGTTGGGGTGTAGGGACTTGCAATCGAGAAGAAACTAACAGTTCGGGATTTGACTACGTTTTTTTACTTTACCAAAACTCATGGATTCTAACTATCAAATGATAGGTCAGTCAAAACAAGGAGTTTCTGGAGTACTCTTGAATTTTCTCCTTGCTTACAAAGAGAAAGGCCTAAATGATACGAATGAACAGCATTAAAGGCTTAAACGGATTCTTCGGGAGTTTTGAAAGGAAAGAAGTCACAAGTTTTCGATGATAATTGTAACAGGGTCTCGTATCTCATTTGTAATTGTCCTTTTCATTTTGATTTTTATATATATTCAAGCACAATGGAGTAGCTTTCTTGTTATCTCATTCATCTGTGGGCGGGTCGATGCCTCCTCTCCTCTTCTTCTATAATTTTTTTGTTCTAATGAAGTCTATGAAAAGAAAGAACAATAGAATTGGTGCATACCTGGAATCGATTCAGCATTTAAGAGTGACAGACAACAAGTAGGTTGTTGTTCCAAGAGAACATGCTTTCTCAGACCCCATTCATCAAGATTCTGTATAAAATTGATAGAACGCATTAATCCATTGCAATCAATAGGACCATCTATTTTGCAGAGAGCTTCAAGGAGTCCTGAACTCGACCAAATATCGGAGCACTCGTTTAGAAGAGAAATCAAGCCACTGGGATCAACCTGACCTAACAGGACCCATGGCTTGTAAAGTTTAACCGAGGCTCTAAGCACTTGAACTACCCTATAAATCTCTCCGAGGGCGCATATATACCGTTTTCCTGAAACAATGGTAGGGAAGAACTGTCAGCTAATTTGCAACTTGGAATATTACCGTGGTGCTAAATGATGCAGTACCTTGAGGTTCAGATAATATGCAACTTTCAACATTTCTCTGTACGGATTCCTTCCAAATCAAGGCACCATGTTTTAGTTCTTGAAAGCAAATTAAAAGCAATTTGTTCCATACAGAAACATAGTTCGATTGCTCCTCCGCTGATACAAGTTTGAGAATCTTCAGAGTTGACACGACGTGTTTCAAGAGCTCAACAGCTGATCTCAAATCATTTTCTGCCTATCAATAGAACAAGGAAGCATGATCAAGTAATTAGTATCCATAAGCAAGGACAAAATATTCAAATACTTCTAGATTTGGAGCATAAAGGTGTAATTGAAATTGCTCTGTATTTTAGATGTCCTAAAAAGTACAAAAAAAAAAGAAAAAAAAAGAAAAAGAAAATCCACAAGATTCTAAATTCTAGAAAAGAAAAATACCAGACTCGAACATCCTTATGCAATGCAGCAATCACGACTTTCCTAAATCATTTGGAATTAAAAAATACATCCATGCTTGCAACAGAAGGAACTTCAAATTTCTAACACCAGGCAACGGCGAGTGATTGTGGACGACCTCGAACACTAGGAAATTCAAATTTCTAAAAGCTAATAGCAAAAGTTTGTTTCGTGCCAAAAATAAACAAATATCGTCCTAATGCAAGGGAGTCTTACCAATAGAAGCCTTTCTGACAACTGAAATTCTTTGTCGAGAATTTGAAACCTTGGATCCCGCAACATTTCAAAGAGCTCACTAAAAGAATTATTTCCTGGAAGGAGAACATCTGATGAGAAGTTATCCGTCGTCATGTTCTCTTGAGACAGTTCGGCACTAAAATTCTGAAGGAAGAAGAAAACTTCGTTAAGAAGTTCACAGGAAAATACCACATATTCCATAAGAAAGACGCAGCATTGGCATCTCATAGCAAATATGACTCGTAATCATTACGAAAAGAGATGCAAATGCAAAAGGAAAAAGAATAAGTTCTAACAATGAGTGTTTACATAAACAATCAAATGAAAGTATACATCTCGAGAAAGTTCGAGTAAAAAGATTCATCATGGCTCAAAACTGAAGCGATTATAATAAAGGAAAATCCAGGAATAAAGAAGCACGCATCGTTACTAACCTGAATTTCTTCATAGATGGCTTTTAATTTTGCTTCTTCATCAGAAAGAGAGGCATTATCTTGAGCCTTCTAAAAAAAAAAAAAAAAAAATTAAAACTTTAAGAACACATATCATGCAAGGTCATGTTCATAAGATTACCAACCTTTAGATTCTCAAGAAGGCCATGAACAACATGGTTCAAAGCAAGATTTAATTTGTGATAAAGATCCACGTAACAATCAAACTGAAGTTTAGCAGATGACTGCTTGGGTAAATCTCCAAGAGTAGTAACATAAGTTTGATCTGGCACGTTAACATCCGGTGATGCATCCTTAAACTCCCAGGAATCATCATCATCTTCATTGCCTAAATCTGAATATGACATCCTTGATGGTGAATTTGTTCCATTCTCATTTTCTTCTGGGGAATATTTGATGGAACCATTTTTCTCAGCTTGACTATATAGACTTGATATCAAGTCATTGATAGATACACTAGAATCAGGATTCTTGGCATCATGTCCTTCACGGGTAACAGATGTAAAGGTAGAAGAATCTTGATTCAAAGAGAGATCATCAGTAGTTTCCAGCCCCTCATCTCCAAAAATTGACAAGGGCAAGGCTTTTCCGGGACCGTACAGCAATTCCGAATTCCTCTGTAAGAAAAAATAGAAAGAACCAATCATTACAGCCCAAAGCACAATATGTCTATAGAAACAAACGAACATGGAAACTCAAGGTTTGACAAGATATAAAACAATGAAGGTAGAATACAACGTAAGATTGTGGATTTGGACATGGATATTACATCCATATAGAAGGTAAATTACATAGAACTAGAACAAGAATACTTGGATCATCCATATCAAAGTCTTTACTACTACAAGGTTTGGGGGAAACAAAACGACCCCAACGACAATAATCGATCGAACACAAATTAACCTCAAACTTCAAGAATAAAAACTAAAGAAACTTTCCCATCTAGAATGCAAAGGAAAAAAATATGGTTTACAGATTTAGAATATGCAGCTATATTTTTGGACATTAATATATACATTCATCCAGCACACGCAGTGCGTTGCCATGATAGGATCAGTAATTTCTCTTTAAGAATCTGAGCAAGAGCGGAAGAATCCCTTTTCTCTAAAAGTTTGTACCCGCCCCAAAGTGCAGAAGCACCCTTATAAAAGAACTACTACGAATAAATTGACAGCTTCTCACTAAATTTAATGCATTATGAAGCATAATCATCCTTTCCTATGACAAAAAAATTTCCGACCCCAAAGTGCAGAAGCACCCTTATAAAAGAACTACGAC
The DNA here is from genome assembly GCF_002738345.1 of Cucurbita maxima. Taxonomy (NCBI): domain Eukaryota; kingdom Viridiplantae; phylum Streptophyta; class Magnoliopsida; order Cucurbitales; family Cucurbitaceae; genus Cucurbita; species Cucurbita maxima. The sequence goes on from NW_019272045.1 coordinate 1,586,502, forward strand.
GAATAAATTGACAGCTTCTCACTAATTTTAATGCATTATGAAGCATAATCAACCTTTGCTATGACAAAAAAATTTCCGACGTTACAAGAAACAAAACAACACCATAGCAATTTATCATACAGCAGGAGGTATGAGCAACCACCTGACTACTATTATTGAAACCAAAAGCAGGAGCTTCAAGACCAGAGACAGATTCAACTGGCTCTCCCTACAGCCAAAGTAAGACGTGGAACATCAATTTCGATTAGAGTGAAAAATGGAACTTAAATATCATGAATATGCCAGGCTAAAAATACCTTGTTGTTTGATCCAGAATCTGAAAGTGCAGACTTGAAATTCCAAATATTCTCATTAAATAGAGTAGTGTTCGAATCTTTCCCGGTTTCATGGAAGTTGCCATCGCGGTTTCCATTCAAAACCTTTCTGTCTTCTTTCCCCCAATCAAGATTGAAATTTAAGTCAATTTTTCGTTCACTGGATTTGTGAGAAATCCCATCAGGAGTTACACCATTAGGAGGAGGAACGACGACAGGCTTCGACGCTTCCTACAAAGAAAATAAAAAGTACGGCATAACTGAATTTATTAAATACCTCAACCTTCTCAATACAATACTAAAACATTCCTACCAACTCACCGACTTATACTCTGATGCATTAGAAAAGGCATCCTTGAAATCCCACACACGTACATCACCCTTGGCATTCCGATCAACAGGAGAGGGATTTAAACCATTATTTAGATCATTCTGACCATTTTTATTTTGTGAGTTTAATAAGTTGCTATGCTGGACCGCAGGACGCGAATCAAAACTAAAACCGAAGTCCCATTCAGCTATGTTGTTAACAGCTCCATTTGATTGCACATTTGAATTTCCGTGGTTATGTCCATTGATTGCAAATTCAAAAGCCTGTTCATAGACAACCTTCAGATTATTGAATGTCAATCTTAAAGTATCATTCTCTTATACGCATAGCAGTTCATAGATATAGACATATTATGGAAGGCTCTAAGGACCAACTATAGGAGTCTTCAATATAAGTTAAAAGTTATGCTCATACCATATCATAACTAAAATCAAACAGAACTATATATATTTCTAACAATACCGGCGTGAATTTTGCCTTCAATTAGCATTGCAGGTTCCATCTTCAGATAAAATGGTTCAAAAACCAGTTCTTCCTGGGATAGTTACCAAAATGGTTATTTTAATGTTAATCAAGTGAATGAAAACAAAACTCTGACTCTGAATTTGAAATTCCTATCTGATCCGGGGGTTTTGAGATAGAGGTCCTTCAAGATGAACTTATTCCTTACTTTTTCATACAGTCTTTCCAATTGGCCATTCTCGGACTTGAAAGCTTGAATGTGACAGATAGGCTGCACTTCTTTTTTATTACAATAAGTGGAGTCTATAAAAGCCTTATAGGAGCATGAGACTGAAGAAGTATGGCATTGGTGTGAATGACTCCGGCCCAAAGGTTAGCGAATCCTACTTCCATTCTTTTTGAGGGAAAAAACCAACCCCAACCAACCAAGACTTTGCAGGGGAGATCCACTCAAGCGTGCATCATCTACTCCTTGGTAGATTGTGAATAACGCTCTTTTCTCCTTCTTCATCTCTTCCTCCCTGAATCCATTCACCACCATGTCCCATGTCCCATGCTCCCCTTCTTCGAGTCCAAAGCCATTTGAATTTGAAAGCAATCAAAACAAAAAGTAATAAAAAAAAGAAAAGGAAAACCAATATTGAGAGGGACCGACTCGACTCGACTCTCCAAGGTGCTCCAACTTGCATTTAACTTTTTTTTACTAGCTCCTACGTTTAACACATTGATGCCCAGAAAAAGATGTACTTCCATTCCCATACATTGAATACCAAACCAATTCATGGAGTTCAATTTCAACTTCCTTTGTTCGTTATCAAGCCAAGAACAAAAGCCTTAAACCTCGTTAGAAAGGGGAAAAAGGATATTACCTTAGATTGCTGATCTTCCATTGGCGTTATCGATTCTGCAGCCTTAAATTCCCAGCCATCAAAATCGTCCACCTCCTCAACATCATCCTCAATGCTCTCACCGACGTTGGTCAAGTCGGAATGGAACCCATTAGACTTCACTCCATTAGCCTCAAAATTCAAAGAATCTCCATCAAAATTCGTTTGGCTCGCATAAGAATGAACGCCATTGACATTCAAATCAGAGCCATTAGCTTTCATACTCGAGGAATCATTGAAGTTTAAAGGATCAAACGCCATGTTCGATTTCAACTGACTTCCGGCTTCGATCTGTTGATTAGAACTATACAAATTCGCAATTAGATCATCAATCCGAACCCCGACCCCTAAACTCCCTCCTTTCTTCGCCAAACCACTCTCCTTTCCAACGAACAAATCTTCTCCAAACCCAACCCCACCGGATCCCGATTCCTCCTTCTCTTCCTCCTCCTCACCAAAAATCGAAAGCGGAATAGCCCCCTGAGGCTTCGCCCACTGAATCTTCGTAGCCATGTCGGAGACGTTTGAATTGGGAGAAGAATGGGCATGGGAGACACCACCGGAGAGATCGAAACCAACGCCGATCTGAGAGGAATGGTCGACAAAATCGCCCCAGTCATCATCATCATCATCATCATCATCATCGATGCTCGTGGAAGAAGTTCGATTATTGATCTGATTGGGATGATTCATACCGAATTTGAAGTCGCCGAAATTCTCATCATCTTCCTCGTCTACCATAGCGAAGAACCTCCCCTCCGATTCCCTCCTTGTCTACCCGGTTGTCACCGTCGGCGTCGGTTGAATTGAGATTCAGGAGCTTGACGCTCAACAAATGCGCACGCCGCGCATTTTAGCCGGAATATACAGAGTGAATCTAACTGGCCTCTATTGTTTGGACCCATTATATTAAATTAACATTAAAATTGTTCTTAATAAAAATAATAATAATAAATAAATAAATGGAATGATATTAGTGAATTTTTTTTAAAGTTTAATACTATTTTTTAAAATACCGTTAAAAATTAATTATTTTTTTTTATATAAAGTATTAAGATAAAAGTATTTTTTTAATTTATTTGAAAATTTAAGATCATCATTCAAATTTTAAAAAAATTTAAAGGTATTTTTTACGCAAATAAAAATTTTAAAATATTTTTATATTACAATTTAAAAAAAAAGTTAAAAATTATATTTTTTTTATATATAAAAAATATAATTTTCCGTGAGTTACATTTATTTAATTTTCTATATTTTTATAAATCTTAAATTAAGCTTATATTTAGCCTTTAAATTAATTTTTTTTTCTCTAATTTTTTTAAAAATTAAATTTATTTTTATTTAAAAAATTCATAAAATAATCATAATAAGTATATTATAAATTGATAAATATTTAATTAACGGACAAATACGTCTATTTTAGAGATTAAAATATACTGATGAACTAAAATAATTAATTTTTTAAAGCTTAAAAACTAAAATAATATAATTTACTAGTTTAATAATTATTTAATTTTTATTTTAATTAAGATTATTTTCTAATTATTTTTCTAGATAATATTAAAATTTGGAGTCAAATTTAAAAAATAAACACCAAATTTTCAAACTAACAACTATTTTTTTTTAAAAAAAATTATATCAAACCAAAGTAATTATTAAAATATATATATATATATATATATATATTAGGTAAATAAATACACTTTTTCTAGTTAAAAAAATATTTAAACTTTAAATTTTGAATTTTGTATATAATAAATTTAATTCATACAAATTTTAAAACTATCAAATAATTTACTATATATAATTTTAAAATTTAAATTTAATAAAAATCTGAAATTTGAAGGGTTAATTTTGTAAATTATTCATTTTGATTAAATAAAAAAAGAATTAGCACCCAATATATATATATTTTTTTAATAAAAGAAAATTCAAATTACACTTTTCAATTGAAATGAAACGACGTCGTTTACATACTAAACAAACTGCAAACCAAGAAACGAACATTGGCGCCAAATCTGAGAACACTTTCACCATCTCACAGATTTCCCACAAGGAAAAGCCCTAACAGAACCACCAGCACCGATGCTCCCATTGAAGCCACCACCGATCCGGCGCCGGAGCCGGCAAAGCTCCCACCGTGCTCTGCGGTGGTGAGAATCACCACCATCCAGTCAACGTCCACGCCGAGGCCGGCGCCGACGAACTTGGAATTGTTCAAATACTGGGCGTACTGCGTTTGCGTGTAGTTGGCAAGCAGCATAGGCTCAACCATATCCGGCACGCACACCGGCATCACGATGGCGTCGGCGGTGGTGTTGAGGTCGACCTTGCATTTCTCGGCGTAATGCTCGAAATTCGCGATCTGCGAGAGGTGGCGTGCGGTGACGGTTGAATTAGCGGTGGTAATGTTGCAGGGATGGTCCTTGTCTACGTCGGCGATTTTGTCTGCGATGCAGCAGGCTTTTGCGTTCTTTTCAAACGGCGGGAGCTTCTGTGCTTGTCGGTAGCCGTTTAGGCCTTGCAGAAGGTTTTCTTTATCTTCTTCAACTGCAGTCAGGTAATTGGCAAATTATTTTCAGAGCATTCATTTGCAGACTGTTGTCCTCCATGTTTGAAGAGCTTGTTTGATTGTTTTTAATTTTCTTAATCAAAAGATTTAATTTCATTTGAAGTACTTATTGGATGATAAAAATTCGAGAGCCGACTTAGGGAATGATAATGGATTTATAATCAAGGAATACTATCTCCATTGGTGTGAGACCTTTTGGGAAAGTCCAAAGCAAAGTCATGAGAGCTTATGCTCAAAGTGGACAATATCATACTATTGTGAAGAGTCGTGTTCATCTAATATGGTATTAGAGCCATGCCCTAAACTTAATCGTGCCAATAGATTGGTAAATTCTCAAATGTCGAACAAAGGACTCCAAAAAAAAAAGGAGTTGAGCCTCGATTAAGGGGAGGCATACTTTGTTTGAAGGGAGGTGTTGGATGATGAAAGTCCTACATCGGTTAATTTAAGAAATGATCATGGGTTTATAATATCAAGGAATACTATATCTATTGGTATGAAGTCTTTTGGAAGTTAAGTAGACAATATCATACAATTATAAAGAGTCGTGTTCATCTAATCATCCCTATCAAATAGAGAAGTATTTTGTATCAGATTAGATTAAAAAACAGTTATCTAAGATATTCTTACAAGTTTTGTACAGATTGATAGCAATGAAGGAACAAATTCATTGTTATGTTCCCAAAATTGGAAGGTTTTTGATTGCTTCAATGCTCAGACTGTCATTTCCATATAAATTCCTAGAGAAAAATGCCTTTTTCTTGGTTTTTTCAATCCCCCATCTCTGGTTCTGGTTAGAAATTCTGATGGATATACATATATATAGAAATGTTGGTGATATACATATATATAGAAATGTTGGTGATGAAGAGAGAAATTTGGTAGAATTCTTTGAGAGGAGAATTTTGTAAAACTATGAAGAAATGCTTGATTGATTTTCTACTTCTTCCACCAATACCAACATACATATAGGTAATTTTGGACATTCTCCGTTACCATTCATTATCCAAAAGTCATGCATCTATTTAATTAGGAACGAATGAACCTACATATATCTATTCATACACGTACTTATACATGTATCTATACATGTACAAGACCCTTCAACACATGTATCTATTCATACATGTATCTACTGGTGACCCTTCAACACATGTATCTAGTCATACATGTATCTACTAATGACCGTTCAACACATGTATCTACGAGTGACCCTTCAACACATGTATTTATGAGTGACCCTTCAACACATGTATCTATTCATACATGTATCTACTGATGACCCTTCAACACATGTATCTAGTCATACATGTATCTACTAATGACCGTTCAACACATGTATCTACGAGTGACCCTTCAACACATGTATTTATGAGTGACCCTTCAACATATGTATCTACTCGTGATCCTTCAACACATGTATCTAGTCATACATGTATTTACGAGTGACCCTTCAACACATGTATCTATTCATACATGTATCTACTAGTGACCCTTCAACAAGAAATTCCTAAATGAAAAACGGAAAGAAACACGAACCCAGAAAAGCATGAGAGAGGGAGAGGAAACTGTACCTTTAAAGGAGAGAACAGGAGAGGAGCCGAAGACGAGGAAGGCAATGGCGAAAACGCCAAAGAGAGAGAAGGAAGAAGAAGAAGAAGCCATTGGTGGATTTGAGTTTTGAGAGTGTATTTGTGCTGTGGTGAGTGGCTGAGTGTTGGGGAGTTTGATTCTTTATAAAGGGTAGAGGGGAGGAAACGACCTTTATTCTTGTCTCCGGGTTTTGCTGTGGATATTCCAGATGGCCTTCAGTGAAGGAGGACTTTGGACTCTAGATTTACTTGTTTACTAAGCAAAAATAGTGGGCAGGTTACTCTCTTAAGCTTTGTCTCCGGGAATTGTTGTGGACATTACATCTGGCATCCAGTGGAGGAGGAATTTTGTTATCCAAGATTCCAAACATAGCACACACACATTCTTCCAATTCCTTCCATCTTCCAATTATATCATATTTAGGTTGGAGTTTACTCGTTTTTGAAGAGCCGTTTAGCTTGAAGTTTTGTTGAACGGAAATAGACATACCTTAACAGAACCCATGTTACTATTTTTTCCTATTATATCATATTTAGAAGGTTGGAGTTTTCTCATTTATGAAGAGCCGTTTAGTTTGAAGTTTTGGTTAACTAGACTCATGTTTGCTATACCGTTTTCAATTCTTGTATAGGCAAGTCGAACCCATGTTTGTTACTAGTTTTTAAGATTTACATAGACTAGCTAAACCTTGAGTGTTACATAGTTCTTAATACTTGTATAGGCAAGTCGAGCCTATGTTTGTTATACAGTTTTCAATATGTGCACAGACAAGCTGAACCCATGTTTGCTATATAATTCAAACACTTGCATCAAAGTCTTCAACACTTGCATAGACTAGCTAAGCTCGTGTGTGTTGTACTGGCAAGTTGAACCCAGGTTCGTTACATAGTTTTCAACATTGGCACAAGCAAACTGAACCCATGTTCTTATACAGTTTTCAACACTTACATAGGTAAGTCGAACCTAAGTTTGATATACAATTTTCAACACTTGCATAGGTAAAGTCGGACCCAAGTTTGATATACAGTATTAAAAATTTGCATAGGCAAGCTGAACCTTTGTTTTATTTACAGTTTTCAACATTTGCCTAGGGTAGCATACTCCACGTTTGTTACACAATTTTCAACCCTTAGGACCCATGTTTGTTACACGGTTTTCAACCCTTTATATGCACCATATTTTTCTATTGACTAATGTTTTCCATTTGTCTCTTCCTTTCTTTGCTTTTAATTTTGTCTATGAGTTATATTTTGAATGTAGTTAAATAATTAATTAACTAATTGATATTACTTTAACAAAGTTGATATAATTAATTATTTAATTTAATAAATCAATAATAATTTATTGAGATATTTACTTAATTCATTTGTAAAAATTAAAAGAAAAAACAATTGGAGGAATGTGATTTCCTTTGTAATATAGTTAATTAATTAATATATTAGTTAAATTGAGTTAATACAAAAATTCATTTTTGTAATAATTATAACTCATTATTTATTGATTATTTATAATTATTTATTGGATTAACTTTGATTATATTATTCATCATTATCCTATCATAATTTGATTATTTATAATTATTTATTGGATTAACTTTGATTATATTATTCATTATTATCCTATCATAATTTTAAATTTTTTTTCTTGTTTATTACAATATATTTCTGTATACTATTTAATAACAATTAATTAATTTAAATTAAATTTATAATCAATAATATTGAACTATTATTATTAAAATGTATATTCTACTGTCATAAATAAATAAATAAATAATCATATATTTATTTAATTCATTTTTACTGGTAAAAAAAATATTTTTGTGAATTTATGGCACTCGTATATTATTTTTACCTGTAATATCTCGTTTTGAGTTAGTATTACAATTACAATTTTTATAATAGGTAGTTCTTTTGTATTTGTATGTTTATGAAACTAATTAATGCTTTAATTGGATTATTATATTAATTATTTATCAAATGTTATTAAATTATCTATTTGCAAATAATTATTATAACTGATTTATAAAGAAATTTAAAATTTTAAAGTTGTCATATTAGTCCTAATATATTTATTAATAAATGAAAGTTATTTTAAAATTTGACTTAATAAAAATAAATCAACTAATAACAATTAATTATTTAAGTTATCATTTTTTCCTTTTAAGATAGTTATTTCATGAAAAACACTTGTGACTCAAAATAAAGAAAAAAATGTAATTATTGTGGCAGGATGCTTGAAATTTCCAGAACCCGACCGACATGTCGTTTGAGATGCAAAGGAAAACGGTCCTCAACCAGAGAGAAGAAACAACCCCAACAGCACGGATGACACCAAGTGAAAATGTCGAAGACCCAAATCAGACAAATTCACGGCAGAAGAAAAGCTTCCGGGAGGCGAATCGGTGGCAAAAGCGAACACTACCCATTGTTCATAACTCCCAATTCCGACCGACGTGAATTCGGGTTTGCTCCAGTACTTAGCCGTTTGGGAATTTGTGCATTCATGGAGAACAAGATTCAATGCCAAAGTGGGGATATGGAGAGGCAAAATCAGGCCATTTTTTGTGTGATTGAGCTCGATTTTGCATTTGGACAGGTAGTCGGGTAGACTAGGTAGTTGGGAGAAGTTGCTTGGTGCAATGGTGGAGCCGCTGAGGAAGATGCTGAGGGGCGACTGGTCGTCGAAGTCCCAAGCGATTTGCTTGACTAGGCAGTCTGCTTTGGAGTTCTTGTTCATGGGGGTAAGTTTTATGGACTTTCTGTAGCTGTTCATGGCCTGGAAAAGTACGTCTTCTTTCACTGCAAATGATGGATGATTTAGGTGTGAGTTTCTATGAGATAGATAGTATATAGCTGTTAGGAATCACGACTCTCCATAATGGTATGATATTGTCCACTCTGAGCCTAAGCTCTCGTGGCTTTACTTTGGGCTTCCCCAAAAGACCTTGTACTGATGGAGATAGTATTCCTCACTTATAAACCCATGATCATTCCCTAAATTAGCCAATGTGGGACTCACTCCCAACAATCCTCAACAATCCTCTCCCGAACAAAGTACACTATAAGCCTCCCCTGAGGCTTATGGAGCTCTCGAATAGCCTCCCCCTTAATCGAGGCTCGACTCCTTTCTTTGGAGCCCTCGAACAAAGTACACCCTTTGTTCGACACTTTAGTCACTTTTGACTACACCTTCGAGTCTCACAATTATTTGTTCGATATTTGAGGATTCTGTTGACCTCCCCTCGAACAAAGTACACTATAAGCCTTATCTGAGGCTTAGCTCGAATAGCCTCCCCCTAATCGAGGCTTAACTCATTTCTCTGGAGCCCTCGAACAAAGTACACCCTTTGTTCGACACTTTAGTCACTTTTGACTACACCTTCGAGGCTCACAATTATTTGTTCGATATTTGAGGATTCTATTAACATAGCTAAGTTTTAGGGCATGACTCTGATACCATGTTAGGAATCACGACTTTCCACACTGGTATGATATTGTCCACTTTGAGCATAAGCTCTCATGGCTTTGCTTTGGGCTTCCCAAAAGGCCTCATACCAATGGAGATAGTATTCCTTACTTTTAAACCCACGATCATTCCCTAAATTAGCCAATGTGGGACTCACTTCCAATAATCCTCAACAATAACAAATGATGTCTATGGATAATGGGGAATTATCAGTAAAACAGCTCAACAGGAAAGAACCCATCAAAGACAAGGAACTATGAAGCTCATATATGTTTGTGTGTGTGCTTAGAGAGAGAGAGAGAGAGAGAACCATTAGGTCCATCGCCATGTACTGAGCACGACAATAGCAGCAAGCCATGGGCAACACAGTAGAGGAAGAAGCCAAGTTTGTGGGAGGGCAAGGCCATTATGCAGCTGCAGGAGGGTCAAGGAGAAGGCATCAGGCTTGCTTGGACAAAGAATACGAGGTTCTTACCTTTTTTTTATCCTTTTATTTGGGTTCTTCCATTCTGATCTCTTTAGAATTTGCTTGTTCTAGCAATATTGCTTTGCTTTATTCGTGAAGTGTATAAGCTTTCCATATTACACTTTATGTGTTCATTAGTCATTCCTGTAAAGGCGTATAGGTATGAAATCCCACCTACCTCAGTTCTAAAATTGTCTTAACATAGTTCAGAAATGTCTTTGCAATTCCAAATGTTGTGTTATGAACTGTATAGATGTGGACCTGCTGGGATATATTCTTGCTCATTTGATTAAGGAAGGGTGTTGAGTTTCTTTTTCTCAACGTGTTTCATTTTCATTTATTCTATGCACAATATTCCAAACAGTTTAGGTGATGCACAATTCACAAGCAAGCAAAAACATATTGTAGTTCTGATTTCTATCAATAGGCATTCATATTTTAGCTTCGGATTTCGTTACCTTTTGATGATTTTGATCTTCCTGGTTGTTTTTTTGGGGGATTATCGGTATCTAAGCTTCGTTATAGTATCGTTTTATGATCGTACAGGAGGATTCTTCATGTGTTTCCTTCCATATGTTTTATTTATTTCCCTTTGGCTGCTCAGCAGGTTCTTTTCTGAAGTTGGGGTTTCTTCTTTTGTTTACTTTTTCACTTTTTACTTCCTTCCCCGATATGGGCACTGGTTCAGCTTTCTATCATAAGATGTTCTTCTTGGGATTTAAAGCTGATTCTATTAGGCTGCTGCATTTCTATTCCCCATTTTCCAATGATAAGATATCTCTTCATATTAGTCAAGTGAAGAGCTCTGTAAGTGTGAGATCCACATCCACATCGGTTGGAGAGGTGAACGAAGCATTATAAGGGTGTGGAAACCTCTCCCTAGTAGACGTGTTTTAAAACCTTGAAGGAAACTCAAAAGGGAAAGCCCAAAGAGGACATTATCTACTAGTGATGGGGTTGGACTATTACAAATGGTATCAGAGCCAAACACTAGACGGTGTGCTAGGGAGTACGTTGGGCCCTCTAGGGGGTGGATTGTGAGATCCACATCGGTTGGAGAGGTGAACGAAGCATTTCTTATAAGGGTGTGGAAACCTCTCCCTAGCAGACACGTTTTAAAACCTTGAGGGAAAACCTGAAAGGGAAAGCCCAAAGAAGACAATATCTACTAGCGGTGGGGTTGGACTATTACAAATGGTATCAAAGCTAAACATTGGACGGTGTGCCAGGGAGGACGTTGGGCCCCTTAGGGGGTGGATCGTGAGATCCACATCGGTTGGAGAGGTGAACGAAGCATTACTTATAAGGGTGTGGAAACCTCTCCCTAGTAGACATGTTTTAAAACCTTGAGGGAAAACTCGAAAGGGAAAGCCCAAAGAGGACAATATCTACTAGCGGTGGGGTTGGACTATTACAAATGGTATCAGAGCCAAACACTAGACTGTGTGCTAGGGAGGACGTTGGGCCCTCTAGGGGGTGGATTGTGAGATCCACATCGGTTGGAGAGGTGAACGAAGTATTCCTTATAAGGGTGTGGAAACCTCTCCCTAGCATACACGTTTTAAAACCTTGAGGAAAAACCCAAAAGGGAAAGTGAGATCGTGAGATCCACATCGGTTGGAGAGGTGAACGAAGCATTACTTATAAGGGTGTGGAAACCTCTCCCTAGTAGACATGTTTTAAAACCTTGAGGGAAAACTCGAAAGGGAAAGCCCAAAGAGGACAATATCTACTAGCGGTGGGGTTGGACTATTACAAATGGTATCAGAGCCAAACACTAGACTGTGTGCTAGGGAGGACGTTGGGCCCTCTAGGGGGTGGATTGTGAGATCCACATCGGTTGGAGAGGTGAACGAAGAGGGAGGACGTTGGGCCCTCTAGGGGGTGGATTGTGAGATCCACATCGGTTGGAGAGGTGAACGAAGTATTCCTTATAAGGGTGTGGAAACCTCTCCCTAGCATACACGTTTTAAAACCTTGAGGAAAAACCCAAAAGGGAAAGTGAGATCGTGAGATCCACATCGGTTGGAGAGGTGAACGAAGCATTACTTATAAGGGTGTGGAAACCTCTCCCTAGTAGACATGTTTTAAAACCTTGAGGGAAAACTCGAAAGGGAAAGCCCAAAGAGGACAATATCTACTAGCGGTGGGGTTGGACTATTACAAATGGTATCAGAGCCAAACACTAGACTGTGTGCTAGGGAGGACGTTGGGCCCTCTAGGGGGTGGATTGTGAGATCCACATCGGTTGGAGAGGTGAACGAAGCATTCCTTATAAGGGTGTGGAAACCTCTCCCTAGCATACACGTTTTAAAACCTTGAGGAAAAACCCAAAAGGGAAAGCCCAAATAAGACATTATCTACTAGCGGTGGGCTTGAACTATTATAGTAAGTTGACCGAATGATGTACAGTTATAGAATAGAAAGGAAGAAGATAAAGAAATAAATTCTTCAAGCTGTTCCATATTGTATAAAAGTGAAGGTGTACTGCATTACATGACTCCTTGAGATGTTCATTGAACGTAAATCGTAACATGTTGGAGATGAAAGGAAACAAGCGCTCATTGAACGTAAATCGTAACATGTTGGAGATGAAAGGAAACAAGCGCTATTGATCCTCACCAAAACAAAGAAATGACCCCGAAAACAATAAATCCCAAGCAATAAACCCGACCAATATTTTGAATCTGAGAGACACCAGCAGAATAGCTGCCACCAAGTGCATCAGTACCCAAAGCAATCACCAAACAATCTTTATTTTTTGCAAGGCCTACCCTTGTATAAGTTGCATTACCCAAGTACTTTGAAGCCTGAGAATGTTTGCAGCCAGCAAGCACAAGCCCATCTTCTGAGTTAGGCACGTATATGGGTAAAATAACAGCGTCTAGTGTATGATTGAGGTTAACTTGGCACTTGCTTGAGTAATGAGTGAACAATGGAAGTTGGCTTTGGTTCGATGGCAAAAGGGCGTCACCGTTGATGGTTCGACTGCAAGGCAGTTGGTTGTACAATTTCTTTGCGATTTGTTCTGCTATACATTGTGCTTTGGAGTTTTTGTTGAGATACAACTGGCTTTGTGAGTTTTTGTAGATGTTAAAGCCTTTGAAAAGCTCTTCTAAATCAACTGCAGGTAGACAGGTATTGAAGTTTCACTCATAAGTTAATGAAGATGTAACGAAGATGTAACGTCCTAGATCCACCGCTAGCAGATATTGTCCTCTTTGGGCTTTCCCTTTCGGGCTTTCCCTCAAGGCTTTAAAACGTGTTTGCTAGGGGAAAGTTTCCACACCCTCAGATCCACCGCTAGCAGATATTGACCTCTTTGGGCTTTCCCTTTCGGGCTTCCCCTCAAGGCTTTAAAACGCGTCTGGTAAGGGAAGGTTTCCACACCCTTATAAATGGTGGTTTGTTCACCTCCCCAACCAATGTGGGACATCACAATCCACCCCCCCTCGGGGCCCAACGTCCTCATCGGCACTCTTTCCTTTCTCCAATCGATGTGGGACTGCCCCCAAATCCACCCCCCTTTAGGGCCTAGCATCCTTACTGGCACACCGCCTTGTGTCTACCCCCCTTTGGGGAACAGCGAGAAGGCTAGCACATCGTCCAGTGTCTGGCTCTTATACCATTTGTAACGACTTAGATCTACCGCTAGTAGATATTGTCCTCTTTGGGCTTTCCCTTTCAGGCTTCCCCTCAAGGCTTTAAAACACGTCCGCTAGGGGAAGGTTTCCACATCCTTATAAATGATAGTTTGTTATCCTCCCCAACCAACGTGGGACATCACAGAAGACATGAAAAAGAAGGTCATTCATCATTATGAAAAGAATTGTAAGTTTGACTGACTTTATTCACACTTTTATATTTCTTTGATTTCTTTGATGAATGTGCCTAGAAAGATGACTTCCTTGTGCAGGCTTCGGCATAATAGTAGAGCAAGTACATGTATTAATAGAATAGGAAAAATGTGTTACTCGTCATTAATATGTTTGTTCTTGGTAATTGTAACCTTTTGGGAGAATCGATGACTGCATCAAAGATGCACTTGCTAGTACTAGTACATATAAGAATTCTTAATTGGCTAGTTGTAAATGGACCCCGACTATGGAACAAAGGATTATCTCAGACCTGGAGAAAAGGGTGCAGCAATTGTGACCTCTCGGGAGAATCAATGAATGCATCAAAGGCGCACTTGCTAGTACTAATACATCTAAGAATTCTTAATTGGCTAGTTGTAAATAGACTCAGACAGAGGAACAAAGGATTATCCCAGACCTAGAAAAAAAGGTGCGGTAATTGTGACCTCTCAGGAGAATCGATAAATGTATCAAAGATGCACTTACTGGTACTATTACATCTGGGTATTCTTAATTGGCTTGTTGTAAATAAACCCAGACGGTGGAACAAGGGACTATACTAGACCTGGAGAAAAGGGTATGGGAAAAACCACAGATTTTGTACTTCATGCAAAAATTTGGGGATTAAGAATTGTTTTCTGTGCAGTCAATGAGTTTTACAAACTTAGAGAGAGAGAGAGAGAGAGAGAAAAAGAGCTAACCTTCACCGTTCACTAAATGTAACAGAGAAAGCAAGCAGTGCAGAAGAGCACAGAGGCTGAGGCAATGTTTCAGGAAAGCCATGGCAGTTTCAGCAAACAAATAAAAGAATCAATCATTTTATATCTGAGTATTGCTTGAGCTGTTCTTTTCATTTTCTTTAATGTTTTTGCCTTGGCAGTGAAGGTAGCGAAATTCCGGTCCCAACTGGTTCACATATTTGCTGCCATTGGAACCCGGCAAAAAGGTTAAAGAACAAGAACAAGAACAAGAAAGAATAAGAAACGGCTCATCCTTAACGATACTCGAAGCTTGAAGGGTAAACATGCGAATATCGGATTAACTTGTTCATTTAGTTAGATTTTGTCAATTGATTTATCAAGAAAATGGATGAACTGATATTGTTCTTTGTGTCGAATCACATATTTTGGTTATCCGAAGTCTATTGTAGATCAAATCCAATACTTTAGCTACATATTTTATGCTCAATCTGCTTCATTTTGACATGATGTAGATGGATTCGTCATGTCCTTGAGAATTGAGATGTCCACAATGGGAAGGGACAGGGATAGCTTTAGTAAAGCTGAGGTCAAGGCATACCTTGGCAAGCACACCAAAAAAAGGAAAAAAAGAGATGAACTTGCCTTTTGAAGCATATGTTCCTGGTTATTTGATCAAGCAAATGTTCCAAATGAAAGCAATTTAAAGATCTTTTTGTAATACAAGGAAGGAAATTCAAACCTCCAACGCCTTGTTGAATTATGCTCATGTACTCGTGTTTATAAATACAAAGAGTTCGATTTAGAACAATAGAATTAATTTGTTTTTCAGTTAAAGCTAGAACTTGTCGATTATAACCTAAATCTTATGGCGGCTGTCATGTTGATAGAGACTTAACACATTTTTAGTTGAAATTGAAATGAGTTTCATGTAGTGTTAGGAACCACGAATCTCCATGATAATATGATATTATGATAATATGATATTATGATAATATGATATTATTTACTTTGAGCATAAGCTCTCACAGCTTTGGTTTTGGTTACCCCAAAAGACCTTGTATCAATGAAGATAGTGTTTCAATAATTCAAGATAAGTCAATTAAAAATCTCGACCAACCGACCTAGACCAAAGATAGCCCTCTGAAAAGGCAACTATTATTTTGAAAAATATTCAAGTAACATGCACGGAGTAATCAGCTAACGAGTCTTAATAAAAGGAACAAAGGGAAAAGAGTTTATTTCATTCAAAGAACAACTTGAGAATTCAAGATGAATCACCAAACAAGATCTCCGCCCCTCTTCCTCCGATCCCAGCAATGAAGCATTCGAATCCACACAACTCGAGCTCTGCAATTACTTTATCAACAACTATCTCTGAAAGTACTGTTTCACAAAGTTAAGAAAACACAAACTTGTAATGACAATAACAACAATGTCGGTTAAGATATCATTTTCGTCTACCTAGTTTGTTTTCGTTTCAATTTAATCCCTATGATTTCGTTTACGCCGAAAAAGGATACGGTTAGGCAACAGTGTAAGAACACAGCCTCCACCTCCAGCTCCTGTCAATTTGGAGACTAGCTTGTATTTTAATGTCGTTCGGAGGACGGTTTCAATAGTTGCATGGCTTACGCCCATCGACTGAAGTAAACCTTGATTCATTTCCATCAACTCGGCTAACTTTTCTTCGTTCGCAGTTAGGGAAACGTCGTCATCGACCAGTGACTGAATAAGGATCGATACTTCCTTGCTTACAGAATCGACAGCTTTAAACACAGAGTTCATGGCATCAGGATGTCTGATGGTTCTTTCTGCAACACCAGCAACTAAAGCCTTTGTGTTTCTTCCAACTTTTGTGTTTGTAATGAGCATTTTCAGTGGCATATTGGATTTAATGAGGGTCAAATTGCCTGACCTGAACTTGATCATGCTGCCTGATACATAAGAGTTTCTGACGTTGTTTACTTCAACTTTGAATGAACAAACAAGTGATAGTATGATATGATTGTACTCGAAAAATAAAAAATAAAACCTGTAGCACAGTTGGCCCGTTATGTATCGCCGTCAGCCTCACGGTTTTAAAATGCATCTCTACTGGGGAGAGGTTTTCACACCCTTATAAGAAATGTTTCGTTCCCCTCTCCAACCGATGTGGGATCTCACAGTCCACCCCCTTGAGGGAAGCCCAACAACTTTACTGGCACACCGTCCGGTTTCTAGCTTTCATATCATTTGTAATAGCCCAAGCCAACCGCTAGTAGATATTGTCTGCTTTGGCCCATTACGTATTGTCGTCAGCCTCATGGTTTTAAAACGCATCTACTGGGGGAGAGGTTTCCACACCCTTATAAGGAATACTTCGTTTCTCTCTCCAACCGATGTGGGATCTCACAATCCACTCCCCTTGTGGGGAGCCCAACGTCTTTGTTGGTACACCGCTTGGTGTCTGCCTTTGATACCTTTTGTAATGGCCAAAGTCCATCGCTAGCAGATATTGTCCGCTTTGGCCCTTTACGTATCGCCGTCAGCCTCATAGTTTTAAAACATGTCTACTGGGGAGAGGTTTCCACACCCTTACAAGGCATGCTTTGTTCCCCTCTCAAACCGATGTGGGATCTTACAATCTACTCCCCTTGAAGGAGACCCAATGTCTTTGCTATCACACCACCCGTTGTCTGGCTTTGATACCATTCGTAATGGCCCAAGCCCACCGCTAGCAGATATTGTCCGTTTTGGCTCGTTACGTTTCATCGTCAGCCTTACGATTTTAATATGCATCTACTGGAGAGAGGTTCCACCCTTAAAGGAATGTTTCGTTCCCTTCTCCAACTCATGCTGATCCCAAATTGTCTCTATTTCTCTCGCATACCAAGTGTAACAGTTCACTTTACTTCAAAGACTAATAAAATCCTATGAAGTTCACGTAGTGACCAATATAAAACAATCAATTTGAACAAAATGTGGAGAGATTATGTTAAAGAAAATGGATTTTGCATACCATATGTGCTCACTGTATTGTCAATCCCAGAGGGTTTTCCATGGATTATCTTTTCACCCTCAAAAGCCCATTTGTTCAACAACACAAGATCATCTTCTTTATATGCCATCCATCCTCGACGTTCCCGATCGACATCTACAGAACCTGATAAAGCAAGCAGAGCAGCTGAAAGTGCAACACAAAACGCGGCCGATGATCCCAAGCCAGATCCAAGAGGAAGCTCAGAAGTAATGGTCACATCAACAGGCACAAATCTGAAAGCATAGAAAATGAAATGAAGTATGCACAGGCTAACATATATAAAGCCTTTCAGTAATGAAATGCATACCCTAGGATGGAAGAATAGAGCCAAAGAAATGCAGACACTCCAGAGGCGAGCTCGATTTTCGCCTCGGGAATGTTTTGATCCTCAACCAGAGATGCCATCAATTTCAAGCAGTCTGCAGGGCATGGTGTGGGAGTTGAGATTGAACCAACAAATCCACCCAAAGCTTCCTTGATTCTACTAGTTGGCCATAAGAACTCAAGAGCCAGATCCTTCATTTGGAGTTTCACAGTATCATCCTTATCTGATATAACAAAGCATATAAATGGAAGAGGAAAAGTGAGCACAAACACTTCGAGTTAATGAGATGCAGCCAGAGCCCGAGCCCACCGTTAGTAGATATTGTTCTTTTTGGACTTGTCCTTAAGATTTTAAAAGGCGTCTGCTAGGGAGAGGTTTCCACACCATTATAAGCAATGCTTCATTCCCCCATCCAACCGATGTGGGATCTCACAATCCACCCCCCTTGGAGGCCCAACATCCTCGCTGGCACAACACCCAGTGTCTGCCTCTAATACCATTTCTAACAGCCCAAGCCCACCACTAGCGAATTTGTCCTCTTTGAGCTTTCACTTCTAGGTTTTAAAACGCATCTGTTAGGGAGAGATTTCCACACTCTTATAAAAAAATGCTTCATTCCCCTCTCCAACCTCCAACCGATATGGGATCTCACAATCCACCCCCCTTGAGGGCCCAGCGTCCTCGCTAACACACCGCCTAGCTCTGATACCATTTGTAACAGCCCAAGACCACCGCTAGCGGATAATGTCATCTTTGGGCTTTTCCTTCTAGACTTCCTCTTAAAGTTCTAAAACGCGTATTGCTAAAGAAAGGTTTCCACACCCTTATAAGAAATGTTTTGTTCCCTCTCCAACCGATGTGAGATCTCACACCCAAAGATTTTCCAATCATAAGAAAAACAATCTTAATATGCAATGATCAAAGAAGTAGAGATCACAAAGGTAGAGCTGCTAGACATCTTCAACAGTATTTAAATCTGCATCTAAGTTCTCGTCTCTCTTCCTTTTTCTTGAATACTAAGAAGAAGAGTTTCAATCAATTTTCATACATTCAAATGAAGAACACAGAAATGTGAATATGAATACAACATGAACAAGAAAAACACCCAGAAAACTAGAAATAGGAACACACTCAGATTCCAACCCAGATTTACACAAAAACAAGCATTAAAACCCATAAAACGAAATGGGATTGATCGAAAGACCATAGAATTATCATCAATGTTCATATGGGTAGCAATCAATTAAATAACCCACACAAAAGAATCTAATAATCCGCAAATTTACCCTCCAAATCAGAGATTTCAGTATCAAAAACCCAAATAAAAGTCAAACCCAAATGAGAGAATACCTGAAGAACTTGGCAATCGAACTGATGCTGTAGTGTACAGATCGACGGAAGCTGCGACGGCGGTGGATCCATGGACGACGGCATGTTCACCGGCAAGTATGATTTTCCCAGGAGCTCTAGCTTTGACTTCCATTATTTTCTAATGAAATTCAGTAGAAGAAGCTCCCAATCTTTTCTGGGTGCCGCAGCACAGTGAGCGAAGCACGTCGTTGAATTGAAAAGCTGCTAATTTAACAGCTTTACTTCTAGTACTTTCAATGCTCTTCTCAAACATCTGGCGATGATCATATAAAATAAAACAATACTAATTTCTCGCCAAACAAGAGCTTCAATAAAGGTTAAAACTCCCCTTTTTTTTTTTTTTTTTTTTTTCATTCCTAACAAATTTTTATTTTT
>NW_019272045.1:1606801-1622724 GCF_002738345.1 Cucurbita maxima
TTTTTTTTTTTTTTTTTTTTTTCATTCCTAACAAATTTTTATTTTTACAAAAATTAATTGTGCTGTTTTTATTTTTTATTTTTCCTTAAAAAAACCTTTATTTTTTAAAAAAAATTCATTTGGATTTGTTAATTTTTTTAGATATGTTTTCTGACCATTTTACCCTCTAATTATGATTACCTACCTCATTTAATACCATTAAAATTATTAATTTTTTTATTAAATCTAAATTAATTATGATAAGTAATATTGAAATTAATTATGGGACCAATGTTTCAATTTTTTTAGGCAATCAAATTGTTTATTCTTCATTTATTAGGTTATAAAATTTTCATTTTCCATTTCTATTTTTCTTCAATTTTCATTATTTATATACATATATCAAGAATATATAATTCAATACCAAAAATTGAAAATCCAAGACCAAGTAAACACATATATTGAACATTACATAAAATAAAAATTTTGTAAAGGTTGGTAGGGTAAGGATCAAATATTCACCTAAAACAAAAATTATTTTAAATTCGTAGAAAGTTTTACAAAGTGAACAATCGTTTGTCATGTGTTATTAATACACCTTTTTCACGACAATTTTCAAAGATCTTTTTAATTTGATGATGGGTTACTTGAAATTGATTATAATCCAAAAAAGGATCTAATGATAGTACTCAATCAATGAGTGGGAAAGGGAGAGAGAGAGGAATGAAGAATTATAGACCAGCGTCTCACGTTCTCTAGGTCCGAAGGGATTGCTCGGCCGATCTCGAACCAATGCTTAGTAAGCTAAGCCAACACCCTTGGACCAAGATGTAAAATGACCTGATGTTTCACGTTCTCCAGATTCGAAGGGGTTGTTTTGGCCGGTTCGAGAACCAACGCTTAGTAAGCTCAGCCAAGACCCCTGGACCAAGATGTCATAAGAGAACCCGCGCTTAGTAAGCTAGGCCAAACAAAATTCAGCAGGTCCTTCCAAAGCATCTCCTAGGGAATCAGAGCAAAAATTAAGTTCTTTCCTAATAGGCCTGTTTCCTTATCAGAAAGGCCTCACCCCCTCTATTTAAGCCTGTTGATCACCCTTTAGATACACTGCCTTCTAAAATCCCATCTGCCCCAAAAGCACCAGAAAATTGCAGGTTATTGACAGGACCAGGTAGCTGAAAAGTGATAGAGAAATGACCTGGTGGACATAGATTTTTCGACTGCATCCGAAACACTTGTGAATTCTTACATACTATGTTCTCGCCTGTCGTCGTTACTCCTATTATTTTCACTTTCCCGTCCGGGTCCATGTCACAGCTGAAACTGTCTGCTGCCAGAAAACAATAGTCTGGTCAGATAGATAGTTTTCATGTGCACCGAAACAGGAATAGACATGATTGCGATGATGCAACAACAGATATAAGAACAATCTTGTGCTGATATTGGTAGGATAACATTAACAGCTGCACATTATGGTAGGAGAGTAGGTGAGAGAGAACTGATTGATTTCAACAAACACTCACTTTGATCTCTAGCCACCCCTGGAAGAGAGACACGGAAGAAGTACGAATTGTCATTCTCACCGATGTCCACACGTCCGATAACTGGTCCAACTTTTCCCATGGCTGCAGTCCCGGTGAGGGCAACCCCGCTTTTGGTGGAAGATACAATATTATCCCACTCTTGATGGGTTGTTAGAGGACAATATACCATAGCTGGCCCAACATTCACCACAGCCTCGGGATCTTCTGCTCGCGGAGAAGAAGGAATGTAGCTGTGTGGTAGAGGTGGACCAATATATGGCATGCTATTGATGGGAGCCACATCGAGAATCTGGTTACGAAGACTTAATGGTTCTGCCTCATTTTTTCTTGTGTCCTCAGCCCTGCAAGACAGTAATATGATCAAAACATAGTCTGATGGCTTTCCGTTATACCGTTTATTGAACAGACATGAAGGATGAGTCTTTAAGATCCTTTCTTTTCCTAATAAAAAGGGTGCTAAAGGATCACTCTAACAGTCCAAGTCCAAGCCCATTGATAGGGGCATTTTACCCTCTTCGGGCTTTCTCTTTTGGACTTCCCTCAAAGTTTTTAAAACACGTCTACTAGAGAGAGATTTCCACACCTTTAAAAAGAATGTTTCATTCTTCTCCCCAACCGATGTGGGATCTTACAATCTACCCCTTTCAGGACCAAGCGTCCTCGCCGACACTTGTTCGCTTCTCCAATCAATGTGAGACCCCACAATCCACCCCCTTTGGGGCCAGCGTCCTTGCTGGCACACCGCCTCATGTCCACCCCCTTCAAGGTTCAGCTTCCTCGCCGGAAAATCGCCCCGTGTTTGGCTCTGATACCATTTATAACGGCCTAAGCCCACCACTAGCAGATATTGTCTTATTTGTGCTTTCTCTTTTGTGCTTCCCCTCAAGGTTTTTAAAACGCGTATGCTAGGAGAGGTTTCTACACCCTTATAAAGAATGCTTCCTTCTCCTCTCCAACCGATTTGGGATCTCATAATCTCCCTCATATTATGCTCAGGTCTCACTCCCACTCCCACTAATCTCAAGGAGGTTCATGCATCAAAAGGTCAACTTTGAGAGAACAAAGATTTTGAATTATTAAGGCTACATTTGATAACCATTTTGGTTTTTGAAAATTGTACTTGTTTTCTTACCGTTTCTGTAAGATGTGTTACATCTTCCTCAAAAATAAAATATTTAAATTCTTAGTCAAATTTTCAAAAACCAAATGGTTATAAACAGAGCCTAAATTTTCCATTTAGGGACACCAAGATATCTCCAAGCATCCAAGCTCATATAACTAGGAGGTGGGGTTCTTTAAACTTTACGCTACAAAAGATATAACAAACACTTCCAAATTGACCCAATACTATAAGCAGTCCAACAGTATGTTCAGTCCCTACTCAAGTCAACTGAGAACATTTCTTCCTTAGAGAATTAACTCATAAGTAAAAGATGGTCTTGGAGGTGTTGTAATGGGCATTTGAGGAGGGTGACAGACATCTAATACAATCTAGTCTGAGATTATGACAAAAGTCGTTGCCAAAATCAAAAATTGTGAAGGAAACTTCTACCCTCTTGCGTGTATGTGATATAGTGTTTACGTGCAAGTGACAAGCTCATCATGTAAGGCGGGGGTGGGGGGAGAAGAGCATAAAAGATATCACCACCGTGATATGAGATATATGACTTATAATGAACCAAAGTATAATTATAAATAGAAAATAAAAGATTGGAAAGTATGCTAACATATCATGAAATATCTAGGCATAACCTATTTGGTCAAATTATTCCAATGCATACAGATTTTCAAGAGAAAAATAGTAAGAAAAAGAAAGGATATTTTAGTCTTAAAGATTTCCTTTCTTCACCGAGGTGTAGTTCATGTGGTCGAAACAACAGATAGAAGATGAGCCGTGATAGAACGAAGGGCAGATTTTGACAGCCATTTCCAACAATTTCTCTTGACAAACATAACCTCTTTGAAAAAAATAAATTTCTCAAGCGTAAATAAACTTTTCTCAGACTGAAGCCAAAATGTCACAGAGAGGACTCACTTAATGGACTTGTTTCTTCCAGAGTATTTATTCACGTTACTAATATAAGAAGACAAAGATGAATGCCTCGACAGTAAGCTACTGAGCTACTGTAATGGCCCAAGCACTCCGCTAGCAGATATTGTCATTTTTAAACTTTTTCTTTCGGGCTTCCCTTAAGGTTTTTAAAACCCATCTGCTAAGGAGAGATTTTCACACTCTTATAAAAAATCATTCGTTCTCCTCCTCAACCCATGTGGGATCTCACAATTCACCCCCCTTTGGGGCTCAGCGTCCTCGCTGGAACTCGTTTTCTTCTCCAATCGATATGAGACCCCTCAATCCACCCCTCTTCGAGACCCAACGTCCTTGTTGGCACACCGTCTCGTGTCCACCCCCCTTCGTGGCTCAGGCTCCTCACTGGCACATCGCCCGATGTCTGGCTTTGATACCATTTGTAACAGCCCAACTCCACCGCTAGCAGATATTGTCCTCTTTGGGTTTTCCCTTTCGAGCTTCCCCTCAAGGTTTTTAAGACACATCTGCTAGGGGGAGGTTTCCACACCTTATAAAGAATGTTTCATTCTTCTTCCCAACCGATGTGGGATCTCACAACTATAGGGACAGGTACAAAAGAGTGTGCCACATGCCTAAAAAAATTGCCACGAGGTTAATCATGTGCTTGGTCTATCAAATGCTGTAATGCCTGTGGCCTAAGCTGTCAATAGGATATTATGTGAATTTGGACATCTGGGGGAGTTTACACGACCAAGAGAGAGAACGAGACAGCAACAAACAGAAATTCTCAAGATGGAGGAGGGTGTAACACACAACAACTAAGGTGTTTATCATTTGTGATTAAGAGAAGGTTAACATATCTAAAAAACGTAAGAGTGTTGGCAATAACTCAACTCAAGTCGGCCCTTCTTTTTCTTCTTCTTCCTCTCCTCTCGGTGTTATTTTTCTAAAAACGTAAGATTGTTGGAAATAACTAAGGTGTTTTTCTTTTTTGAAATCTATGAATCTTTGAGCCAACTTGTGCACACCTTGACAAATCTTAAGGGACAATCATTTGAAACTACTACATTCGGTCACTAAGATAACTTATTAAATTCTAAGCAGATAGGCCACCATGACTGGAACTCATACCTTAAATTCTTTATTATTACATGCTCTTACCAAAATTCAGTTTCTCCAAAGAAAAAAAGAAAAACTCATGAACCCGTGAAGTACATAAGAATATCAAATCAGTTCAGGTCCAAAAAGAAGAGCCATGAACAAGCACTTGTGTTCATACCGACCAAAGAAAAGAACTCGTCTCAAAATACAATCAGAACCATAGATAAGAAAAGTTAAGGCTCATCCACGAACTCCCATTACCGAGAACCTCAACTATTTTAAAATCGCCAAAATCTCCAACAAATTTCCCCCCTGATTTCCACTCATAAGCACCAATTCAAAACAAGAACACAGAAAAATAACCATTACACATACACACATTCAATAGCAAACAAATAGAACACAAAATTTCCATCAATTCTTCTAAAACCCGTAACTACAGTTCATTTCTCATTATCACCAAAAACCCTTGACCTAATACCCATCTTCTTCAACAATAGAATGTTCATGTGCCAATAAACGGAAGACAGTAATTAGAAAAGAGAAAATCCCCACAGCAGCAGTAACCGATGATTAAAAACTGATTCAGAGATACAGACACCATGGTTACATCGAACGTCAAAAGAAGAATATACCTAGCCGGAGAAGTCATCGGAAAGTAGCCGGGGACTTCGGAAAAGGGAGTTCCGATTCTGTCAACGAATCCAGTATTAAAGACAAGGAGAAATGCCAGTGGGAGATGAATTTATAAGAGACATTGCATTGCATTGGGCTGAGATGAATACGGTTAAGTGCGTCCCTTCGCATCCTCCTCGCGCGGTTATATATATATATATATATATTAATCATGAGTTTTATGTGGGAGTTAGAATTTATATAAACATTAAAAGTTAAGATTATTGAAATTTTTACTAAGTTGAAGGCATGACCAGGAAGAAAACACATACAAAAAATGTATAAAATGAAGTGGTTATTGAACTAAAACAAATTAAAGTTGGGCCAAATATGACCAAAATACGAGTGCATACTACAATAGCACTGTGGGATATGATTACACAATTGGAGATGTGTATGTGTGAAATCTTAAATCGGTTAGAGAGAGGAACAAAACATTTCTTATAAGAACGTGAAAATCTTTCCTTAGTAGATATGTTTTTAAATTGCAAGACTGATGACGATCTGTAGCGGGCTAAAGTGGATAATATCTACTAACAATGAGTTTGAGCTATTACAAATGGGATCAGAGCCAGCAAGGATGTTCGACCCTCATAAGGGTGTGGAAACCTCCTCTTCCTAGTAGTGTTGGCCCTCCCATAAGGACGTGGAAACCTCCTCTCCCCAGCATATGCTGACCCCATAAGGGTGTGGAAACCTCCTGTCCCTAATAGACGTTGGCCCTTTCATAAGGATGTAGAAACCTCCTCTCCCTAGCATATGGGGACCCCATAAGGGTGTGGAAACCTCCTCTCCCTAATAGATGTTGGCCCTCCCATAAGGGTGTGGAACCCTCCTCTCCTTAGTAGACGTTGGTCCCATAAGAGTGTTGACACCTTCTCTCCCTAGTAGACGCTGGCACTCCCATAAAGATGTGGAAACTTCCTCTCCCTAGTAGACATTGGCCCCCATAAGAGTGTGGAAACCTCCTCTCCCTAATAGACGTTGGCCCTCCCATAAGGATGTGAAAATCTCCCCTCCCTAGTATACGTTGGCCCCATAAGGGTGTGGACACCTCCTCTCCCTAGTAGACGTTGGCCCTCCCATAAAGGTGCGGAAACCTCCTCTCCCTAGCATATGCGAATCCCATAAGGGTGTGGAAGCCTCCTCTCCCTAATAGACACTGGGCCTCCCATAAGGGTGTGGAAACCTCCTCTCCCAAGTAGATGTTGGTCCCATAAGAGTGTGGATACCTTCTCTCCCTAGTAGGCATTGACCCTCCCATAAAGATGTGGAAACTCCCTCTCCCTAGTAGACGTTGGCCCTCCCAAGGATGTGGAAACCTCCCCTCCCTATTTGACGCTAGCCCCATAAGGGTGTGAACACCTCCTCTCCCTAATATGATGGAGTTAATATAACACATGTGGAAGTAATTTGGATCTTAGGCACTTTAATACATCAATTATAGTAAAATAGCTAGCATGTTCAAAAGCATTAAAACTCAATAAGTTTGAATACTAACCTTTTATCGCTCAAGTTTCTTTTTCCTCACGAACCGGTTTCGAACCCCACTAGTATCTTCTCCACTATTCTCCGGCCTTAGAACGAGATTGTGGAATCCAGTGAGTGACTAAACTTGGGAGGGATTTAGTATATATGAAGAGAGAGTTTGTGAGAGGTTTTTCTCAAGGTTTTTTTTTCCAAACGCCAACCTTCCATGTACCATGATCACTCTATTTACAGAGTCATATTTATATGTTCTTGCAAATTTGAGATCACCAAATTTTGACACTCAAAATTCCACTCAAATTTGTGGGGTTTATTTGACAAGCATGCAAGTTTGGTTAAATCAAATTTTGACACCTCAAAATTCCACTAACATCAATTTTTCCCTTAAATGAAGTCAACATTTTGACTTTCTTCATTTTAATTTGAAATTAATTTCAAATTAAAGTAATATTAAATGATTAATTAAACTATTTAATTAATATTTAATATTAATTCAAAAGTCAATCTCAATCAATTCCGACACTATTTAAATATCTCAAATTCTCTCTTTTGTTTAATTCGTAAATAAAACAAAAATGCGGTTAAATATATCGTATATATATAGCGCATATTCTCTAATTTGAATTTGAACACTTCGAACTCACTCGTCACACTGTTCTATTATTTAGTCCGATATGAGCTAGCAGAGGGACCTAATGGACCTATAGATCATGGGCTCCAACGATCCAAGATTAACCGGTTAAACTCATTAACCTTGTTAATCAACAACACTTGTTAACTACTAGGACACTCCACTATAGCCTAATAGTTGCACTCCCCTTACTATAGATATATTTTTGTTCATTTGATATAACCATGATTAGTAAGTCGATCCTTCACAAGTTGTTCGTAACTAGAGTTGGGTCAATTAGCCGTTTTACCCCTAAAGTTAATTCTTGTTTCTTATGTCCCACTGATCCTCTTATGAAAAATTGGTTTGTGTTCCAACCAGTAAACCGAATCCCTCTCAGACCAATGAGTGGGTGGGGGCCCTTGTTCAAGACCTGAAGTCAGTACTGAGGGAAACTACCTCTCTTCTATCCCTAAAAGTGGGTAGGAGCGAATTCCATCTTGCACCCCATGTCCCCAGCTATTCACCCAATCTTACCCCTGAAATGGGAGCCTATTGAGTTGGCGAACTCGAGCCACTCTCACCCATGCAAATCTAAGGATAATTCCGAATAAACAAGAGTTCATGGTTAGCTCAGGATTACGATCGAGTTACCTAGGTCATCGAATGAAAAGAAAATTAATCTCAACAGTAAATGACATCATAAAGTGAGAGTGATTTTCTTCATGATCCGATCTTATGCAATACTCATTGCATAGGACGCCCCCACTCACATGTCTCCACATGTACAGTTTAGTGATCACATTGTTTATATCATATACAAAAGTGGGCCGCATCCATAGTGTCCCCAGAATAAGGTACTCAGCTTTATTCTTATACTATAGATCATTTTGACTATATACTTGAACTTGATCCATTCTTATGTCTCTACATATAGTTCAAGTAATCATACTATAACCAGAGTGTTATTAGTTTATTGGATTTAGATTAATGATCGTAAAGTTCACTTTATTCAATAACAATCTTTACTGAATAAACAACAATAATAACTTTATTGAAAATAGAATATGTTTTTGTTTACAAATTATGAGTTTTAGGACATAAAACTCAACATACTAGACGTTGGCCCTCCCATAAGGGTGTGGAAACCTCCTCTCCTTTAGTAGACATTGGTCCCATAAGAGTATGGACACCTTCTCTCCCTAGCAGACCCTAGCCCTCCCATAAAGATGTGGAAACTACCTCTCCCTAGTAGACGTTGGCCCTCCCATAAGGATGTGGAAACCTCCCCTCCCTACTAGATGCTAGCTCCATAAGGGTGTGGACACCTCCTCTCCCTAGTAGACGTTGGCCTTCCCATAAGGGTGTGGAAACCTCCTCTTTTTAGTAGACATTGACCTCATAAGAGTGTGGACACATTCTCTCCCTAGTAGACGTTGACCCTCCCATAAGGGTGTGAAAACTTTTTCTCCTTAGTAAACGTTGGCCCTCCCATAAGGGTGTGAAAACTTCCTCTCCTTAGTAAACGTTGGCCCTCTCATAAGGGTGCGGAGACCTCCTTTCCCTAGTAGATGCTGGTCTCATAAGGGTGTGGAAACCTTCTCTCCCTAGTAGACGCTGGCCCTCCCATAAGGATGTGGACACCTCCTCTCCCTAGCAGACGCTGGCACCCATAAGGGTGTGGACACCTCCTTTCCCTAGTAGACGTTGACCTCCATAAGGGTGTGGACACCTCCTCTCCCTAGTAGACGCTAGCCCCCTAAGAAAGTATGGACATCTCGTAGACGTTGGCCCTCCCATAAGGGTATGGAAACCTCATCTCCCTAGTAAACGTTGACCCAATAAGAGTGTGGACACCTCCACTTCCTAGTAGATGTTGGGCCCCACATAAAGGTGTGAAAGTCTCATCTCTCTACTAAACACGTTTTAAAACTGTGAAGTTTAACGACGATAAGTATGCAATTGTATTTTGGTCATATATCCTCGATATAGATTCGTTTTAGCTTAAAAAACCACTCAATTTTATACCTTTTTCATGTTCTTTCAAACCATTCTTACAAATTAACTAGAACTTCAGATAATTTTTAGTTTTAATATCTCCTAAGAGTATAAATAATCCAAATTTAAACGTTAAGAGATTGAGTTATACGTATTCAAATGTAGTTTTGTTAGACCATTTGAACTAATTGGTAGACAAACAATCATTATAATATTGAAGATGCTCTCAAGCTATATGGTGAGATGAGAGAGGAGAGAGAAGAAAGAGAACATAACAAATAAAAGAGAAGAGAAGACAAGGAAGAAATGAGATAATTTAGGTGAAATTGTGAAATGGGTTTGATGTGGGGAGTTATTTAGTCTTTAATTGATTGATTGTAGCCAAAATCTAGTAACGAAAAATCGGTGGTTGGTTAATCGAAAGATTCCTCACCGGTGGATTCTTGAACTTTTCTTCAACATTTCGTCTGTAAGTTTTCTTTCGATCTTCTACTGCTCGATTGTGCGGCTCTATTATTGTTTGTTTGATGCAACCTCAACCATTTCTCCGTAGGTTTTGATACGGACGCTCTGTTCTTGAGTCTTGCCTTGGAATCGATGGTAATTCCGAGTTTT
Organism: Cucurbita maxima; assembly: GCF_002738345.1. NCBI lineage: Eukaryota > Viridiplantae > Streptophyta > Magnoliopsida > Cucurbitales > Cucurbitaceae > Cucurbita > Cucurbita maxima. The sequence continues at coordinate 1,616,844 of NW_019272045.1, forward strand.
TGGGGATTTTTATGATCTGGTACTGATTGCGCCTGTGTTTCGATCTGCTGACCTCGAAATGCCTGCTTAAGCTATCTCATGTCTTGATTCCTTCAAATCAGGTAAGGTATGGCGGAATTCGAATGGAACATAATGAATGCCCTCATTCGTCTTTGAACTTGCGAATATCTTAGCTATGACTGTCTTGTTGAATTCGAATGATACTGGCTTGATAATTGGATAGGAAGTAGTTTAGATTTGTGGATGAGCTGAGCCCATTTTGGATTATTATGAGCCATGTTTGCTTGCTGGGTTTTGGAAAAAACACTGTGTTCTTAGTTTAACATTAGGGCCAAATTGTATCATCTCCACATTTTCAATCGGTAAGTCTATGAATGGCTGTATTAGATTAATTTCCTGTATTTGGAAAATATTTGTAATAGCCCTAGCCCCCGGTAGCATATATTGTTCTCTTTGGGTTTTCCCTTCCAGGCTTCCCCTCAAGGTTTTAAAACATGTCTACTAGGGAGAGGTTACCACACCCTTATAAGGTCAAACCTACCATTCAAGGTTTTAAAACGCATCTACTAGGGAGAGATTTCCACACCCTTATAAGGCCACACCCACCATTCAAGGTTTTAAAATGCGTCTACTAGAGATGGTCTACTAGGGAGAGGTTTCCACACCCTTATAAGGCCAAACCCACCGTTCAAGGTTTTAAAACGCGTCTACTAGGGAGATGGTCCACTAGAGAGAAGTTTCCACACCTTATAAGGCCAAACCCACCATTCAAGGTTTTAAAATGCGTCTACTAGGGAGAGGTTTCCACACCCTTATAAGGCCAAACCACCGTTCAAGGTTTTAAAACACATCTAGTAGGAAGATGGTCTACTAGGGAGAGGTTTCCACACCCTTATAAGGCCAAACCCACTGCTCAAGATTTTAGAACGTGTCTACTAGGGAGAGGCTTGCACACCCTTATAAGATCAAACTCACCGCTAGCCGATATTGTCCTCTTTAGACTTTCCGTTTAGGGCTTCCCCTCAAGGTTTTAAAACGCGTCTGTTACGGAGAGGTTTTTACACCGTTATAAGGAATGCTTCGCTCCCCTCTCCAATCGATTTGAGATCTCACAATATTGTTTTGGAGCCACTTGCCTAAATTTGATAATATGTTATCTGTAAGCTAGCTCAAACTGATTCTAGAACTTAGTAGATAGGTACTCTTTTCTTTGTCCAAGAAAGGAAGAAAGCCGTTGGTATGGATGAATTTTGATACAAATTATACTTTTAGCTTGGTATAGGTTGAATTTTAGAATTGACGTACTGCTAGTGATTGGTAAGATCATAAGAAGGAGAGTAATTTGATTGCAGTTTATAGAATGGCAGTTGGGCTGTAACGCCTAAATCGTGGCTGTTTGAATTATGCAATGACAGATGAATTGTGAGCTTTCTATTATCTAGGTTTACTATGGCCTTTGTGGTTAAAACAGATATGTAATCATTTTATTTTAGTTTATACGGGGATGATAATTTAAACCTTTGGACTCAAAAGAAGGAGTTCATGACTTAACCATTAAGCTACATTCATGTTCGTATAGCAAAAGTGTTTCGAGTATTAGTTCCTAGAAAGTTTGGGGGTGGGGATGTCAGTAAAGGTGGGAAGGAGTTAATTCAAATCTGTAATTGTAAAATGGTGGTTGTCATGTGCTAGGAATCACGAATCTCCACAGTGGTATGATATTGTCCACTTTGACCATAAGCTCTCATGGCTTTGCATTTGCTTTTCCCAAAAGGCCTCGTACCAATGAAGATATATTCCTTATAAACCCATGATCATCCCATTAATTAGTTAATGTGGGACTCCCCCCTAGCAATCCTCCCCTTGAACAAAGTACACCATAGAGCCTCCCCTAAGACCTATGGAGCTCTCGAACCTCCCCTTAATTGAGGCTCGACTCCTTTCTTTGAAGCCCTCGAACAAGGTTCATCCTTTGATCGACACTTAAATCACTTTTTTACTACACCTTTGAGGCTTGCAACTTTTTTGTTTGACATGGATCTTATTGACATGACTAAGTTAAGGACATGACTCTGATACCATGTTAGGAACCATGAACCTCCACAATGGTATGATATTGTCCACTTTGAGCATAAGCTCTCGTGACTTTGTTTTTGGCTTTCCCAAAAGACCTCATAACAATGGAGATGTATTCTTTATTTATAACCCCATGATCATCTCCTTAATTAGTCGATATTGGACTCCCGCCTAACAATCCTCAACAACATGGTGACGTTTTCTCTAATGTTTCTAGATCCTAGAAAGTTATTGGATAGCTGCTTACTTCTGCCAGTCAAATCCATATATTCGCTCGATATAGTACTTGATTTAACAATGATAATTTCGGATATCCAATACGGTAAAAAGGCTTCCCCCCTAATAATTTTCTAAAGTTGTTATGCTCTGTAAGCGCGCGTCGGTTTTATTGAAGTTGTCTAGTCTTTCACCCCGTCTTTTGACCCTCCATTGATATTAGAATCAAATTCATGTTCTAGGCTTAGGACAAGAAGGTGGGTGGATTTTTGGTTAGCCCTTTACAGTATGTTAGTATGGATCCATGCATATGAGCATGTGGGAAGGGAGGGACATAAAAGGGGCATTCCTTCCAGATGATTGCAATTTATCTTGTTTTTACCTGTTATTTCAATTTGCAACTTTTTCTTGTTTGTAGGTTCTATTTGGCGTCTGCTACTGCAATGGATGGTAGCTTTCCCCAGGATTCAAAATCTCCCTTAACTGTTATGCCAACTAAAACACCAGATGGTGACCAACATTTTCTCTTGTATTTAATCGCTGGTATCTACTTTGGGCCTGACCTCAAAGGTGAAAGGCCATTGAAGTCAGTTCTGCAGAGGCTTGCTGCGGCATTTCCTCCCTATACTTCTGATCAACTTGCTGGATCTCAAATAAAGGTGGTGGAAGTAGAGCGCATCTTTTATTATGTTTTGAGGAAGGCTGATGAATCTCTTATTATGAAAACGTCTTTACTGCACCAGTTCTTCCAAGGGAAGTTCCCTGCGCAAGGACGAGATATTAGTTTTCCTCAGTTTCCTGATCTGTTTCCACCCGAACTCCATCCCCATTCTCGGTCCAAGAACTGGTATAGGTTTATCGAAAACCTTTCGTTTATCCATAACCCAGATGTCAGCTATCTCAACTCTGAGGATGTTGAAAGGTTCAAGAGGCTAACAGGGCTCAATGACTTCCTTTTGGATAGAGATGCAGCAAGGTCGCACAATTTTTCGGTTCGTAAAGTCCCTTCCAATGTTGAATCTACAGATAATCATAATACATCAAATAAAGAGTTCTCTCCTCTTAAAGATGAGTTGCAATATGACTCTGTTCGTAGTGGTTCATATAATGGTAGCTTGACACCTCCTCAAACTAAATATGACTGTAATCTTGAGGAGAAGAAATTTGGTCCAGCAATGCTATTTCTTCCCAGACAACCATGTGAAGAAGATTGGGCGAGTGTCGTAGCTGCTAACGATACAGGATTTGCATTGACTGGAACTGCAGCAATGGGGCACGTTGGACCGATAATTGGATTGATGGACATTGGAGAATGTGAAGACTCGTACTTGTTTCGTGTGTCGCTTCCTGGCGTTAAAAGAAATGGAAGTAAGTTTCTTTTGATGCTCTGAATCTTCTTATATAATTACTGCATCTGGTCAGGTTTATCTTACAAGAGTAACCATCATTACCCATCCATGAGTCTATGTTTCTTTTATTGATATGACATGTCTATTAGATAATAGAAGGTGATTTGACATGATATGTCTGATAATAATAGAGACAATGTTTCGTTCTTGGTTGATAGATGGGATGAATATCACTTTAGTCGATCTAGCTGTCAACTTGTTTCTTCTATATATCTAGTTTATATGCAACATTGGTCTGATAGATTCAAGGATGTAACTGAGATCGTTTTAAATCAAATTTTACAACTTCAATCCTATTTTTTTCAGTGCTTTTCTGTCATAACTTGGCAAGTCTTTTGATTCATTGTGATTCAGAGGAATTTAACTGTGAAGTTGAAAAGGATGGCAGAGTAGTGATACAAGGAGTTACAACAACAGGTGAAAGAACAGTGAAAAAGCATTCTCAAGTGTTTGAAATGGTAACCCACAACCTGTGCCCACCAGGAGAATTTTCACTCTCATTTCAGCTACCTGGCCCCGTTGATCCTCAACAATTCTTAGTTAACTTTGGCATCGATGGGATTCTTGAAGGAGCTGTGATGAAAGAATTTCAGCCATGAATATTGGTAATTTACCTTCCTCCCTTGATTCAATGGATAATAAAATAGATCCAATTCTCAATCTCCATAGAATGTACTTTACATAGCATCATCCCTTTCTTGTCTAGACTTTGTAGAGATCAGTTGGGCCAATATGAGCTGCTTCATTAGCTTAAACATAGGCATCCAAAATTAGAACAGAGGTCAATGGACATTTGATTACGCTAAATTTAACTCTTTTTTTCGATGAATTCATGGCTTGGAAAATGTTCACTGTTCTTTAATGTTGAGTAAGCTGATGCTAAAGCCTATGTTAAACTTAGTTCAGAAATTACATATCAATGGAGAAGTTTGCTCATCTATATTCTTGTGGCAAGCGGTATCCAAACATGACCAATTTGTTTGCAAACATCTTCCCTGTCTTTGGCATGACATGCCAGTGCAGTGTTAAGTTAAACTCTTTACCTCTTAGATTGCTCCCCTGCATAAGGAGAAATACAACTTTGTCACTCTAGGATAAAGCTTATAATCATCATAGATTGGTTGGCAAAGTTGGCAAACCTGATCAACGAACCGATACTTGTTTGAAGTATGGATTTGAAACTTGGCGCTCGCTTTGGAGGGTATAATACTGTCCCAGAGTGAGATCTGTAAATGAAATTCCAGAAATTTAGAAGGTCACGCGAGTTGCTGAAAGAGACGAAACTCAACAGCGGGTTAAGAACATATTGTAATAGGAAATAGAGATGGACCTGATTCAAGGAGTTCTTTGGGGTTTCATATTCAGCAGCTAGAAACACAAAAACCTGTTGCACAAATAGAGGCAAAGAAGCCACCAATGATCAGTGATCATCCTATGCAAAATGTGTTCGGCCTTGGGGAGAGGTAGCCGAATTAGAGGATCTAACTAGGCACGGACACAACCCAAGAAATTTCGATCCTCAAAATGGGAAAGAAAGATGGAGGAAAACACAACCCTTTCAGTTGCTCTCTACACGGTGATTGTCCCTTTTAGGTGTTACCTTATCATATATTTGTTATACAGGTTCATTTTCCAAACGAGCGAAATTGGAGAAAGAACATCGTCATCTAATCTAATTTCTCCTTAAAACACTATTAACTTCAAGCTAAACAAAGAGGTATGGGAAATGGGGGAGAATGGCTTAGTAGTAACAGAGTTGGAGAGAATGGCTTAGCGTTTGGCGTGAACGTTAGGGTACTTTATGAGTTAAGTCTTTGCTAGAGTTGAGGAGCCTAATCATAGTTAACCAACCAGACCGTTAAGGACTATGAGAACACAATAAAGAAAGAGGAGAATAATAGGTTGCCACTGCACCTGCTTTGTATTCCATGTAAATAATGACTGCAAGTCTGCTGATATGTTTAAAGTCATGCTAACCTGCAACAAGAAGGCACATTCTAAGCTCATTAGCTGCTCTAGCAAAGAATCTCACTTACCCTTATCAACAACAAATATTGACTACTTTTCTTTGGTTATAGCGAGTTATTAAGAACATTGGTTGAAAAAAGTGCTGCGAAGAACTTAAGCATGCTTTTTTTTTTTTTTTTTTTTTTTTTTTTTTTTTTTTTTTTTTTTTTTTT
>NW_019272045.1:1623034-1636542 GCF_002738345.1 Cucurbita maxima
TTTTTTTTTTTTTTTTTTTTTTTTTTTTTTTTTTTTTTTTTTTTTTTTTTTGTTGGTAATATGTAACCGTCCAAACCCACGGTTAGTAAATATTGTCTACTTTGGCTTATTACGTATAGCCGTTAGCCTCATGGTTTTTAATACGTGTCTGTTAGGGAGAGGTTTCTACACCCTTATAAGGAATGTTTTGTCCCCTCTCCAACCATTGTGGGATCTCACAATCCACCCTCTTTGAGGCCCAACGTCCTCGCTGACACATTGCCTAGTGTCTGTTTGGCTCTGATACCATTTGTAACAGCTTTAGCCCACTGCTAGTAAATATTGTCCGCCTTAGCTCGTTACGTATCACCGTTAGTCTCACGGTTTTTAAAACGTGTGCTAGGGAGAGGTTTCCACACTCTCATAAGGAATCCTTTGTTCCTCCCTCCAACCAATGTGAAATATCACAATCCACCATCTTTTGAGGCATAGAGTCCTCGCTGGCACACTGCCTAGTGTTTATTTGGCTTTGATACCATTTGTAACAACCCAAGCCCACTGCTAGTAGAATTTGTCCATTTTGGCTCGTTATGTATCACCATTAGCCTCACTGGTTTATAAAAAGCGTATGTTAGGGAGAGGTTTCCACACTCTTATAAGGAATCCTTCGTTCCCCTCTCCAACCAACGTGGGATCTCACAATCCACTCTCCTTGAGGTCCAGCAAGACGCTGACACATTGTCCAGTGTCTGTTTGGCTCTGATACCATTTGTAATAGCTCAAGCCCACCCTAAGTAAATATTGTCCGATTTGACCCATTACGTATCACCGTCAGCCTCGCGGTTTTAAAACGAGTCTACTAGGGAAATGTTTCCACACCCTTATACGAAATGTTTCCTTCCCCTCTCCAACCAACGTTGGATCTCACACTAACCTATGGGGTCTTCTCCCCAGCCATTTTCAATCATTTTCAGATAAAGAATCTCCCAATTCATCAAAGAACAAACCACGTACTCCAAAAGATGGGAACAAAGGGGTCATAAAGCTCATCACGTTCATAAAAATGAAATCAACTACACAATTAACCTCAAAATCCCTCTCCTCACACAAATTCCCACGAACTCAAAGAGAAAAGCCAATGAAACCATACCTCATCGTTTCCATTAGGTTGATTCTGAAACCAATTGATACTCAAAACCTAATGGGTATCAAATCAAATCACCAAATGAGTATCAAAAACCAACCAAAATCCAAGAGAATTCAAACCACAGATCCAAAAGGAAGAGAGAAAACAAAAACCCAGAAAGAGATAAGAGAGACCTGAACTTGTGCCATGGGTGAAGGCGATTTGAGGGTATCAGAAAACGAAGCCAGAGCACAAATGATAGCAAGTATGGTAGCCGCAAAGGTCACCAAAGCGTTGGCTCGATACCCAAATGAATGCATTCTTCAAATGGGTTCCTCGCAGCGAGAGAGGAGGAGGGAAAAAGAGAAGAAACAATGCGAGAGACTTGGAAAAGAAATGGAGTCTCGAACATAGCAGAAGGAATCCATATTTTCAAATTTAACTCTGCTTCACAGCCTCCTCGTCCGTCCCCATCTATTCTATTTTCCGTTCACAATTTTCTATTTATTTTTAGGATGTTTATTATTCTTTAATTTTTTTTTAATTATTTTCATTTTTGAATGTAATGTTTATTTAAACATTCTAATGAATTAATATATTTGATGAGTATATATTAATATTTCATTAGAGGAGAGATTTCAAGAAATGGTAAATCTATTCACTCTATCAATAACCGATCGGCTGTATTATAAGGGATTTGCCTTTTCTATTGATTCCTATGGATAGGACTATCAATAACTGATCGGCTGTATTATAAGGGATTTGCCTTTTCTATTGATTCCTATGGATTGGACTATCAATAACCGATCGGCTGTATTATAAGGGATTTGCCTTTTCTATTGATTCCTATGGATTGGACTATCAATAACCGATCGGCTGTATTATAAGGGATTTGCCTTTTCTATTGATTCCTATGGATTGGATCAAAAACAACTCTTGAATGAGATCAGGTGTATCATGAGGGATTTTTCTTTTCTATTGATTCCTACCGATTGGATCAAAAACAATTCTTGAATGAGGTATTCAACTATAGGGATGAATAGAAAAAGAAATGTTTATTGGTTCTACCTCCTATTTTTTAGGAAGAGAAAGAATCTTTTTATCGAACGATTAGAAAAAAAAAAAAAAAAAAGGGTCCCGACCCGGGAATGATTTGGAAGATCCTAAACAAAAAATAGTGGTATTTGTTAACAACAATATAACAGGGACAGTCAATCAATATTAAATTTTGTACTTGACTGTTTGGTACATTTACTAATGATAAAAAAAACATTTTTTGAAATATTTTCAAGTTTGTATTAATAAATTTTTAAAAAAAGAGTTTTTTTTTTTTAAGTATAGTTAAAAATTAAGGGTATTGTGACGATTTTTTTAAAAGTTAAAAGGGTATTTTTGAAATAAAATATAAAATTTAGGGATATTTTCTGATGTAATATGATTATTAAATTCAAAGTTAAATTAATAAAAATTCTCTTAAAACTATGTATTTTATCTAACAATACTCTTAAATTTAAAAAAAAATGCCATTAAACATTAAAAAATACCATTGTCAATGGAAACGTTAATACTTATTTCAAAAATATTCTTTTAATTTTTAAAAATGTTCAATAAATACCCTTAAATTTTCAAAAAAATACCCTTTAAGTTTTCAAAATTTTCATTAATATTCTCGAACCTTTTTAAAAACTTCAAAAGCACCTATACTTTTTTGAAAAATTAAAAAAATACTCTTTGATACGTGGAAATCACTCTAAAGGGAGTAAGATTCATATTACCTTGTTGATCGAATATCTCAAGGCAAGAACATTGTTTGAGATTCGAATCACTCCACAAGCAAGATTGATCATGTCTAACTTGAATGATTCTTGTTGATCAAATATCTCAAGGCAAGAACACTTGCTTGAGATTCAAATCACTCCACAAGCAAGATTGATCATGTCGAGCTTGAATGATTTTACATGCAACCTAAACTATACAGAAATTAATAAAATTTTCAAGGTATTATTGAAAGTTTTGGGGTATATTTGAAACAAATTACAAAGTTTAGGACATTTTTATTAATTTAGCCAAAATTCGAATGGTAATGGCCAATTTCCCATTATACCCCTACTCCTCTATGTAAACATGCATTTCAATGGCCCATAATCCACTTTAACCAAAGATGGGCCAAGACAATTATGAATAATTGGGCTTCTTTTTTAAAAAAAAAAACAATAATTAAAAATGAAAATATTTTCAAAGATTCAAAATATCTATAACAAAAAGTTCCTTATCGCTGTTAGCTTCATAGTTTTAAAACGCGTCTGCTAAGAAGAGATTTTCATACCTTTATAATGAATGCTTCGTTTCCTCTCCAACCTCCTTGTCTACGACTGCCCATGTCCACCGCTACTAGATATTGTCTTTCTTGGGTTTTTCCTTTCGGACTTCCTCTCAAGGCTTTAAAACGCGTCTGCTAGGGAAGGTGTTTTGTTCTTCTCCCCAACCAATGTGAGATATCACAGTCCACCCCTCTTCAGGGCCCAGCATCCCCACTGACACTCATTCCTATCTCCAATCGATGTACGAGCCTTGTCAAATTCACCCCCCTTCAGGGCCCAGAGTCCCCGCTGGCACTCGTTCCTTTCTTCAATCGATGTGGGACTACCACCCCCCTTACTGACACACCGCCTTGTGTCTACTCCCCTTCGGGGAACAGCCTCCTCGTTGGCACATAGTCCGGTGTCTGGCTCTGATACCATTTGTAACGGTCCAGGTCCACCGCTAGCAAATATTGTCCTTTTGGGGCTTTCTCTCAAGGCTTTAAAACTCATCTATTAAGAAAAGGTTTTCACACCCTTATAAAGGGTGTTTCGTTCTTCTCCCGAACCAATGTTGGATATCATACTCTAATACCAGTTGTAACAGCTCAAGCCTACTACAAACAGATATTGTCCACTTTGATCCGTTACGTATCACCATCAACCTCACGATTTTAAAACGCATCTACTAAAAGTGTTTTACATATCCATAACAATACAGTGAGTGTTTTAGAACTGTTCCAAGATATATTGAAAATTCAAAACATTACACACTAATCAATCAAAGAAAGATTCAACCGTTAAAAAAAAAAAAAAAAGTTAAATCTTTATAATCTTTCCATTCTCTAAATAAAACAAACAGTAATTTACCTCGTGGTAGATGTTAGCTGTTCGAGTCTCCTAAGTTGATCGGAATGATGATTTTACCATGTGAAATTACACAAATACCCCACAAAACCATGGTGGAGATCCCTGGCATATTAAAAAATAAATGACCTTTTTGTGGAAAAAGTTAATTATTATTTTCATTGGGATCCAAAACCCTAATAGATTTGTTGGAAAAGTATGTCACATGGGACTCTCTCCCTCTAGGCATTTCTCTCTCTAGATGAGTAATTTTTGTAATTTTGTTTAGGTTCAAAGAAACCCATAATGAAAATGTATTGATGTGACCAAAAAATGAAAAGGAATTGAATTTTATTTCAAAAGATATAATTATTGGTTTGTGCTTTATCACATATATATATATATATATATATATATATATATATATATAGGTACAAGATTGATCCGAAATCTCGAGCAATTTTGTTTAGCTCGTAAGGTTTGTGTTGGATTATTGATAAAAAAAATAACTCATTGATCTGATATCTTGAGCATCTTAATCTAGCTCATAAGGGTTGTGTTGGATTAGTAACGAAAAAAGAAAAAAGACTCATTGGCTTGAAATGTCGAGCAACTTAATCTAACTCGTAAAAGTTGTGTTCGATTATTTACAAAAAAAAGACTCATTGGCTTGAAATTTCGAGCAACTTAATGTAGCGGTTATGTTCGATTATTTACAAAAAAAGCTCATTGACTTGAAATTCCGAGTGGCTTAATCTAGCTCGGAAGGTTTGTGTTGAATTATTAACAAAAAATAACCCATTGGCCTGATATTCGAGCATCTTAATCTAGCTCATAAGGGTTTTGTTGGATTATTAACAAAAAAAAAAAAGAAAAAAAAAATTCATTACCTTGAAATCTCGAGCAACTTAATCTAGCTCGTAAGGTTTGTGTTAGATTATTAACAAAACAATAACCCATTGACCTGATATCCTGAGCATCTTAATCTAGCTCGTAAGGTTTGTGTTGGATTATTAACAAAAGAAAAAATCGATTGATCTGAAATCTCGAGCAACTTAATCTAGCTTGTAAAGGTCGTGGTCGATTATTTACAAAAAAAAGCTCATTGACTTGAAATTTCGAGCGGCTTAATCTAGCTCGTAAGGTTTGTGTTGGACTATTAACAAACAAAATAACCCATTGACCTGATATCCCGAAATTAGGGTTATAACCCAACCTAATCCTACCATACTCGTAAAATTATTATGAATATTAAAAATATTTGACGTTTGTAACCGATGTTAGTGATTTGTGAATATTTCATATTTTAACCTTATGAGATTTTAGTTATAATCGGAATATCTCATAAATAACTAAAAAAAAATAACTCCGACAACCCAACTAAAAAATAGAGAGTTGAGTTGTGAACTCTATTTAGGTCGGTCACCCTGGTCAACGACCCAACAAATCCAAAATTTCGAGTTAGTTTAGAAGATTTCCCTAACCCAACCTATTTACACACCTATAGTCGGATTGAGTAGAGTTCATTATTTGATAAGGGTTACTTGATCGGGAAAAGATTATAACCCGAACATTTTAATTAGGTCTGAACCCGATCTGATCTGACCTAACCCATGAATACCTCTATTGCATGTGACTTTTGTCGTGGTTAACTGAGTTAAACCAAACGAAATCAATTATAGAAATTAGTAAATTATAAATATAAATATAAATTATGGTTCAAGATTGAAATCATATCATTAAGCCATGCATTGTCTAACAATTATTGTGGTGACTATGCATTGCTATGATCACTTTCTAGGTTCAACAACGTCTCATCATAAACCATCTAGAATTCTTATCACATGCATTAACTTTCTTTGTTTTTTTAATTTAATTAATAGAACTCCCTAAACTAAACATCATTAAGATAAAAACGTCACGTCATGATACTAATTTGCGGTATATCTATGCATGTAACAGCTCATGCTCACCGTTAATTGATATTGTCCTTTTTGAACTTTCCCTTTATAGGCAAGGGCTTTCTCTCGAGGTTTTAAAACGAGTTTGTTAAGAAGAGGTTTTGTGAGGTTCCACATTGGTTGGGGAGGAGAAGAAGCATTCGTTATAAGGGCGTGAAAATCTCTCTCTAGTAGACACGTTTTAAAGCCTTAAGGGGAAGCCTGAGAGAGAAGGCACAAAAAGGACAATATCTGCTAGCAGTGAGTAGTTACAAATGGTATCAGTGCCAGACATTGGGTGATGTGTAAGCGAGGAGGCTGAGCCCCGAAGCGGGGTTGGAAACTAGGTGGTGTGCCAGCAAGGACGCCGAGTTTCGAAAGGGGTGGATTAGGAGGTCCCACATCGATTGAAGAAGGGAATAAGTGTCAACATGGACATTGGGCCCCAAAGGGAGATGGATGGTGAGATCCCACTGTTGGATGATGGAAGTCCCACATCGGTTAATTTAGAGAATGATCGTGAGTTTATAAGTGAGGAATACTAACTCTATTGGTATGAGGTCTTTTGGGGAAGCCCAAAACAAAACCATGAGAGCTTATGCTCAAAGTGGATAATATCATACCATTGTTGAAAGTCGTGTTCGTCTAACATGGTATCAGAGTCATGCCCTAAACTTAGTCCCAATAGATTGGTAAATGAGCCTCGATTAAGGGGAGAGGCGCACTTTGTTCGAGGGGAGGTGTTAGATGATGGAAGTCACATATCGGCTAATTTAAGGAATTAATGCTGGCCTCAAAGAGAGTCGCTTTGTTCGAGGGGAGAGAACAATATTTGCGTTTTGTTCCCCTCTCCGATCGATGATGTTGGATTTCTAGGTTAAAATACATTTCAAGTCTCGGGAGAAGACGTTTGACTATTGAAAGGTGGTCAACAACCCAATCTTTTTTTAACGATTCAATCTTAGAAAGAGTCGATCAATTATTGCAACCTGATCTATGAAAAACACAAGTCAATATTATAGCTGAAAAATCGAACTGTCTCTTTTGAATTGTCTTACTTTTTTATTTAATCGTTAGGTAAATAATTAAGATTTAATTTTTTATTTTAAAATAAAATTACATCATTTCTAAAAAGTTCCAAGAAACAAAACTAAAAATATTATAATATTCATAAAAATTTAGAATTTTATTGGTTTATTACAAAAATTAATACACATTTTTCCATTAAACCAAAAAAAAAATTATGAGGTCCACGTAGGCAAGAAATCATTTGATCTGACGTGGCAAAATCTGATGAAGGCAGTGTGTGGGTGGGGTTAGAGTGGTTTTAGGAGGAAGCCCCAGGTTTTTTTAAACAGACCGTACGGTGACTAAAAGCTGCCACGTGTACGGCGGAGACAAGAGGAGACAAGGTAGACTTCCAATAAGAAAATGACGAATCACTTTATGTCGAAATCAAACAGTCAACAGTATGGTGAACTGTGAGGTATGTTTGGGTTAAATTTAAAATATGATTTTTCTTAAATAAATTAAATTGAAAATTCAAATTATTATTAATTTAAAAATATTTATTTATTTCCGTTATATTAATAACTAAAATTTCATAAATTTTACCTATCTTACTATTACAAATATCAAATATTCTTATTTTCGTAATAATTTTGAAAATAAGGTAGGGTTGGATTTGATTGTAACCCTATTTTTGAAAAGTCGAGTTGATCCAACAGAAAAGAGTTAACCTACGAACCGACCTAAACTAAAAGAAATATAGCTCAACTCAACCTTTATGGTTCGGGTTGATAAGTTGGACTGGTCAGATTTTCAAGTCGTATGAACGTCCTTACCTAACCTAGACCTAATGTGTTCCAAGAGCAAAGTTTCTCGAGGATTAATGATGATTTTCACCTATAAAAGCTCGTCAAGCGAGAATAATTTTTGAAATCATTGTTGAACGGGATTTGATCGATTTTCCATTTTGTCCATCAATCGCTCGAACAAATACAAATGAATTAGCGAAGATCAAAAATGGAATTATGAGTATTGACTTTTTATAGCTAAATTTATTCTTTATCTCTCTCAAGCTACATCTAACTTTTACGATATGAACACAAATAGTCTTAATCATCCTAGTGTACTACACTAAAGCAAGCTCGATGTGTCGAGATCTAAGAATTTGGGTAACACCCGTCAATTTTAGGTATCGATTCTTGCTTTTGAGATAATTTTTGGTTAAATTTTAGTTCATCGGACCTATTTGCATCGTGGTTGAGTTAGATTTGGGAAGCGGGATTCAAGAGAGCTGATCTGGACTTCCTAACTTTATTCTATATTGCATCGTGTTATTAAATTGATGTTTTGAACCCGTATTTACGTAAAAGCCATTGAATGTTGAAGCATGCATGTTCGTGGATGTCCCGAGATTCTAAATACATGAAAGTAATGCATATCTAGAGAGGTCTAGGGTGCATGACTATCGAGTTTGGTAGATATGAACGTATTGTACACATAACCATGTGTAAGAAATTGAGTTGTATCTTGGTTGGCTCGAGACGTTATGTTAAGACAATAAAACCCAAAAAATTATCGAACTCCACATGAATGTTGATTCGAGAAGTTAAATCTCAATTCATCACTCGATGACCCTGACATTCTCCAACGACACGACCATATTACCTCCACGAATCAACAATCGTCTTAAATTACTTCAAATAGTGAAGATTATCTCCACGACAACACGGGTTCTTTTAGTATGTTTTATCCTGACTCACATGATTCCTAAAAATAATTTTCACGAAGTCACCCAACATAGAACTGCTCTAAGCCAAATACGTATAATTTTTGAGTTCTTATGATTAAGCCACCCACCGAAAAGAATATTGCACGTTATTGGTATAGGAAATAACCACGTGGTATCGAATCATTCATGTATCTGTCATTTACTTAGTCATCGAGTATTCCCTCAATCCATCATTGATTCCCTTATATATATACCCGCTACCCGGTAGTTATATGTTGTAAGCCGTTGTTGTTGCCTTTTTAAATCTCTTAAATCTTGCTTTCAAAACTCTCTTTCGAAATTCTCTGTCTCTATTTTCTAAAACTTTCTTCTTAAACCGAGGCGAGAGGCTCGAGCATATGTCACCTAATTTTGAAATCTCTCTACCCCATTTTCTAAAACTTTCTTCTTAAACCAAGGCTAGAGGCTCGAGTATGCGTCGCCTAATTTCGAAATCTCTTTACCGCCAATTTCTAAAACTTTCTTTTTAAATCGGGGCAAGAGGCTCGAGCATACGTCGCCTAATTTCAAAATCTCTCTACCCCCGTTTTCTAAAACTTTCTTCTTAAACTAGGGCCAGAGGCTCCAGCATACGTCGCCTAATTTCAAAATCTCTCTCATTTTCTAAAACTTTCTTCTTAAACTGGGGCCAGAGGCTCCAGCATACGTCGCCTAATTTCGAAATCTCTCTATCCTCGTTTTCTAAGACTTTCTTCTTAAATCGGAGCCAGAGGCTCGAGCATACATCGCCTAATTTCGAAATCTCTCTACCCCCATTTTCTAAAACTTTCTTCTTAAACCGGGGCCAGAGGCTCCAGCATACGTCGCCTAATTTCAAAATCTCTCTACCCCCGTTTTCTAAAGCTTTCTTCTGAAACCGAGGCCAGAAGCTCGAGCATACGTCGTCTAATTTCAAAATCTCTCAAACCCCGTTTTCTAAAACTTTCTTCTTAAATCGGGGCCAGAGGCTCGAGCATACGTCGCCTAATTTTGAAATCTATCTACCCCTGTTTTCTAAAACTTTTTTCTTAAACTGAGGCCAGAGACTCAAGCATACGTTGTCTAATTTCGAAATCTCTTCACCTTCTTTTTCTTACACTTTCTTCTTAAACCGGGGCCAGATGTTCGAGCATACGTCGCTTGGTTTTAGGCGACGCAAGAATTAATTGGCTTGTCGCACCCGTGCAAGTCCGATTTCTTCAGAAGTGTGATTGTGACAAGGAATATATATATATATATATATATATATATATATATATATATATATATATGTATATATATATGTAGGGTTGATATGTTTAATTTTGAGGTAAAGGACAGACAGATCTTGTCTGTGTGAATTGCATGTTGGTGTCTTCTACGTTAAATTGCGAACAGAAAGAGACAAAGGCTAAAGCATAGAGTAGAAATCTGAGATTGGTTGTTTCTTTATTATTTACAACAACAAAATCTCAATAATTTTGTCACAATTTTTGTTCTTTCATTTTTATTTCTCAAAAAGCAAACAAAACAAACCTCTTCTCTTTCTCTTTCTTTCATTATTCTCAAAACCCTATTCAAATTCCAACTTTTTTTTTTTTTTTTTATTGGTTCTTGTTTGGCCAAGAAAACACAAAAAGAAAAGAAAAGAAAAGACGGGTCTGGAAGTGTCGGGAAGTTTTGTGCAAATGATTTAGGTTCGACGCTGAAATGATTAGGTTTAGTCGAGAAAACATTAAGGACCCAAAAGGTAACGGAGGCGTGCAAAGGTTTCCTCGGGTCAGACGGAGATTGGCCCTCGAGTGCAAAGGCAGAAGGGAGCTTGGGTGCAAGACCCACCCGTCGAGCAGGGACGAAAGTCGGCCTTAGTGATCCGACGGTGCCGAGTGGAAGGGCCGTCGCTCAACGGATAAAAGTTACTCTAGGGATAACAGGCTGATCTTCCCCAAGAGCTCACATCGACGGGAAGGTTTGGCATCTCGATGTCGGCTCTTAGCCACCTGGGGATGTAGTATGTTCCAAGGGTTGGGGACCCGTTATGCAAGTTTGTGAATTTTAAAAACTGTTTAATGGGTTTGTAATTTTTTTGAAGTATCAAGTAGATATTTTTCGATTTGGCCCGTTACTTATCATGTTGGCTCCCAACGAGGTGGATTGTGAGATCCCACATCGATTGGAGGGGGGAACGAAACATTCTTTATAAGGGTGTGGAAACCTCTCTCTAACATGCGCGTTTTAAAACCGTGAAGCTGACGATGATACGTAATGAGCTAAAGCGAATAACATTTACTAATGGTTGGACTTGAGTTGTTACATATGAAAAAACGTTATCAAACGCACTAATTTTTCAAAATTTAGCTTCGATTTTGAAGACGTTTACTAAAAGTAACAAAATAAACGAACATACCCACACTTCTTCTTCCACTTCTTCAAATTTCGATTTGTATTGTTCATAAAAAAATCTCTTATCAACGATAGAATAAGATCAATTTTGTATCATATCTAAGGGATTCTTGGATTTGGGGCGAAGAAGTAATGTCACCCGATCATTATCAAATCGACTGCAATCTTTTTCTGTCAGCGAGGATCCCAATCCCAACAAAGCGCCTTCTACTTCTAATATGTCATGAACTAGATCTGAATCATTCTCAACGAGTCCATAAGAAGTGATCCAATTTTTTTCATCGGGTCCGGATAGAGACCAAAGGTCTTGAACGACCGATCTGACAGAACAACTCAAAAGAAAGAATTATTTACGAACTTAAACCTCAAAAAAACAAAACGATTATCAAATATACTTAAAAATATTACGATCAAACAAGATTAACAACAAAAACTCATAATTATTAAGCATTTGGTAAGAACAATGATCATATTTTGCAAAGATTATGATGGCTAAAGGATGAGAGAGAGAGAGGGATCTGACAAAGGTAGCTAAAAGCTATGAAGCTTTGTGGCTGTGTTCTTCTGATCTCATAGAAACTCAAAAAGCCTTCTTGTTTAAGCAAATGGGGCAGTGTTCTTTCAGAAGATGTGTAAGCAAAATCTCAGGCTTTTACCATTCTTTCATATCTCTGTGCGTAGCGACGGTACCATGCACCAATATTATTCCCCTATCATGATATCAATGCCATTACTCTCCTTATACTCATTTATACACCATTGATATCATATGATCTTGTTAGTTGAAACTCTTTGATTGTGTGTCCGTGAGCTAGGGATGTTTGGTTTACGGTTTTGATAACGGTCTTGAGTGTTTAGGTTTGAAAGTTTTTGTTATGGAATAGTATGATGAGAATGTTCGTAAGTTGGAGGGTTCGGTGTGATGTTAGAGTGAAGAATATGCACGTGAATGAACTGAGACCATAACCTATGAGAGCGATCTTGAGGATATGATGACTAAGAAAAAGATGTACACCTTCCTTTTTTATGGCTCAATCATTAGAACTCTATGCTTAAAAAATCTCCTAAGATATATGTGAGTAAGAACAAAACATGCTGAAATAACTCGGGTTGGTATCGGGGATAGTTTTTGCTTAGTAGGTAACTTATCTAGATTGCAAGAGATACAAAGAAAACTCATGAACCAATCCAACTCAACCCAATAAATATTCAGATTTTTTTATGATCGAATTTTCTAAACACCCCAGATTATATTCAGCTTCGTACAGTTTTAGGAAAACTCGTGAACCAACCCAACAAAAAAAAATTGTTCCTAACCGTTCATCAGATTTTAGGAAAACTCATGAACGAACTCAACCCAAAGAATTTTTGTTCATAACCCTTCTTCAGATTTTTTTGATCATCGAATTTTCTTAACACCCCAAATTTTGTTCCACTCGGAAAACTCATGAACCAACCCAACAAAAAAAAAAAAAAAATCGTTCCTAATTTATAAGAAAATACTGATACCCGATTAGTTAACGAGCGTCGTCGACAAGAAAATTTTTGTTTTTATTTTGGAGAGGTAGCTTTCTCAATTTGAAATGAACGAAAATTCACTTTACAAATTAAAAAATATTGTCACAAAAATATGAACAATTATGATGTTTGGTACCAAACTTTCCCACTTCTTTCACTATCCAAAATATTCCCCACCCACTTTAACTCCCAAAACTTTCCATTTTTATTCCCTTTAATTCTTTAAATTATATTGGAACAAATTATCTCTTTTTTATTATTATTATTATTATTATTATTATTAATTCGGTTAAAAAAAATTAAATTGAGTTTATTATATTTATTAAAGTTTTTTATCATTTTAAAATTTAAATTTCAAATTAGGAATAAAATGAAAACATAAAAATGGTTTGTTTTTTCCACCTATCCAAAATTTTCAGATGTTCGGGTCAGAGTTAGCAACCTAACTCAACCTTACCCTCTATTTTCGGGTTGCATTAGATTAGGTCGTTGGGTTTTTTTTTTTTCCACACTATATATTACATTAATAACTAAATTTTCATAAAATTCAAATATAAAAATTTTATAAAAAGCATAAAAGCAAGAAAAAAGTTGGATTGTAACCTTATTTTCGATAAAAAAAAAAAAAAAAAAAAAAAAAA
>NW_019272045.1:1636697-1649976 GCF_002738345.1 Cucurbita maxima
TTTTTTAAAAAAAAAAAAAAAAAAAAAAAAAAAAAAAAAAAAAAACTTACAAACTAGTTTTTCGATTTTTCAAAAATTTAATCCGATCCAATATTTATTGTTTGGATTGGTCGAGTTATCGGGTCATAGGAATAACTCTACTAAAATTTCTACTATTTGGATCAATCCATTACGATCGAAAAATTCAACTCAACCCAATATTTACTGTTTGGGTTGGGCAGTTTGGATTGTTCATATTATCGGGTCATATGAATTTCTAGTTTTTGGATTAATCGATAACAATTTAAAAAAAACACAAATCTTTAATCACTGTAATAAACTTGATTAACACGTAACTTTAAACAAAAATTTTACTACCTTAGGATTCGACAATGACACGATATAGCTACAATCAAACTGTAACCTAAACGACGAAACACGATTGACCGTCGACACAACGAAAAGATAAAAACAAAAACAAAAACTTTCCCATCTAAATTAACTCGTAAAAAATCACGAAAACGCCATATTCATTTATCAAAATCTAGGGTTTTTTTTGTTAGCATCATTTTCAAAAAAATTCCATTGAAATAACTTGTGGGTCTCAAGAACAAGATGGGTGTGTTTATTATTATGTGTTTATATGTCTTTTTTCCCTTCTTTCTCTTCCTCCTTCACGTGCAATATTCTGTAGATTTGTTCATCAAAACCCTTTAAAAACCCCATTTTTCTCATCATTTTCCATCTTTTTCAAATGGGTTTCACTTAAAATTAGTGATTTTGATCCAAAATCAAGAGAAAAATGGCATTAGAAGCTGTTGTTTTCTCTCAAGATCTTTACTCCTTGTTTGCTGGAGGCCTCAGCTTTGAATATCCTCAAATCCCTCATGATTTTCCCGAGAAACAAACAGAAAATCCGCCATTGGAGCTCGAATCAAGAACACCAAACCCAGTTAAGCCAAGAAAACGACGACCCAAATCCCGCAAGAACAAACAAGAAATCGAGAATCAAAGAATGACCCACATCGCTGTTGAACGAAATCGAAGAAAACAGATGAATGAATATCTCTCTGTTCTTCGTTCTTTAATGCCAGATTCATATATTCAAAGAGTATCTCTCATTTTCCTTCATTTTCTTTCATTTTCCTTCTATCCAAACAGATTTCGAAATGGGTTCTTGTTGTTTCAGGGAGATCAAGCTTCAATCGTTGGTGGAGCTATAAATTTCGTTAAGGAATTAGAACAACAAGTTCAGTTTCTCTCAACAGATTCAAGTTCTTGTTCTTCTTGTTCTTCTTCTTGTTCTTCATCTTCTCAAACTCAGAGCTCCTCCATTGCTGATATTGAAGTAACAATGGTGGAAAATCATGCAAATTTGAAAATCAGATCAAAAAAACGACCAAAACAGGTCTTGAAAATTGTAGCTGGATTGCAAGCTCTGTTCCTCTCTGTTCTTCATCTCAATATCTCAACGATGAACCAAGTTGTTCATTACTGTCTCAGTGTTAAGGTTAGCTTATCATACCATTGCAAGATTCTTGTCTTAAATTTAGTCATATTAATAGAATTCTCAAATATCGAATAAAGAAGTCGTGAGCCTCGAAAGAGTGTACTTTATTCGAGGACTCTAGAGGAGTCGAGCCTCGATTAATGGGAGGCAGTTCGAGGGCTTTAGAGGTCTCAGGGGAGGCTAGTGAACTTTATTCGAGGGGAGGATGACCGAAGATTGTCCACATTGGCTAATTTAGGGAATGATCATGAGTTTAGAAGTAAGAAATACGACATGAGGTCTTTTGGGAAAGCTCAAATATGCTCAAAGTGAACAATATCATACCATTGTGAAGATTCGTGTTTACTAACATGGTATCAAAGTCATGCCCTTAACTTAGTTATGTTAATAGAATTCTCAAATGTCGAACAAATAAGTGGTGAGCCTCGAAAGATAGTTAAAAATGACTCAAGTATCGGACAAAGAGTGTACTTTGTTCGAGGATTCTAGAGAAGGAGTTAAGCCTCGATTAATAGGAGACTGTTCGAGAACTTCATAGGCCTCAGGTGAAGCTCTATAGTGTACTTTATTTGAGGGCCCTTAACTTAGCTATGTCAATAAAATCCTCAAATATCGAACAAAGAAGTCATGAGCCTCGAAAGATAGTCAAAAGTGACTCAAGTATAAGACAAATGGAGTACTTTGTTCGATGACTCTAGCGAAGGAATCGAGTCTCGATTAAGGGGAGGTTATACGAGGGTTCCATAGGCTTCAGGGGAAGCCATGAGAGCTTACGTTTAAAGGGGAGAATATCATACTATTGTGGAGATTCGTGATTCCTTACCTCGTAAAGATTCATTTTTTTAATGGTTTTTTTGGTTAAAAAAACGCTTGGATTTGTTGTTTGTAGGTTGAAGACGACTGCAAGCTGAGCTCTGTTGATGAAATTGCTTGTGCTCTACATCAGTTGCTTAGTAGAATCGAAGTGGAATCTGTTATGAACTGATAATTTGTGAAATTTGGTGTTGTTTTTGGATTAACTTTGTGTTCTAAGCTCAGTTCTTTCAATTTTTATGTTTAATTTCTGAAGAATTTGTAAATTTAATCAGTGGGTTTGTTCTACGATGTTCTTGGAAGAAGGACAAAAAGCAGTTTTCTCTGCAAATCTCCATGAAAAAAGGAGTTTGAATTGAAATTTGAAGGTCTGATTCAAATCTGAAAAACACTTTTTGGTTAAATGCTTCCGGTCTAGAATCAATTTGATCTGTTCGTTTTGGCTTGTTATGTATCGTCGAAAATCTCACGATTTTAAAATGTGTCTACTGTAGAGAGGGTCTAGCCCTACTCCGATCAGTGTGTCGCAGTGATTGGCTCTGATTCCATTTGTAACCGTATAAGTCCACCACTAGTAGATATTATCTGTTTTGGCTTGTTACATACCATTGGTGACTGGAGACTGACTTTGATACCATTTGTAACAGCTCAAGTCCACCACTAGTAGATATTATCCGCTTTGACTTGTTATGTACCATCGGTGACTGGAGGCTGACTCTAATACCATTTGTAACTGCTCAATCTCACTGTTAGTATATATTGTCTGCTTAGCTCGTTACGTATTACCATCATTCTCATGATTTTTAAAACGCGTACATTATGGAGAGGGTCTAACTCTACTCGGATTAGTGTCTCGCACTGTTTAGTGACTAACTTTGATACCATTTGTAACATTCCAAACCCCCTTCTAGTAGATATTGTTCATTTGACTTGTTACGTACCATCAATGACTGAAGACTAGCTCTAATACCATTTGTAACAGCTCAAGTCCACCATTAGTATATTATCAGCTTTGGCTTGTTATGTACCATCGGTGACTCGAGACTGGCTCTGATATCATTTGTAACAACCGAAGCCCACCGTTAGTTGATATTGAAAGCTTAGCCCGTTACGTATCACTGTCATCCTCATGATTTTAAAACGCATCTACTATGGAGAGGGTCTAGCCCTACTCCGATCAGTGTCTCGGACTATCTGGAGACTAGCTTTGATACCATTTGTAACAGCTCAAGCCTACCTCTAGTAGATATTTTTCATTTTGGCTTGTTACGCACCATCGGTGACTGGAGACTAGTTTTGATACCATTTGTAACGCCCAAAGTCCACAACTAGTAGACATTATATGCTTTCACTTGTAACGTACCACCGTCTGGCGATTGGAGACTGGCTCTAATACTATTTGTAACGACTCAAGCCCACCGTTAGTAGATATTGACTACTTTGCCCCGTTACGTATCACTATCAGTCTCACGGTTTAAAACACGTCTACTAGTAAAAGATGACCACTACTCCAATTATGAGACAATACATTACGAGACAAAACAGATAATATCTACTAGCGGTGGACACTACTCCAAATAATTAAATTATTTCTAAACGGTTAACGTATAATACGTTTATTTTTAATAAATCATCCCCACATCATTTCAAACATGTTTATAGTTTTTAAAAAATATAAAATTAAACTAAAAAATTATTTATTTATTATTTTAAACAATTTATTTGTGGGACATTTCTACAAATATTAAAAGAAAAAGGGATAGGCTTCCAATAGACGAAAATAGCCTTAATTCTCAAAGAAAGTATAGGGTTATTTTTGTCTTTTAGAAAAGATTCCACCTTTAACCTCTCTTCTTTGTCTTCATCTTATTGTTTTGTAGCGAAGAAATATAGGTTAAAAGATTCCAATTTTTTTCTCTCTCATATCATTTTTCAAACCCTTTTTGTTATTAATATTAATATTTATATATATATTATTTTAAGAGAAACATATAAAAATAAATATAAAATGGTGAGGGTTTTATGTCTCTTGATACTAAGAAGAATACAAAAGAGCTTCATAGATTATGTTTTGTGCTTTATAGACATGTCAAATATTTCATAAAAAAACAACATTAATATGAACATTAATGTCTTTTTCATGTTTTTTTTTTTTTTATAAAAAAAAGTGTAAAGTGAAAGATTGACTACTTAGGCCTAATGTAAATGAGTGAGAAATTGTGAGATCCCACGATCCCATATTGGTTGGGGAGGAGAATGAAACGCCTTTTATAAGAGTGTGAAAACATTTCTCTAGTAGGCGTGTTTTAAAGTCTTGAGGGGAAGCCTGAAAGAGAGCCCAAATAGGACAATATTTGCTCGCGGTGGGCCTTGACCATTACAAATGGTATCAGAGCCAGACACGGGGCGATGTGCCAGTGAGGAGGGTGAGCCCTGAAGGGAGGTAGATAGGAGTCGGTGTACCAACGAGGAGACTGAGCCCTGAAGAGGGGGGGAGGGTAGACACGAGGCGGTATGTCAACGAGAAGGCTGAGCCCTGAAGGGGAGTAGACACGAGGCGGTGTGTCAGGGGCTCCGAAGGGGGTAGACACGAGACGGTGTACCAGCGGGCTGGAGGCTGAGCCCTGAAGGGGAGTAGACAAGAGGCGGTGTGCCAGCAAGAACGTTGGGCTCCGAAGGGGGGTTAATTTGGTGGGGATCCCACATGAATTGGAGAAAGGAACGAGTGTCAGCAAGGACGCAGGATCCCAAAGGGGAGTGGATTGTGAGATCCAAGCCCAAAGAGGTGTCTGCTAGCAGTAGGTATATGCAGCACCCAATGTCTCAGATTTGGACCAGAGTTTGGAATCTGAATAGGGCCTGACATGCTCTAGCAAAATAAGCACGTCGTATACCTGTTAAGAGTGAAGACTATCCTGATAAACCACACATCTTCATTCATATATGGTATCGATTAATTCATGTACCACTCCTTAGATATTATTTGATTTGTTTAAGAATGTTTTTATTTAGAAAAAATCAGTACTTAAAATCTAACCAACGGCTAATTTCTTTTGTCTGCTTCGTTAGGACTATTATATAGTTGTGGGAAGGAAGATATCGATAACTATATATATCAACAAGGTGCACCTTCCTTTTCAGCAGTACAATCATAAAAACTTCATGGTTAAACAAGCTTTGTTTTCCTTAATGAAAAACAAAACATACTGAAAGGACTTGTGTTAGTCTATCGGGATAGTTTACACTCTTAGAAGTGAAGTGTAAGTACGTAACGTGATCATGTCGCAGGAAAATGTCGGAACCATCAGAAGCCCAACTTTCCTTTAAAGTCTTAATGTATCACGAGGAATGAACGTTTTAAGTATAAAGTGTGTAAGTACGTAACGTGATCATGTCGCAGGAAAATGTCGGAACCATCAGAAGCCCGACTTTCCTTTAAAGTCTTAATGTATCACGAGGAATGAACGTTTGAAGTATAAAGTATGCAATTAAATAATTGAGGGAACATTACTATATATATGTTACCTAAATGTGGGACAATTGAGTGGAAAACTTTGGATTTTTTTAGAATAATGTTTTGATTACAATAATAATGATTCTAATCAGCCCATTGATTTTATATTCATGCATTTAATTACATGTCTACACATTATAGGGAAAGATCTTTGCATTTTTTTTTTTTTTTGGAATATTTTCAAAATTTTATGTAAATTTTTTAAAATGTCAATGCATTTGATATTCTAATTATATTCTAATAAATTGCATGTATAATTACAAAATAATAATAATAATAATAATAAATAAATAAAATTGGTTGAGGAGGAGAACAAAACCCCCCTTTATAAGGATGTGAAAACCTTCCTATCGGCTAGCGGTGGGTCTGGGCCATTACAAATGATATCAGAGCCAGACACGAGGCGGTGTGCCAGTAAGGACGTTGGGCCCCAAAGGGGATGGATTTGGCAGGGTCCCACATCGATTGGAGAAAATAACGAGTGCCAATGAGTACGTTGGGCCTCGAAGGGGGTGGATTGTGTGGAAACCTTCTCGTGCGTAGTGTCACGATCATGCTCGTCCAAGGCGTGTTGCCCATGGCCGCATGCCCATGACAAGCCCAACCCTTTATGTCTTTTCATATTCTAGTGTTTTACTTTTATATTTCTAGGAAGTATAACGTTTTAGAAATATCATGTCTAGGCCTGTCAGACATGAAATGCCTCAGAATGTACTATAGGGGGATACGACTAGTTGTCAACTTCTCCCTACCCAAGGTTATATACTGTAAGCCGTTGTTATTTCTCTCTTGCTTGCTTATATAACGTCTCTTTCGAAAATCTCTCTCTGCCCTCACTTTCTAAAACCTTCTCTTAAAATCGAGGCCAGAGGCTCAAGCATACATCGCTTGGTTGTAGGCGATGCAAGAACGAATTGGCTTAGCTCACTTGTCGTTGGAAAGTAAGTGCCGCACAATCGCAAGTCCGCTGCCATTGAAAGTGCGATTGTGACGAGTGGTATTAGAGCTTTGTAAGCTCCGTGAAATAGCAAAGACAGAGAACATGTCGACGACAAAGTCGACACCCAAAGCACAAGCCGACCGACTTACTTTAATAGAGGAGGAAATGTTGTATCTCAAAGGAAATGTTGTATCTCAAAGAAGTCCCTGACACCATCCGCTTCTAGGAAGCACAGGTGAAAGAATTGAGTGAAGAAGTCGTAGAAATTGACGCAATGAGTAACCGCCTGGATGGGTTTCCAATCGCAGAACTGATGTTTCTAGTGACCTCACTCGAAGAAAAGTTTGCTCCTATGAGAAGCCCAAGACCGTCTGGTAGCCCCGATAGCTCTGTCGCACACGAGGGACGTGACGAAGAGTTCGACGTGCTACAAAATACAATGATGAGTTTGTTCAATGGATTAGCTAACGAATTCAGAACAACGATTGATGACATGCAAGAAAAGATGTCCGCCATGAACACCCGAATGGAGGTGACCATGAAAGCCGTGGAGAACGTCTAGGCTGGGCAAACTAATACAGGATCCAACAAACTGAAGTTTCCCGAACCTAGACCTTTCAAAGGGAACTAGGATGCCAAAGAGTTGGAGAACTTCATCTTTGATGTCGAACAGTACTTCAAAGCCACACCGGCTTGTACCGACGACATGAAGGTGACAGTAGCCTCGATGTATCTCATAAACGACGCCAAACTTTGGTGGCGTTTGAAGGTACAAGACATCGAGAATGGATTGTACACCATAGACTTGTGGGAAGACCTCAAGAGAGAGTTGAGGGACCAATTCCTCCCTGAAAACGTAGATCATCTAGCAATGGAAAAACTAATAGCTCTAAAGCAAACTGGAAGCACAAGGGACTATGTCAGACAATTTTCGACCTTGATGCTAGATATTAGGGGCACATCAGAGAAGAACAAGATGTTCTTTATAAATGGGTTAAAATCGTGGGCAAAAAAAAAAATACACGAGAAAAAGGTCCAAGACCTAGCTACCGCAATTGTCAGTGTCGAGAGACTCCTAAACTATGGGAACGAGGCGAGTTACCAAAGAAAAACAACACAGGCCCCAAACATTGGGGGCAAAACATATAAGCCGCCAGGTCACCAAAATGGAAGCCCCAATAGGCCAAACGGAGGTAACGACAGACCAAGCGGGTGGACAGATAAACCTCCTCAGAACAACCAAGCAGGGACATCTCGAGGACCTTACCCTCAAAGGAACCACCCGACAACACCTTTACAATGCATATTATGTAAAGGCCCCCACAAAGTGTCTGGTTGTTCTCATCGGGCCTCTCTCACTGCACTCCAAGTGTCCATCCAAGAGAGCAATGACACAAGAGTCGAGACTATGCTAGACAAGAAGGAAGATCAAGACAACCCCCGAATGGTCAGGCTCAAATTCCTGTCAGCCTTTCAACGGAAGGTCGAACTGAAGGAGATAATAGAGAAAGGGCTCATGTTTGTAGATGCGACAATATACTCTCGACCGAGCAAGAGCACTTTGATAGACTCAGGAGCGACTCACAACTTCATCGCCGATCAAGAAACCTGAAGATTGGGACTCACCATAGGAAAGGACCCTGGAAAAATGAAAGCCTCAACTTCGGGCCTTGCCTATTGTGGGAGTTTCCATAAGAGTCCCCTTCAAATTAGGGACTTGGACAGGAGAGCTGGACCTTGTCGTAGTTTGCATGGACGACTTTGACGTGGTACTTGGGATGGAGTTCCTCCTAGAACACAAAGTTATCCCAATGCCACTGGTGAAATGCTTGGTGATCACCGACCGCAATCCCATAGTAACACCTGCAAGCATCAAGCAGCCAGGTAATCTTAGAATGATCTCGGCCATACAATTGAAAAGAGGGCTCGCACGAGAGGAACCTACATTTATGCTATACCACTAATGGAAGAAGTGACTACCGAGGAAACTATCCCAAACGAAATCAAGGAGGTACTAAACAGTTACGCTGACATAATGCCAGAGAGCCTACCACAAACATTACCACCCCGTCGAGGCATTGATCACAAAATTGAACTCCTTCTCGGTTAAACCCCCAGCAAAGAACGCATACTGGATGGCTCCCCTTGAGCTAGCCGAATTGAGGAAACAACTAGATGAGTTGTTGACGGCAGGATTCATCCGCCTGACAAAAGCACCTTACGGAGCCCCCGTACTATTTTAGAAAAAAAAGGATGGGACATTGCGTCTGTGCATAGATTATAAAGCCTTAAACAAGGTGACGGTACGCAACAAGTACCCACTACCGATAATATCCGACTTGTTCGACCAACTTCATGGGGCCAAATACTTCACGAAGTTGGACTTACGATCAGGGTACTACCAAGTACGTATCGCCGAGGGGGCGAGTTCAAGACGACGTGCGTGACAAGATATGGGGCCTTCGAGTTCCTGGTGATGCCCTTTGGCTTGACAAACGCCCCAGCTACGTTTTGCACGTTAATGAACCAGGTTTTCTACGAATACTTGGATCAGTTCGTCATAGTATACCTCGACGACATAGTTGTATACAACACAACCCTAGAGAAACACGAGGTACTCTTGAAGCTGGTATTTGACAAGCTGCGGCAGAATCAGTTGTACGTCAAGAAAGAAAAATGTGCCTTCGTGCAGACAAGCATCAACTTCCTCGGACATGTCATCAGTTGTGAACAGATCAGGATGGATAGTGATAAGATAAAAGCTATCCAAGAGTGGAAAGTCCCTACTTCCGTATCCGATGTGCGATCCTTCTTAGGATTAGCAAACTACTATAGGCAGTTCGTCGAAGGGTTTTCACGACGAGCCACCCCTTTAACGGAGCTCCTGAAGAAAGACCACCCTTGGTCGTGGTCAAATAAATGTCAAATGACCTTTGAAGATCTGAAGGCAACCATGACAAGGGGTCCTGTCCTCGGGTTAGTAGATGTTACAAAGCCATTTGATATAGAAATACATGCTTCCGACTTTGCCATAGGCAGTGTCCTTATTCAAGAAGGGCACCCCATCGCTTACGAAAGTCGAAAGCTCAATGATGCCGAATGGAGATACACTGTCTCCGAAAAGGAAATGGTGGTTGTAGTTCATGCCTACGAGTCTGGAGACAGTATCTCTTGGGATCACAGTTCATAGTGAAGACGGATAACAGCGCCATCTGCCACTTCTTCGATCAACCAAAATTAACAGCAAAACAAGCCCGGTGGCAAGAGTCGTTGGCGGATTTCGACTTCAAATTCGAACACAAGGTAGGGAAGAGTAATCAAGCAGCCGATGCACTGAGTCGGAAGGGCGAACATGCGGCCCTGTGCATGTTAGCCCATATTTATTCAAGTAAGATCGATGGATCGATGCGCGACATCATCAAAGAACATTTACACAAAGACCCATCGGTCAAAGCTGTCGTCGAACTAGCTAAAGCTGGGAAGACACGATAGTTTTGGGTCGAGGGAGACCTTCTAATGACTAAAGGAAACAAGTTATAAGTCCCAAGAACGGGAGAACTGAGGAAGAAGCTCATTCAGGAATGTCATGATACCTTATGGGCAGGACACCCTGGGTGGCAAAGAACGTATGCCCTAATCAAAAAGGGTACTTCTGGCCGAATATGCGGGACGATATCATGTAGTACACCAAGACGTGCCTCATCTGCCAACAAGAAAAAGTCGAGAAAGCCAAAGTCTCGGGACTCTTTGAACCTCTACCTGTGCCAACAAGATCTTGGAAAAGTATGTCTCTGGACTTCATAACACACCTCCCAAAAGTTGGAGAATATGACGCCATCTTGGTTATCGTAGATCGGTTCTCGAAATATGCGACGTTTGTTCCCACTCCCAAATTATGCTCGGATGAACTAACAGCCCAACTATTTTTCAAACACGTTGTCAAGTTATGGGGCATTCCGTCGAGCATCATTAGTGATAGGGATGGTAGGTTCATTGGCACATTTTAGACCGAACTATTCGCCTTCTTGTGAACGAATTTAAACATCTCTTCGAGCTACCATCCCCAAATCGATGGACAGACGGAACGGTTCAACTACTTGCTCAAAGAATACTTACGTCACTTCGTCGATGCTCGCTAGAAGAACTGGATACAACGTCTACGGGGAAGAGCCCCTTTGAAATTGTAAGTGGACGATAACCGGCCTTACCACATATTATTGATCATCCTTATGCTTGGAAAAACCCTCAAGCTCAAAACTTCACAAGAGAATGGAAGCAAACAAAAGATATAGCCCGGGCATATTTAGAGAAAGCTTCCAAGCATATGAAGAAGTGGGCGGACAAGAAGCGTTGCCCCCTTCAATTCCGAGCAGGAGATCAAGTCCTCATCAAGTTGAGACCAGAACAGATCAGATTTCGCAGCCGAAAGGACCAGCGACTAGTTCAAAAATATGAAGGCCCGGTTTAAGTTCTCAAAAAGATCGGGGCTACCTCCTACAGAGTTGCACTACCCACATGGATGAAAATCCACCTAGTAATTCATGTGAGCAACTTGAAGCCTTATCACCCTGACCCAGACGACGACTAACGAAATGTAATCACAAGACCGAGCATCGATTTGAAACAAAGAGACAACAAAGAAATAGAGAAGATCCTAGCCGACAGGGTTAGGAAGATAGGAAGACCCGTACGAACGATTCGTGAATTCCTTGTCAAATGAAAGAATCTCCCTATGGAAGAAACCAGCTGGGAACTCGCCGAAGATCTAGACTCCGCCGCCACCCACATCGCCAGGTTCAAAAGTAGTCGGTTGACAGGGACGTCAACCAATTAGGTGGGGGAGGATGTCACGGTCATGCTCGTCCAAGGTGTGTTGCCCATGGCCGCATGCCCATGACAAGCCCAACCCTTTATGTATTTTCATATTCTAGTGTTTTACTTTTATATTTCTAGGAAGTATGACGTTTCAGAAATATCATGTCTAGGCCTGTCAGACATGAAATGCCTCAGAATATACTATAGGGGGATACGACTAGTTGTCAACTTCTCCCTACCCAAGGTTATATACTGTAAGCCGTTGTTATTTCTCTCTTGCTTGCTTATATAACGTCTCTTTCAAAAATCTCTCTTTCGTAAATTTCTCTCTGCCCTTGCTTTCTAAAACCTTCTCTTAAAACCGAGGCCAGAGGCTCGAGCATACGTCACTTGGCCGTAGGCACGCAAGAACGAATTGGCTTAGCTCACTTGTCGTTGGAAAGTGAGTGTCGCACAATCGCAAGTCCGCTGCCATTGAAAGTGCGATTGTAACACGTAGCATACGCGTTTTAAAGCCTTGAGAGGAAGCTCGAAAGAAAAAGTCCAAAGAGAACAATATTTGCTAGCAGTGGGTTTAGGCCGTTACACAAGTCATATCCAGGATTTAGAATTTGGATTTGACACCTAATGACCTCGACATTGTCACGCTACCTACTCCTATGATTGGACAATATCTGCTAGCGGTGGGTTTGAGCCGTTACACGAGTCATACCCAGGATTTAGAATCTGGATTCGACACCTAATGACCCCAACATTGTCATGCTACCTAGTCCTATGATTGAACCACCGAAAACAAAGGTGCATCTTATTGGTATAGATAAGTGTTACAAGACATATATTATCGATCTAGTAACATTTCAATTTCTTAATTTTTTTAAATAGAAAAATCAAACATGTTTAATAATTATTTCTAATTTATTTTTTTATTTAAAAAAGAAGTATAGGGATGTTCATGAGTTGCTTGTGTTAGGTTGAAACATTTTTTCGAATGAGTCCAAAATTTTTTCAACCTGAACAACTCTTATTAAATAATGAACTTAACTCAATCCAACCTTAATTTTTTTGAAATTTTTGAAATTTTTCTTAAAAAATTTAATGGTATTATTAAAATTTTTGAAAATTTAAAATATTTTCGAGAAAAAAAAAACGGACTTCAAAAGTATTTTTATTAATTTAACGTATTTTTATTAATTTAACGTAAATAATTGATGCAAAGAAAAAATGGGACATTGAATTGTAGACCAAACGCTTACATTTCACCTAACATAATCCTTTGACTTCAACTTTGTTTTAGAACAATCAAAATCTTCTTTGCCTACTTAATACTTAACCTTTTTGTGTGTTTAAAATTCAAACCAAATCAAATAAAAAATTTAAAAGACGTTTTTTTTTATCCAATATCGAATAATTTAAACATATATTATGAAATCCGATGAATGAAAGAAATATGAAACGCTTAATCATCGAAAAATGTATCTTCATCTATAAAAATCACGAGAAAAAACAGGTTAAACGGGTCAATTAATTTTTTAATTTTTTAATTGTTATTAACCCGTTCCACGTCTTCTAAAATTTATGAACTTACACAAAATTAAATTTTTATATTTTTGATAGATTAATTAATTTTTTTTATTTTTTTATTTTAATTTTAATTTTTTTTAAAGTTTTTAAAACGCTACAAAAAAAAAAAAAAAAAAAAAAAAGAATA
>NW_019272045.1:1650308-1696920 GCF_002738345.1 Cucurbita maxima
ATTACAAAAAAAAAAAAAAAAAGTAAAGAATAAGACATTGAGATAAACACGAGTCAAACTAACCCTAATCGGATGGTTTCTTCGGAGATTGTGTCATCCCATAAACTCTCGACTTTCTTGTCTAGCTTTTGATATTATAGTTTTGTGTCATTTTCATCTCTTACAAGCGATCGATAAATAGGGCAACACACAATTGGTAATACTGTATGTCCAGGATTGGGTCGAGATTTAGAATCCAATTTTGGCACCTGATGACCTTAATATTTTCTTGCGACTTGATCACGTCACCTACTTATTGTTTTTACGAGTAAAAAATTGTTTAGGAGGTCACTCAACATGGAATTGCTCCAATTAAAACACGTTTGTTTAATTTTGGAGTTCTTATGTAGCTACCGCTGTAGGTGGCACACGGCTACTGTAACCGCTCAAGCCCACCGCTAGTAGATACTTGTCCTCTTTGAGCTTTTCCTTTCGGACTTCCCTTCAAGGTTTTTAAAACATGTGGGATAGGTTTCCACATCTTTATAAAGAATGTTTCGCTCCCCTCTCCAACCAATGTGAGATCTCACAATCCCCCCGTTCAGAGCCCAGCAACTTCACTGACACTCATTCTACTCTCGAGTCAATGTAGGATCTCACAGTCCACCCCCCTTCGAGATCTCACAGTTATCGTCTTAAACCATCTTTTTATAGACAAAGTAAACCTCTACTTGAAGAATAAGACCGATGATGTCGTCAAGTACCTCTGCCTCTTCATGGCCATAACTTCCACAGCTCAACTATCGAACGTTTCAAATTTAGTAGCGTCTAAGTTCATCCCTACCTCTTGACTTTCTCGTCCAAAACTTCGAAATCTCACCATTTTTTAGTCAAATATTTCCTAAAAATTTCTTCCCTTGTGATGGTATGCATTATATTATATATTCTTAAGAAATAAGTGACTTAAGGTACAAGTAATTGATAAAATAAGATAAGCTACAAAATGGATATCTCTTCAAATTGGCTATAAATGTCACTACACATTTGCATCCCATAACCCATAAGTTTTCGAACAAATTAATGATGTTGTGTAAGTCACTCGTCGCCTTTAGCTACCTATGTCTAGTCATGGCTGCGTCCTCTATCGCTCAAAGTCCTCCCGTGCTCGACATAGAGGGCCGACCTCTAGAGATCAACGTCGAGTACTTCATCAAGCCTGCCATCACTGACGTCGCTGGAAATCTCACCTTATTAACCCGCAAAGGCGATCAGTGCCCGTTTCATGTTGGTCAAGTACCACTTCGTTCACAAGAAATAGGTATTATTACATCACTATCGAACTCAAAAACTCAATTTAATCAGTGATACCATTAGAAAACTCTTGATTATGTTATGAATTCTTAACCATAGGTTTCGGGGTCACCTTTACACCCTACCTACCGAGTGAAGATATGATCAGAGAAGGGAGGGATTTGAAGGTTGTGTTTCAAGCATTTTCGATCTGCATAACGTCGACTGCATGGAGAGTCGGGGAGGCAGATCCTACCACTGGAAGGAGGTTTGTCGAGACTGGGGACGACGACACTGCCACCGGGTACTTTAGGATCGACAGGGACAACTTTGGTGTTTATAATATAGGATGGTGTCCCTCGGATGTCCCTATTAGAGGGAGGCCAAGGTGTGGAAGGGCTGGAATTTTGATTGAGAAAGGCTTGAGGCTGTTGGCTTTGGATGGCTCAGCGTTTCCTTTTGAGTTTGTGAGAGCTTGAGACAAGACCATGCAATTTGTTGCAATTGCATTAAATTAAATAATACTCTTGTTAAGTATTTTAGTTTATTTGATTAAAAAAATAATTAATAAAGGAATTCCGACGTTTTAGATTTAGTTTCTATGTCATTTTTAGGGTAAGAGCTCGAGCCCACGGCCAGGAGATATTGTCCTATTTGGACTTTCGTTCAAGGTTTTAAAACGGG
Source organism: Cucurbita maxima (assembly GCF_002738345.1). Taxonomy (NCBI): domain Eukaryota; kingdom Viridiplantae; phylum Streptophyta; class Magnoliopsida; order Cucurbitales; family Cucurbitaceae; genus Cucurbita; species Cucurbita maxima. The sequence goes on from NW_019272045.1 coordinate 1,652,262, forward strand.
TCTCAAGATTATAAAAATGTTTCGTTCCCCTATTTAACTGATGTGGGATCTCACAATCCACCCTACAGGGACCTAGTGTCCTCATTAGCACATCGTCTCGTGACTAACAGTTAAGGACCAAACTAAATGTTGACTAGAACGACAAAATGAGCCTACTTATATGGGTTAATGTTTCGTTCCCCTCTTCAACCGATGTGGGATCTCACTATCCACCCTACAGGGACCTAGCGTCCTCATTAGCACACTGTCCGGTGACTCACAGTTAGTCTATGACCAAACTAAATTTTGACTAGAACGACAAAATGAGCCTGAGATTTCACAATCCACCCTATAGGGACCTAGCGTCCTCATTAGCACATCGCCCGATGACTCACAGTTAGTGACCAAACTAAATGTCGACTAGAACGATAAAATGAGCCTGGGATCTCACAATCCACCCTACAAGGACCTAGCGTCCTCATTAGCACATCGCCCGGTGACTCACAGTTAGTGACCAAACTAAATGTCGACTAGAACGAAAAAATGAGCCTACTTATATGGGTTAGAGAAAATTTGATATTTTCTTCAACCGATGTGGGATCTCACAATCCACCCTACAGGGACCTAGCGTCCTTAATATCACACTGCCCAGTGACTCACAGTTAGTGACCAAACTAAATGTCGACTAGAACGATAAAAATGACCAAACTATTGTCTTCTTTGGGTTTTTCCTTCCGGGCTTCCCTCAAGGTTTTTAAAACGCGTTTGCTAGGAAGAGGTTTCTACACCCTTGTAAAAAATGTTTCATTCCCCAATCCAATCGACGTGGGATCTCACAATCCACTCCCCTTTAGGGGTCTAACGTTCTCGCTGGCACATCGCTCGATATCTGGTTGTGATACCATTTGTAACAACTCAAACTCATTGCTAGCAGATATTGTCCACTTTAGCCTGTTACTTATCGACGTTAGCCTCACGATTTTTAAAACGCGTCTACTAGGGAGAAGTTTCCACACCCTTGTAAGGAATGTTTCGTTCTCCTCTCCAATTGATGTGGGTTCTCACAGATATATACCCTTTCGGGACATCAAAAGTTCGAAAGTCGGTACAATTCATTAAGATATATACCCTTCCTCAACTTGGACGTCAAAAGTTTGAAACTTGGTTGGATTGAAAGACAAATATGTTACATAATTGAAGTGATAAATGAAGATGGGTCAGGCGGAGTGGAAACTTGGATAGCACCTTCAAGCATTTGTATGACTTTCGTCATGGTTGGTCTGAAAGATGGCTCCTCTTGAATGCACCAAATTGCTATCATTACAAACCTCTCCACCTTCTTCATGTCCTCCTTTGCTTCCTCATCGTTCTTCACGAGCAACTCCACTTTCCTCTCTTTGAAGCAATCATAAGCCCAATCTGCCAACACCATTTCATCTTCCTTCTCAGCCTCTGCTTCAAAACTCTTCCTGCAACAAACAATCTCCAGCAGCAGAATGCCAAAGCTATAAACATCAACCTTCGTCGTAATGGGAAGACTTCTAAACCACTCAGGAGCTACATACCCTTTTGTTCCTCTAATCGCTGTCATCGTTCGGGTTTGGTTTTTGTTCAAGAGTTTGGCTAATCCAAAGTCTGAAATCCGAGCAGCCAACGAGTCATCCAAAAGGATGTTCTGAGGCTTAATATCACAATGAATGATTTGAGTATCACACTCTTCGTGTAGATAGCATAGCCCTCTAGCAGTTCCTAAAACGACTTGAATCCTTTGATACCAATTTGGTTTTGAAGACCCAAAAAGGAAATCTGCAAGTGACCCATTTTTCATGTATTCACACACCAACATTCTATGTGGCTCTTCATTGCAAAACCCAAGTAATTGAACCAAATTCTTGTGGTTTGTTCCAGCAATAGCTCTAACTTCAGCTTTAAACTCTTGCTCTCCCTCTTCTACTACATTGTTCAGCTTCTTAACAGCTACCAAGTTATTATCCACACAATCATCAACAATCCCTTTATAAACAGTAGCGGAAGCGCCACTTCCCAGCTGTTCTTTGAAACCAGCCGTGGCCTTGTTGAGCTCTTCATAGCTGAAAATGCGTAGGTTCAAGCCCAGAACTGGTGGCATTTCCACCATACCAAGCTTTCTTCTCTTTATATAGAATTGGTAAGCAATAAAGAAAGTGGCAAACAGAAACCCAAAAGCCCCTAAGAGAATTGACCCAATAACTATCAAAGTTTTGTCCTTCACAACTTTCTTGATTGGATGATCAAGTTTGAAAGTGGAGTTATCTTTCCTAACTTTAATCAGAGCTTTACCTGTAAATTCAAGATCAACTCTTCCAAATGAAAGAGGAAATCTCTTCTTCCAACAATTATTTCCTCTGAAAACAACAGCAGCACAGAAACAATCCTCCAAGCAAACTCTTCTACACCAATCCTCATTAACCTCAGAGAAAGCCTCATAATCAGAAGAAGGCCAATCTGAGTATTCTATGGAAACGAACTCGAAGTCCGACGACGAATTGTTGCCGCAACTTTGAGGAACGAAACTTGGTTTGCAGCCTTTGGCCTCATCATTTGGATCAATCCTTTCATAGCCATGAGGACAACTGCAAACTGGTCTCTGATTATCTCCTAAACTACAATAGCTATTGAACCCACAAGCTCCAGATCCTATGCCATCGTTTATTGTCACACAAATATTAGGAGGTATGGAATTTGATACCTGACTCCAAGCCTTACGCCAAGGAGAAGGACTGGTATCATTACCATTCTTTGGATACACATATTGCCTGAAAACTCCATCATATTCCAAAAGGGCTCGATGGTAGAAATCCTTAGTTGAAGGAGTATTGTTCGTCAAAACTTTTACAACTCTGCCTCCATTTCCTTCAGAGATATAAATGGAGCCAGAGAGGTTGAAAACCAGCTGAAACCCAGAGCCTTGTGTGTCACTTTTCCAATATAATGTAGCGGTTCTACGCATTGGGATGATACTGGGGTAAGCTGAGACAAGATTTCCTTCACCTGTCATTGAGAATAGAAATCTTCCTTTGGAGTAATTTGTTTCAGAATAAGAAGAAATAAGATCTGCTTTCATGATCTGGGTTGGTAATATCGTATCAGTAGAATAATCGAAGCTTTGCCACAACACTTGGGAATCACTCCCAGCTAGAATGAAATTGCCAGAATCAAGCATAGCAGCATAAGAAACTGACCCGGCATTGTCTCCTAAATTTGCACTCCAGATTGGTCTGCCTTCAGGGTCATTGAGCACGAACTGACCATGATTTGTGAGATGAACTCTAGATCCTCCAGGCGCCAAACCGTCACGATTGGCCGACCAGACAACAGTTTTTTCAGGGATTTTGTTGAACCAAATGGCCAACAAAAAGCGGTCGCTTCCAAATTGAAGAAACCCGAATGCGAAATCACCGGATTGTGAGGGCCAGTAGGAATCATTGTTATTGTTCTGTGCAGTGAGAGATGAATCTCGAGTTATGTTCTTATATGGCTGAGAATTTGAAAAGAATGGAAAACCCAGAAGAAGAGGAAGAAGAAGGAAGAAATAAGACGATATATGAACAGAAGCCATGATTCTAAGACTGTGCGTTTGTAGAAGAAGATGAAGTCGGCCTATTTTTGCAAATTTCTGAAGGGTTTAACGTTCGCCATTAGAGAGTTGAGCAAGTCGGGAGAAGACTTGAATTTGGACAATTGCTTCCTATTGAGACTTTTGGTTTTGACTCGGTCATAGTCACAAATAAATAAATGCTTAATTAATAATGTTGGACCAACAAAATAAAAAAGGAAAAAAGAAAAGAAAACCCTTTAAATATTCAAATTTTAAATAATTTTGAGTAATCTTTTATCTATTTTCATATTTATTTTCTTTAAGATTGATTATCTAGTTTTTTCCTATTTTGTTCTTCATCTAGATCGAGTGTATAAGTTGTGTAATCCTAACCGTACATGTTTCTAGTTTAATTTTTAAGCTTTCCAACACTGAACCAATGAACATTGTTTATTGAATCTCTGGCTTTGAATCTGTAAGCCAACCAACGTGCTATGAACCAAGACATCTCAATCATACAATATGAACTTAAAGGAAGTTGTGAAGAATGTTGTTCAAATCACCACAAGATAAAGTAAGTTAGATTGTGTGAGATTCTACATCGGTTGGAGAGGGGAACGAAACATTCCTTATAAGGGTGTGGAAACCTCTCCTTAACAGATACGTTTTAATATCGTGTGGCTGATGACGACTCGTAATGGGTCAAAGCGGACAATATCTACTAGATGTGGGCTTGGGCTGTTACAAATGATATCAGAGTCAGACACCCAACGGTGTGCTAGTGAGAATGCTGGACTGGTGGATTGTGAGATCTCATATCGGTTGGAAATGGGAACAAAGCATTCCTTATAAGGGTGTGAAAACCTCTCCTCATGAGGCTGACGGCGATACATAACGGGTCAAAGCAGTATGTTTGATTCGAATGTCAAATAAGTGTTATTGTCTATTGAGGAATTTGAGGGCAAGAAAACGTTGCACTAGCAAAATTAATTCTCAACCACATTTGAAAGACTTGGAATAGTTAGCAAGGAAAAGGGTAGGCACTTGGAAATTAATAGTTCGGTTGAACGGGACTTGGAATTTCGGGTCAATGATGCATGCTTTAACCCTTAGATTAAGTTTGAATATTCCCGTTGAATTGTAAATTTTCGTAAACGTGTCGACATTCTTACATGTTCATGCATTCAACATCGTTCTGGATGTCAATCATTGATCACGTTTTGTACTGCTTAACCTTCTTCGAGTCGGTTTCTAACTACGACACAGAATAATGACCTAACAATTCCGACAAAAATACAGCAACTAGGTTACATTAAAACATATACTCTCGAGCAAAGTGTTAGAAGTACACCGAAATGACACTCGAGAGATAGCTTGAGAATGACTAAATTGTGGTGATGAATGAAGATGGATGAGGAGGAGCTGGAACTTGAAGAACACCTTCAAGCATCTGTAGAACTTTCTTCATGGATGGCCTAAACGATGGCTCCTCTTGAATGCACCAAATGGCAACGGTAACCAATTTCTCCACCATTTTCATATCCTTCTTAGCTTCCTCATCTTTTCTTACTAACCTTTCAACTTTCCTTGATATCAAGCAATCATAGGCCCAATCAGCCAATACCATTTCATCCTCAGCCTCCGCTTTCATTTCAAAGCTTCTTCTGCAACAAACGATCTCCAACAGCACAATTCCAAAGCTATAAACATCGACCTTCACTGTAATCGGGAGGTTCCTGAACCATTCTGGAGCCACATACCCTTTCGTTCCTCTAATGGCGGTCATGGTTCGAGTCTGGTCTTTCTTCAAGAATTTGGCTAAACCAAAGTCCGCAATTCTTGCAGAAAAAGTGTCATCAATAAGGATGTTTTGAGGCTTAATATCACAGTGAATTATCTGAGTTTTGCACCCTTCGTGTAAATAATTAAGCCCTCTAGCAGTTCCTATAGCCAGATGAATTCTCTTGTTCCAGTTTGAAGGGGGTCCATATAGAAAATCTGCTAGAGACCCATTAGGCATGAACTCATAAACTAGCAGTCTGTGTAGCTGTTCATTGCAGAAACCGAGCAATCGAACCAAATTCTTGTGGTTTGTTCGAGCTATAGCACTGACCTCAGCTTTGAATTCTTGGTCTGCTTCTTTCACTGTATTGTCCAAGAGCTTAACAGCCACCAAGCTGTTGTTCATGGAGTCAACAATCCCTTTATAAACAGTGGCAAAAGCACCACTTCCCAGCTTCTCTTTGAACCCATTTGTGGCCTTGTTTAGCTCTTCATAGCTAAAACTTCTCAGGTTCATTCCAAGAACTGGTAGCTTTCCTGCGATAACCATGGATCGATATCTGTTCTTACCCGGACAACAAACAATCAGAAAACCAACCAGCAAGAACATGAAAATCAGACAACCTGAGATACCAATAAGAGCTAATCCAGTAGCTACAAATGTTTTGTCCTTATAGCTCATGACAAGATCAGTAGCTATCAAGCTAGAGTTATCCTTCCTATATTTGATCAAAGATTTACCGCTGAAATCGCGGTTAACTCTTCCAAATGAAAGAGGAAACTTCTTCCTCCAACAATTCCCTGATTCAGAAACCACAGCAGCACAAAAACAATCATTCAAACAAGCTGTTCTACACCAATCGTCATCTTTCCCTGAGTATCCCATATAATCAATGCCAGGCCAATCTGCCTCGTCAATGACAAAAAAATCGAATTCATTTGCTTCAAGAACAGAATCCTCGCATGTTTGAGGAACAAAATTTGGACTGCAGCCTTTCATTTCATCTTTTGGATCAACTCTTCGATACCCTTGTGGGCATTTGCAAGATGGTCTCTGATTTTCGTCAGTTTCACAATAGCTATTATACCCACATACTCCACTTCCTAACCCACTAACTATTCTATCACAGATATTTGAAGGAATGAAATCTGAGAGACTAATCCAAGACTTACCTTCAGGAGTAGCGTTCTCGCTCTTTGGATACACATATTGCCTGAAAACGCCATCATAATCCAGAATGGCTCGATGGTAGAAATCCTCATTTGAATAAGAACTGGGGGAGATTAAATTGCTTATCATAGTTCCATTTTTTGCAGAGAAATAAATAGAGCCAGATAGATTAAAAACAAGCTGGAACCCAGAATTTACAGTGTCACTTGCCCAATAAGCCGTCCCAAGAGCACCCAAAGGGGCAATTCTTGTGTTAAGCACGAGATTCCCATCAAATCGCATAGAAAATTGAAATCTCCCCTCTGAGAAATTTGTGGCTGATTGACTCGCAATGAGCGATTTCTGGTTCATAATCTGCGATGGTAAAATGGTATCAGTGGGTTCGTCAAAGGATTGCCACAAAATTTGGGAATCATTGGAAGCAAGGACGAAGTTTCCCGTGTCGAGCATGGCAGCATAAGAAACTAGTGTTTGATTATCATTTGGTGAACTAGTGCTCCATATTTGGTTGCCTGTTCTTGAGTTCTTGAGCAGGAGCTGACCAGGAGAGGTGAGTTGGACGGTGGATCCGTGGGGCACCAGTTCGTTTCTATTGGCCGACCAGACCACAGTTCTTTCTGGGATTTTGTTGAACCAAATGGCTAAGAGAAAGCCGTCGCTTCCGAACTGTAAGAAGCCGAAAGCGAAGTCGCCGGAGGGAGAGGACCAGTAATCGCCATTGTTGGTTCTGGTGCGTGGATTTGCAGTGAGAGATGAACCCAGAGTTATGTTTTTGTGGGGCTGGGAAACGGAATAGAATGGCAGAAGAAGAAGAAGAAGAAGAAGAAGAAGATGAAGAAGAAGAACAGGAAAAGAAGAAGAAGAAGCCATTGAATGTGAAGCAATATGGGAAGATGAGTCCATATATAAGAAGGGAAGTGCTGAGTCTTTGACTCAGTCTGAATATTTTTTTCTAATACCCACCGGTAAGAAATTCTATTATTATTTTACGATAGTTATTATTCTTCTATCTAGAACACGAACACGGATAGAACTTCGAGTAAAGGGATAGGAAAGGCAGACCAGACTAAAGCGAAAGGGCCTCAAATATAAAAACCGATTTCCTCCATAAATTCTCCGACCCAAATGGCAGAGAAGTTTCCATATTTATACCTTTTCTTGTTGGAGGGGCGACTGCCCGTTGAACTACCAAAGAAAAAGGGGTAAACCAATGTGATCATGATATTGTAGGTGCTTGCGATGGGACGGATGCTAGTATCGTTAATAAATTTTGTTTCTTTGAACTTTTCCTTCCGAACTTTCCTTCGAGATTATAAAATACGTGTACTAAAAAGAGGTTTTCACACCCTTATCAAGAAAGTTTTGTTCTCATCTCCAACTGATATGGGACCTCACATAATTGGTATGAAATATTAGGCTCGATTAATTCATTATCGTCTGCTTTATTATGAAAAATCTTCATGGTATCACGTCTGTTTCGGCCATATCATTTAAAGTAAGCACTTAATATCAAATCATAGTTCTAAACTCCACATGAATGCTTCCATTTAGACATACAAATGAGTTATCAGTTGTGGGATGTATGCATGTGTAAGTAAGGCCAACTAGAACTTGAGTTTGAGAAGGAATGGCATTTTTTCTGAGAAGGGTGGATCAGAATATTTTCCGGTAAGTATTTGTGATGAAACATACTGATTTGCAGCTTCTGTATAATGAATTCCGTCCCAATTGATGTACTCCGAGCTATCGTCGCACCCTTTCGCCGTCACCAACGTCCCGTTCAACATCTTTGTGTGTCCGCACACGATTCGACTGTCGTAATTGAGCGGTGGACCTCCATATCCACAACAAGCCATAATAGGTTGCTCAAAACCTGCCATGTCAAAATGCAGCAAGTCATCAGATTTTACAGGATTGACAGAAAATGAAGCTAAAGTGCAGCAAGACGGCCAACCGAGTCGTGAATAATTGGCGATGAGATTCGATTTTATCGAGTAGATATCGACGTATGTGACGTTGCCATCTGCATATTGGCCCTGCAGTTTTTTACAGAGAGCATGAAGCTGTAAATTGAAGAGTTTGGCGGCTTGGTTGTGTGAACTGACGCATCCAAATTCATCAAGCTTTGATGGGTCTGTTCCAAATTTAGCAACGTTCTGAGCCAAGCATCCTAAAGGACCCGTGTTGTGAATCCAAAAATTTCTCGCCCCTTCGTCGTACAGTTTCTGAAAAATAGGCAAAAAGAATGATCGAAGCAATGACTGAACCGGATTACACACACCTCAACTGTTCTCACGAGACAACCACCCGACTCTAATTCATTTGGATTGCTAAGGAAACTCGTAGATAGCCATCATTATTTGATCTCGTTGCATCTAACCCTTATTGATAATACAACTATGAAGTCTTATCCTACAGAATAGAGTAAACGAACTCATCCCATTATGTTTTCCCATATTTTACTTGGCGATACCCGAGTTAAGTTTTGACCAACACGAGGGTATTGTATTCAGCTAGTGTCGAACCCTACTTTCATTCACTTCAATTAATCATATAGAACAACCACAATCTACAACATTCGAGGTTAACAAAAGCCTCTTAAAATGTTAGTGTCCTAAATAAGTAGCCACCCGCGACTACTAGACGTGTTAAGAGATAGTAACAGTGAGATCTCACATCACTTGTAGAGGGGAACAAAGCACTCTTTATAAGGGTGTGAAAACTTTTTACTAGCAGACACGTTTTAAAAACCTTGAGGGGAAGCTCAGAAGGGAAAGCCCAAAGAGGACAATATCTGCTAGCGATGGGCTTGGGCCGTTAGAAATGGTATCAGAGTCAGACACCGGGTGATGTGCCAGCGAGGAGGCTAAGCCCCGAAGGAGGTGGATTGGGGTCCCACGTCAATTAGAGAAGGGAACGAGTGCAAATGAATACGCTGGGCCCCAAAGAGGGTGGATTGTGAGATCCCACATCGATTGGAGAGGGGAACAAAGCATTCTTTACAAGGGTGTAGAAACCTCTCCCTAACAAACACGTTTTAAAAACTTGAAAGAAACCCGAAAAAGAAACCCCAAAGAGAACAATATCTACTAGCGGTGGGGTTAGATCGTTTCAGTAGCTAAATGCTTCTAACAAAAATGATTGTTTATAACTAAAGCCATCATCAGCCACCAACAAATCATACAAAAACTGGCTTCCAGAACACTCAAAATCAAGTTCAATACCCAAATCTAACACAAAATCAAGCAGGTAAAAGCACATCTAAACAAAATCATCATTGTGCCAACATAACTTAGAAAGAAGCCATTAAGTCTAACCTGAACTCCACTCTCAAATTCAGATAAAATTGCAGGTATAGAGGCAAGAATTTGGTCCAAAGTTTTGGAATAAAATGCACCAGCAAGATCATTCTGCCCAATATCAAACATGTAAAGTCCCTTCTGGAAGTAATCATCAGCTGGTAGGTACTTATCAAGTTTCTTACCACCTAAAGAAAGCAGCAGAAATGATCACAAAACAGTGAAAATGGTTGTTTGTTCCCGAGATCATTCACAATCTATCATACCTTTGCCTGCTCGGAGCTCAAGAACTTTAGCTTTGAAATGAAGAAACTGATTCACCTGAACCCCAAATGAAAAAGGGCAAAAAGAAGTAGCTGTTGCGGGAAGAATAGTCGAGCCTGCAGCCGCATAATTGCACCCCTTACGAAAATTTGGTGCGCCAAGGGAATCAAGATACGCATTCAAGTAAGGCATATCCATCGCATCCACTGCAAAAACATGGCAAACCAACGAGAGAAAACGGTTAGATGAACACGACTCTCCACAATAGTATGATATTGTCTACTTTGAGCATAAACTCTTGTAGCTTTGCTTTGGGGTTCTCCAAAAGACCTCGTACCAATAGAGATAGTATGATCATCCCTAAATTAGCCGATGAGCCAACGTGGGACTTTCATCAAACACCTCACCTTGAACAAAGTACGCCTCCCCTTAATCGAGGCTCGACTCCTTTTTCTTTTTGGAGTCTTAGTCAAGCCTTCGAAGCTCACAATACTTTGTTCGACATTTGAGGATTCTATTGACAGGCTAAGTTTTAGGGCATGACTCTTATACCAGGTTAGATGAACACGACTCTCCACAATGGAATGGTATGTTATTGTTCACTTTGAGCCCAATCTCTCATGATTTTACTTTGGATTTCTCCAAAAGACCTCGTACCAATGGAGATAGATCCTTCCCTAAATTAGTCGAATGAGTAGGTGTGGGACTTTCCTCCAAAAAAAACAAGGGAAATGCTAGATGGGAGAGACGAAAACTGAAAACCCTAATCGCAGAAAAGAAAATCAATTCCAGAGAGAAAAAAGGGTCCAAGAAGAACAGAAACATACAGAGAAAATCAACGATGAGGCGACCATCGGAGTATCTCCCGGAGGGATGTCCGAAGAAGCGGTGGCCGTAGGGGGGGTAGATGTTCTCAATGGCAGCACCGACAACGCAACCGGTGTCGGAGTTGGAGTCGCCGAAGTTGAAAACCGCGGGGCGGGAGAAAGGGTTAGATGTGGCGGCGGAAACGCAGAGGAGGAGGAGGAGATGGGTGAGGGGCGCCATGGACGGTGGTGGAAGGGGAGTAGGGTGAAGGAGAAGAAGAAATGGGTATAGAGAAAATCATGGCTTTGAAGGTATGGTTGGTAATGGTGGGTCAGAAGTTCAGTGTGCAGTAAGCAAAAAGACAAGAGGAAGAATAACGAGGGGACGAAGAAAGATGGAAGGATTTGCTAAGATGGCGTTGCCTTTTACCTTTATTATCTTTTACTAATTAATCATTTTAAATATTTGTTATTATTTTTATAAATAATTATTTTGGTTTTTAAAGGCAGCCAATCATATGTTTGTTTGTTTTTTTTTTTTTTTTGATAACAAAGAATATTAAATATATATTTTAAAATTAACATTCGGGTTGGTTCGATTTAACCGGATCTAGTTTTAAGAAAATTCATGAACTAATCTAATCATAAAGAAAGTCGTACAAATGCTTGAAGGTGCTATCCAAGTTTCCACTCCGCTAGACCCATCTTCATTTATCACTTCAATTCTGTAACATATTCATCTTTCAATCCAAGAGTTTTGAACTTTTGATATCGAGAAAAGTATATATCTGTGAGATCCCACATCGATTGGAACGAAACATTTCTTACAAGGGTATGAAAACTTCTCTCCAGTAGACATGGAAGGGAAACAAAACATTTCTTAGAAGGGTATGAAAACCTCTCCTTAGTAGACACGTTTTAAACACCGTGAGATTAATAGTGATACATAATGGGTCAAAGCAGACAATATCTACTAGTGGTGGGTTTGGATTGTTACAAATGGTATCTAAGCCAGACACCGGTCAATATGTTAGCGAGGACGCTAGCCTCCAAAGGAGGTAGATTGTGAGATTGTTACAAATAGTATAAGAGCCAGACACCGGTCAATATGTTAGCGAGGACGCTAGCCTCCAAAGGAGGTGGATTTGTGAGATCTCACATCGGTTGGAGAGGAGAACAAAACATTTATTACAAGGGTGTGAAAACCTCTCCCTAGTAGATACGTTTTAAAAACCGTGAAACTAACAACGATACATAACAGGCCAAAGCAGACAATATCTACTAGTAGTGGATTTAGACTATTACAAAATGGTATCAGAGCCATACACTGGGTAATGTGTCAGCGAGGACGTTGGCCCCTAAAGGGAGTAGATTGTGAGATCCCACATCGATTGGAGAGAGAAACAAAGCATTCTTTATAAGGACGTAGAAACCTTTCTTTAAAAGACACATTTTAAAACCGTGAGGCTGCCAGCAATATGTAACGGGCCAAAATGAACAATATCTACCAACAGTGAGCTTGGGCTGTTACAATATCTTAACGATACAAGTGACAAGAACATGAATGGAAAAGGCTTCTCTGCCTTTGCTCGTGAATATCTCGAACCTCCAATATCCTAATTGTTAACAACAAAATGAACAAAAAGGAAAGGGTAGGCCTAGAAGATGAAGAACAAGAAGAACAAAAAAACTCAACTACGTTTCATAACAGGTTTCTTGCAAATCATCTTGTAGCGATCATACAGCATCAAATTTATACATTTGAATGTGAAGGAAATAGATGGGAAGATCTGGGTCTTACATGTTTCTTTTACTTCTTGGATACATAAGCATAATACTGAGCCATGGGAACAACAAAAGCTATCACTAACAAACCTCCAACAACAAGAGAAAACTGACCTCTTTTCTCCTCTGTTTCTTCCCTTGATTTGAAGTTAGATTCTCGCTTATTTTCCTTAAATGAAGGACCTCCAGGATCTGGCAAGCCATCAATGGCAGCAACTAGCCGTTTCGCACTGCTATATATGGCTTCATTGTATTTTTCATCAGTAGCTAATACTGCAGTTACATAACAAACCTTACTCACCCTGCAGTTTCAAAAATGAAGTAGCAACTACAAGCATTATTCACTTCTTTGATGCATTCATCATGATGTTTTAGTGTAACATCTCAAGCCCACGCTAACAGATATTGTCCGCTTTGACTCGTTATGTATCACCGTCAGCCTCACAGTTTTAAAATGTGTCTGCTAAAGAGAGGTTTCTACGCCCTTATAAAGAATGTTTCGTACTCTCCCTTCAGGGCCCAGCAAAAGTGTTTTAAAACCTTGAGGAAAAACTCGGAAGGGAAAGTCTAAAGAGGATAATATTTGCTAGCAGTGGGCTTGAGCTATTACAAATGATATTAAAGTCAAACACCGGGCAGTGTACCAGCGAGGACGTTGGGCCCCCAAGGAGTGGATAATGAGACCCCACATTGGTTGAAAAGGGAAACGAAGGTGTGGAAACCTCTCCCTAGCATACGCGTTTTACACCTTGAGAGAAAACCCGAAAGGAAAAACCCAAAGAAGATAATATTTGCTAGCAGTGGGCTTGGACTATTAAATTTAGTCATAGAGCTTAGAAAAAGAGCTTAGAGAAAAAGCAACCAAGAACAATATTAAGATGAAGAGGAAATGAGCAATGAAAATTTAGGTATGTGTCTAACAAGTCTATGAGCTTTGAGGTTTGTGGCTATTTGGTTTCTAGGCTTCAAACAATGTCTAATAAATACTTAAACTTTTCATTTCGTGTTTAACAAATTTTTGACCTATTCGACGTTTTTAGAACTCACATGCCTACTAGAAATAACAACACTAGTTGGGGTATTGACACGTGCTAAGATACATACAAGTTTGTTTGCTGTTTTCTTTTCCTTTGAAGTCGAGAAACTCATAAGCAAGGCCAACTCGCATAAACACAGAGACACGACTACGAGTATAGTTAAGGCATCTACTAGTTGCAATGTGTTACAATTTAAGCAAGAAATGGTAGAAATTGTTAGCTTGGAAAGTGAAGAGTGAAATAAGTTGAAGAAGTGGTGGTTAGCTTAGTTTACCTGGGAGGTTCTCTGTTACTGTGGCATCAAGAATGTTTTCTCCAACAGCTTGGATAAACGCAGGGCCACCAGTAATGGCTCCTTCCTTTTGACTGGTGACAAGCACAACTATGCCTTTATTGTTGCCGTCTTCCACAGTGGGATACCATCGCTCCAAAACTTGATCAGCATACTCAAATGCATCAGCTTTGCTCTACAATCAGAATAAAGTTTCAAGGGATCAAAGCATAAACTTATAATTTAGCCTATGTTTCTTGTGCTCATGGCCCACCTTACCTTGAGAAAGACCCTGGTGAGATCCCACATTGGTTGGGGAGTAGAACAAATCATTCTTTATAAGGGGTGGAAAACTCTCTCTAGAAGACTAGTTTTAAAAACCTTGAAGGGAAGCCTAAATGGGAAAACCGAAAAATGACAATATCTGCTAGCGGTGTACTTGGGCTATTACAAATGGTATCAGAGCCAGACATCAGTAATGTGCCAGCGAGGAGGCTGAACCCTGAAAGGGGGGTGGACATCAGGTGGTGCGCCAACGACGACGCTGGGCCACGAAGAGGAGGTGGGGTGGATTGGGGGTCCCATCGATTGGAGAGGTGAACGAGTGCCAGCGAGGATGTTGGACTCCGAAGGGGGAGGAGGCTGAACCCTGAAAGGGGGGTGGACATCAGGTGGTGTGCCAACGACGACGCTGGCCCCTAAGGGGAGGGGGGTGGATTGGGGGTCCCACATTGATTGGAGAGGTGAACGAGTGCCAGCGAGGATGTTGGACTCCGAAACGGGTGGATTGTGAGATCCCACATCAGTTGTGGAGGAGAACAAAACATTCCTTATGAGGGTGTAGGTAAGCGCTCGAAAAGGGGCTGTCCAAAGAGGACAATATCTGCTAGCAATGGGCTTGGGCTTGGGCTTGTGCACTGCAAATAGTATCAGAGCTAGACACTGAACGATGTGCCAGCAAGGCCAGCAAGGAGACTGAACCCCAAAGGAGAGTGGACACCAGGCAATGTGCCACCAATGACGTTGGGCCCCGAAGGGCGGTCAATTAGGGGGTCCCACATCGATTAGAGAGGGGAACGAGGACACTAGGCTCCAAAGAGGGGTCCCACATCGATTAGAGAGAGGAACGAGGACACTAGGCTCCAAAGAGGGGACAATTGTGAGATCTCACACGGGTTAAGAATGAGTATACAAAGCATTTTTTATAATGGTGTGGGAACCTCTCCTTAGAAAAATCCAAAGAGAACAATAAGGCTTGGGCTATTAGAACCATCCTCAAGAGACAATATTATCTTTTCACTAAGAGCTTGAGGCTTGAGCCAAGACTTTAGACAAGTGAAGGTATTTCTCAATATGGTGGCCTTCATTTTAAACAACCCATCACAATATGATGCCCACTTTCTAAAAATGGGTCTCAGAAAGATTATCAAATTCTCATAAACACATACCAGATCATTACCTTTTTCTTCCCATGATAAACAAAAGTTCAAATTATTCTATAACTATATATCTACATTAAACATTCAACCCATAGATTCTCCGAACAACACAAATTTAGTTTCGCTCTCAAGAATTCAAAGGCGGAGAACTCACAGTGAGCTTCCTAACAGTTACGAAATCGATGTGAAAATTCTTCCTCAACTCCAAATCCGTCAACAGCCTCTTCAAATCCGACTTCGTGACCCTACTGAGCACTCCAGCATCGTCCACCAGATGCGACTCCTTCGGCGGCCCATCATTGAGCACATCAAACTCAGACGCTACGGCAATCCCACCGGCCAACAACGGGGAGAAGTTGAGCGCCAAAGAAATCGACAGCGCCGCGAGGCCATGTTGGAGATGGGATTGCCAAATCGAAGGAACTGGGAGAGAAGATTTGAGAGATTTGGGAGAAAGGGAAATAGGTTTACAGAAACATTGAAATTTTGATCTGGATTGGGAGGAAATGGGGAAGAGATTCTTGGAAGTGGAAGGTTTAGGGTTAGGGTTGAGGAGAGGGGAGAGAGAGTGAGGAGAGAGAATGGTTTCCATAGGAATTGAAGAGATTCAGACGAAAAATGGAGACGAAGATCTGTGAGTTCCATAAGAAATTGAGTGGTAGGGACGAACACTGTTACAGATGGATAGAGTTCATGGGAGCCATGGAAAAGTAGAGGCCGTTTTTGGCGCTCAACGGCATCCTGTCAGCAACAGTTAACATTTTACATCATGATATCTCTTCTTCTAATTCTTTTTCTTTGTTTTTTAGTTTGTTGAAAAAAAAAACTACCCAAAAGAACCGATTAGGATCAAGGGTGTACATTGAACTCGAAAACCTGAAGCGACCCAGGGTTGGGCTAGATGAAATTTCAAGTTGGGTTCGGTTGATTTTTTAGGACCCAATCTGGTTTTTGATTGGGTACGAGTTCAGTGTGCAAAGGACCGAGTCAACCCGACCCAACTCGTGTGTTCTTCTTTGGTTCTTCCTCGGCCAATGACCCACTACTAAGCATAGTAGGCCGTGTAAATTGTCCAACATGATTACGTACTCATTCTCCTCCATACTCCTCTGACGTGACGTCACAATTGATGACGGAGAGCTCACATTAGGACTGAGTACATAATACTTGATACGAATCCAACAAGAGGCATGTACTTGACTGAGCAATTACAAAAAACAATGCAAAGAGATTTAAGTATCAAGTCACGAAGAAGCATGGAGAGACAGTAAATATCACTTGACATTGGAAAGTGATGGGAAGTCTTTATGTCTATTTATGTTATTCCTTATTTTCTTCCATTTGTATTTAATAGTTTTTATTCGTAGTCTGTAGTTGGTAGTGAACTACATTAGGTTTAGATTAACTTTTTGACCGTGTAATATGAAGTTTGAAATCACGGTGGAATACAAAAATCTTGCGTTTGAAACCGTTTGGGTGTTATGTTTCTTTCCAATCTTGCTTTAGGTTTGATGTTAAAATCGATTCATTGAATTAGTCTTGATCAAGCTAATCTGGGATGAGTCGTGTTGGAATCTAAAAGTGACCATCATAGATTCCAAGTTAGTTATTCATCTTCTGACCCACTTTTGGTTGAATTCAATTGGTTAAGTTAGCTTTCTTGGTAAAAGTTTGTAAGGATACCGAAAAGACCTCTAGCTGCTTTGCAAAAATATAGCATTGTTGGCGCTTATAAGTACCTATACCCTTCTGGCTTCTTGCACGACGTACTTCTTCGTTCTTCTTCCTTCCTTCGCATATCGTCGCATTGCACATCGAGTACACAATCACAAAACACAATTGCCTCACCTCACAACTCGGTAGTCGATTTTGCATCTTCTTCGTTATTCCTTCCTTTGACTTCCACAATGCTCCTCCTTGCAAGCTTGCAGACCAGACTCACAGGCATAGTCGCACTCCTTGTCAGTTCATAGAAGCGCAATTGCACTCGATGACTCACTGACTCGGTCGGTATCTCCTATCTTCATTTTTTTAGCAAGAACCAGTGTGACGGATAAGCGATTCAAAACTACTTTCAATAACGATATTTCAATCTCATCCTGTCATTGATGGAGATTTCAATCTTAGAAATATATAATAATATATGTATATGGGTGTATACATAGCAAGTAAGGACAAGTTCAATCATTTTTCTCTCTCCCTTACTCCAAGGCTCCTCGATATTCACCCATCTCCCACACCCAACAAACCACAGATATTGTCCACTTTGGCCTGTTACGTATCGTCATCAGCGTCACGGTTTTAAAACGCGTCTAAGTGAGAGATTTCCACACCCTTATAAGAGGTGTTTCGTTCCCTCTCAAACCAATGTAAAATCTCACAATCCACTGCCACTGGAGGCCAGCATTCTCGCTAGCACACCCTCAATGTCTGACTCTAGTACCATTTGTGATAGCTCAAGTCCATAGCAAGCATATATTGTTTGTCTTATCCCGTTACATATCATCGTCAGCCTCACGATTTTAAAACGCGTCTACTAGAGAGAGATTTTCACGCCACTAGAGGCTTGCGTTCTCTCTAGCACACTGCCTAGTGTTTAAATCTAATACCATTTGTAACCACTCAAGCCCACCTCCAACCAACAAATGTAGGATCTCACAATCCACTGTCGCTGGAGGCATGTGTTCTCGCTCGCACATTGCTCAGTGTCTAACTCTAATACCATTTGTCACAACCCAAGCCACTGCTAACATATATTGTCCGCTTTAGCCCATTACATATCGCTGTCAGCCTCATGATTTTAAAACGTGTCAACTAGCGATAAATTTCCACACCCTTATAAGAGATGTTTCGTTCCTTGTCCAACCAACGTGGGATCCCACAATCCACTCCCACTAGGAGCCAACATTCTCACTAGCACACCGCCCCAGTGTTTAGCTCTAATACCATTTGTAACACCTCAAGCCCACCACTAACAAATATTGTATGTTTCGCCTAGTGTCTAGTTCTAATACCATTTGCAACACCTTAAGCCCACCACTAACAAATATTGTCTGTTTTAGCCCGTTACATATTGCCCTCAACCTCATAATTTTAAAACGCATCAACTAGAAGAGAGGTTCACACACCCTTATAATGAATTTTCAATTCCTCTCTCTAACCGATGTAGGATCTCACAGTCACACATCGTATTTCAATCAACTACTGAACCCATTCAAATTTTCAATTCT
Source organism: Cucurbita maxima (assembly GCF_002738345.1). Lineage (NCBI taxonomy): Eukaryota > Viridiplantae > Streptophyta > Magnoliopsida > Cucurbitales > Cucurbitaceae > Cucurbita > Cucurbita maxima. The sequence goes on from NW_019272045.1 coordinate 1,670,902, forward strand.
TCAAAAAATGAACCCAATCCAAATCGAAAAATCGAACCCAACCAACGTTTATGATTCGATTTAAGTAGTCCAGAGTCAGATCCAACTCAAGAACGGATATAATTATTTATAATAATAAAAAAAAAATGTTAATATCCCAAGTCTTTTGGCATTGGGCATCTCTCGTGGGACCCGGCACCCTTTCCTCACCCCGTTGGCACTCTGTTCACCATATCCCATAACTCCCTCACCATTATTAATACCTTCTTCTCCTCGCCTCTTTCATTATTTCCCCAATCCAAACACAAAAACACACCCAATTATGATCAATTTGTACAGAAAAAGCCTCTACTCTTTCATGTCCTTCGCCGACACCTTCTCTCCAAAATCCGCCTCCTCCGCCGCCGCCGAACATCCCCTTCTCGGCTTGGGTTTGATTTCGGACAACAATCTCACCCAATTCAAATCCCCCAATATTCTCGAATCCTCCTCTGTTTTGAAGCCTCTCTGTTCCTCGCCGGCGACCCCCCGGCAGGATCCCGGCGGGGTTGGTTTCCTCGACGCCGTTGGCGGTGGTGTTGATGGGTTGATGTCGTGTACCGAGAGCCTTGGATTTGAAAGCTCCGATGAACGATTGGTTAATGATGAGATGATGGGTGTGGAAAATGGGGGAGATAGTGGTGGTGGGTGTACGGTTCGGGTGCGGCGGAGGAGGATGGTGGTGAGGAGGTTTCCGCCGCCGTTGACGTCGTTGAATCAACATGGTCATCCTAACTTTTATCTCCGGTCGGTTAGGAAGGATGGGAGGTTGGAGCTGACTGAGGTGAAGATTGAACGGACGGAGATTCTTCGCGCGAGTCGCGAAGATGGACGGTTGAGATTGCATCTTATTAAGGACGAGGACGAGGAAGAGGAGGATAGGATTGAAGAGGAAGAGGTAGAAGATGGGTTTGTGAAAGAGGGGCAGGTGGAATTCCGGCGGTGTGTTGAGGTGGTGAACCACCAGCGCCGCCGTGAGCACCACCGTGGCCACCACCGGAATTTGGATGTGTGGAGGCAGCACTGCGTGACAACGAGTTAAGATTTTTATTTTTTTATTTTTTATTTTATTAAAATTCAGTCGGTAGAATTTAATGAAGCGGTGGGTGTGCATAAAATTGAGATAATCTTATTATTATTATTATTATTATTATTATTTGAATTTCTGGGGAGTGTCAATTTATTTATTTAAAAAAAAAGTAATTTTTGGAATGGAATATTCTGGAATGCAATTTCCAAATTCCACTTGCATTTAATTTAATTTATGTTATTTATTATTATTATTATTTATTTAAAAAATAAAACTTTTAATATATATATTCTTAGTTTTATAATAATAACCTATCATGAATGAAGAGTAGAAACAGTGTTTTTGAGAAGGCTCGGAGGCGATAAACGAGAATCGATCGAGAGATTCTCGTGAAGTTTTAGAGCGATGAGACGCTAAACAATACACACGATTTGAGACGAGAGGCTTCGTCAAGAAGAAAGAAGAGCTAGCCTCTCGTGCCGTATGAGATGGAGAACGTGTGGAGAGATTTAAGACCTAGAACTCTAGAACGTCAGTTGCGTTATTACGAAGTCAGAAGTCAAAAATTAGGGTAAAAACATTTAAAGTTTGAATATGCTCTATCAATTAGACAAAGTTGGAAATTAACATTCACTCGGACATAATCGACAATGATATTTGGTTTATTTTAGATAAAAGTTACTCGAGTTGAAAAATAACGACTCGACTCAATTTTGCTTTGATAGTTTCTAATAAAAATAAATTAAAATGTCAACAGTAGGATTTGAACCTACGCGGGTGAAACCCAACAAATTTCAAGTTTGTCTCCTTAACCACTCAAACATATCAACAATGATATTTGGTCAATTTTAGATAAAAGTTAATTGAGATTAAAACGTCGCTTGGACATATCTACAATTAAAACATCAACAGTAGGATTTGAACCTGCACGGGTGAAACCCAACAAATTTCAAGTCTATCTCCTTAACCACTCGAACTTATCGATAATGATATTTGGTCAATTTTAGATAAAAGATACTCGAGTTGAAAAATAACGACACAATTCTACTTTGATAGTTTATGATAAAAGTAAATTAAAACGTCGACAGCAGAGCTCGAACTTGCGCAGGTGAAACCCAACAAATTTCAAGTCTATCTCCTTAATCACTCAAACATATCAACAGTGATGTTTAATTAATTTTAGATAAAATTTACTCGAGTTAAAAAATAACGACTCAATTATGCTTTGATATAGTTTCTAATAAAAATAAATTAAAACGTCGACAAGCTGCGCGAGTGAAAATCAACAGATTTCGAGTCTATCTCCTTAACCATTCGAACATATCGACTATTATATATGAAAAATTTTAGATAAAAGTTACTCGAGTTGAAAAATAGCGACTAAATTTTGCTTTAAGTCGACAGCAAGGTTATAACTTGCGCAAGTGAACCCGAACAGGTTTTAAGTCTGTCCCCTTAACCACTCGGACATATGAAAAATTTTAGATAAAAGTTACTCGAGTTGAAAAATAGCGACTAAATTTTGCTTTAAGTCGACAGCAAGGTTATAACTTGCGCGAGTGAACCCGAACAGGTTTTAAGTCTGTTCCCTTAACCACTCGGACATATTGACAATGATATATGGTCAATTTTAGATAAAAGTTACTCGAGTTGAAAAATAGCGACTCAATTCTACTTTGATAGTTTATTATGATAAAAGTAAATTAAAACGTCGTAGGGTTCGAACCTGTGCGGGTGAAAACCTAACAAATTTCAAGTCTGCCTTCTTAACCACTCGGATATATTGACAATGATATTTGGTCAATTTTAGACTCGATTTTGCTTGATGTCAATAGTAGGGTTCTAACCTACGCGAGTGATATCCAATAGATACATATCGACGGTTCGTACTTGCGCTGGTGATATTCATTCAACAGATTTCGAGTCTGGCTCCTTAACCACTCATACATATCAACAATGATATTTAGTCAATTTTAGAGAAAAGTTACTCGAGTTGAAAAATAACGTTGATAAGAGGGTTCAAGCTGCGCGGATGAAACCCAACAAATTTCAAGTCTGTCTCCTTAACCACTCAGACATATCGACAATGCTATTTAGCCAATTTTAGAGAAAATTTACTCGAGTTGAAAAATAACGTTGGTAAGAGGGTTCGAACCTGCGCGGGTGAAACCCAACAAATTTCAAGTCTATCTCCTTAACCACTCAGACATATCGACAATGCTATTTAGCCAATTTTAGAGAAAATTTACTCGAGTTGAAAAATAACGTTGGTAAGAGGGTTCGAACCTGCGCGGGTGAAACCCAACAAATTTCAAGTCTATCTCCTTAACCACTCAGACATATCGACAATGCTATTTAGCCAATTTTAGAGAAAATTTACTCGAGTTGAAAAATAACGTTGATAGGAGGGTTCGAACCTGCGCGGGTGAAACCCAACAGACTTCAAGTCTGTCTCCTTAAGCACTCAGACATATCGACAATGATATATGGAAAATTTTAGATAAAAGTTAATTCCGCTTTACCGTCGACAACAAGGTTATAACCTGCGCGAGTGAAACCGAACAGATTTTATAAGTCTGTCCCCTTAACCACTCGAACCTACGCCAGTGATACCCAACATACTTCAAGTCTATCTCCTTAACCACTCGGACATATCGACAATAATATTCGGTAAATTTTAGATAAAATTTACTTGAGACGACTCAATTTTGATTTGATAATTTCTAATAAAAATAAATTAAAAATGTCAACAACAATGCTCAAACTTACCGGTCAAACCCAACAGATTTCAAGTCTGTCTCCTTAACAACTCGGACATATAAATTAAAACGTCAGTAGCAAGGTTCGAATCTCCACGGGTAAAACCCAACAAATTTAAGTCTGTCTCTTTTGCTTTGATAGTGGGTTCGAACCTAAGTAGATAATACCCCGTATATTTCAAGTCTATTTCCTTAACCACTCGAACATATCAACATTGATAAAAATTTATTTCTTTTATTAAATAAATTAGTTATATTTAATTAAGTAAATAATCGAATAAATAAAAAAAAATATATTTTTTTAATGAAATAAATTGATTATATTTAATTAAGTAAATAAGCAAATAAATGTCACTAGCATAAAAAAAAAACGTCCACATTTTTATTTATACAACATATCTATCTAACCACTCGAACATATCGACATTTATAAAACGAGGGCTTAGTTTGATCTATCAAAGTAAGCAAGCATAACACGAGTCATACCCAACAGATTTCAAGTTTGTCTCCTTAACCAGTCAGACATATCGTTATTATTAAAAATTTATTACTCTACTCGATCAATCTCACCATTTGCACATTCGCCCAAAAAAGAATCGAGACTGTCGTAACGACAAACAATCGGTTACTAATTACTCAACCATCACGATCTAACTGGCTTTAAGTCATTACGCACACATTTATATAAATAAACCGAAACTTCCCAAATTACCCCCCATCGACTCGTTAGAAAAAATTCTACCGAAATATATATATAAAAAGTAATAATCATAGTAAGTTGTTAGGTACTTATAATATTCCAAAAAAGAGTATCAAAATTGACTTAAATTAATTATATTATTTTTATTGGAACCTTAAAATTGGCAACAAAATCAGTCCCATTTTTTTTTATTTTAAATTACCTTCTAAATATATTGCTTTCTTTTTTTACGAATTTCTCCTTTTTCGAGAACGAACAGGTCAGTAATTACCGTAGCTCAGCTATAATCGACATCTGCTTCTTTTCTCTCGTGATTTGAAGTTTAAATTTGTGTACTCGTCACGAGTCGTTTCGATTATTATTTTAATTATCCCTTGGTTTAATGACTCGTGTTATTGCTGAGAATAGAATAAAATAAAATAAAATTATTTAATCTAATTTTTAAAAAAATCACTAATTATTTATATATAAATATAAGTACGACTCTCCACAATGGTATGATATAGGGCATGACTCTGATACCATGTTAGACGAACACGACTCTCCACAATGGTATGATATTGTCCACTTTGAGCATAAGCTCTCATGGCTTTGCTTTGGGCTTCCCAAAAGGCCTCAAACCAATGGAGTTAGTATTCCTCACTTATAAACCCATGATCATTCCCTAAATTAGCCGATGTGGGACTTTCATCATCCAACAGTTATACCTAGTAAGGACACTGAGCCCCAAATGAAGATGGATTGTGATATCCCACATTCCCAGCAAAGACTCTAAGCCTCGAAGGATGGTGGATTGTGATATCTCACATCGTCAGCAAGGACTCTGGGTGTCATAATCGCGGTTTAGGGTTTTAGTGTGTCACAAGTATACGCCCATGAGTGACATGCCTTGGACAAGCATGACTGTGATATTGAGCCTCAAAGTAGGGTGGATTGTGATATTCCACATTGTCAACAAGGACACTAGGCCTCGAATGAGGGTAGATTGTGATATCCCACCTTGCCAGCAAGGTCGCTAGGTCCTGAATGAGGGTGGATTGTGATATCCCACATCGACAACAAAGACACTCTGTCTCAAATGAGGGTAGATTGTGATATCTCACCTCGTTAACAAAGACACTGAGTCCCGAATGAGGGTAGATTGTGATATCCTGCATCGCTAGCAAGAATGTTGGGCCCGAAGGAGCAGAGTAAAAAAAAAAAAATAATAATAATCTAAAAGAAATATTAAATTAAAAACCTGAATGATATTTCTCTCTCTCCTCTGTCATTTCTTCTCTCTCCTCTACCGCGTTTTGAAGGTTTGAGAGGAGTAGTCGCTTTACAGGCCATTTCACCATCTCTACCTCTTCGGAGAACCTCCATGGCCGAAACTCACGCACCTCATCTCCTCGAACACGATAAACAATTAATCAAATCAAAATCTATTCCCCATTCACATTGCTCCATTTTTAGGCCTCTCTAAACATCCCACCATGATACCCCATTTCCTTTTTCTTACCTCCCAAACGAGCGTTTCTGTGTCCATTCATACACCAAAACAATTTACCCTTCTTTAGTGGAGCCTCTTCGGAAGGGTATCCCCTAGTTGGACCTTCCTTTTCTGTCGTGTTTTTTTATAGATCTCTTGTCTCTGTTTCTCTCTGTTTCAGAGTTTTCGCCATGGAGAATGATGCAACTCGCAAAGCTTGTGATCTAAGGTATATGCCCGTTTCATTTTCAGATGTTCTTATGCTCTGTTGATGATTTGGGGATTTGGGGATTTGTTTTTTTGGATTTTGGTTTCTGGGTGTTTGTTTTTTTTTTATCATTTCTTGAGGAATGTTGCATCCCCTTTTGGATTCACGATCACTGTGTGGTTTCTTTTTGTTCGTTTTTTGTTTGGTTCTTTTGGGGATTTCCCAATTCCCATGTTTGTTTATGAGGAAGGAAGCTAAGAACAATGTAATGATCTGTTTTTGTTTTGATATGTTTGAGCACTTGAGATTTGAGAACGAGTATGTTGAGGTATGTTCTTTCAATGATGTGTCTGTTAAAAGTTAAGAATGATTAGTTGAATTTGAAACAATTATGTTCAGAAAACATCTTAAAATAGTTAGAACGCTAAGGGATGTCCCTCAAATTCAAGAACACAAAAGCAATACTTAACCGAGTCTGTGGTCACAGTCATAATCATGATCACTCCTTTTGGGATGTTCGGAGGGGAATTCTTGAAGGTTCTGCGTTCTAGCCTTGAACGAAAATCATTGATGTCGAGTTAGTCAAAGTTGGGTCGGGCCAGATTCGTCGAAATAAGTAAAAGAGTCGTTCTTCGTATTTCAATATCAGTAGCGTTTCCATAGGGACTTTAAAAACTTCTTGCAACATTAACACATTCTGTTGGTTTATAGGGACAACAATAGGGGTTTGGGAGAAGTAGCAAAAAAGCCTCCCCTCTACATGGCTACTTATGGGAAGCATAAAATGCGAAGCAATATCTTTTCGTCTGCTTCGGCTCGAGGTGATTATCTGTTCGTTTTTCGGTTTCGTATACTTCTATAACAACATCATTTAGCCTGATGATTTTGGCTTTCCCCGTGCTGTGTTCTATAGACTTGAGGTGTTTCGACTTCGAAATCGAGCAACGTGATGTGTTATCTCCTAGAGGAGTTTTGGAAGCAAGCTTACAAAGTTCGGAATTCGATCCCGATTCGTTGAATGAAAGTAACCAAGAATCAGAGAATCAAGCTTCACAATCAACAGCTCTTTCTCACTGGAAAAAGTTCTTTAGTTCATGGAAGAAGAAATCATTCAGACGCTTAGCCTCTTTTCCTCCTCTTGGGGTGCTGAAGATGTCGAGAAGAGAGAACAAAACCGGGAGAGAGAATCCGGGGCTAAGTGACTTGTTCAAGTTCAAGTCGTCGTTGAGAAACTTTACGTTCCCCGAACTCCAAACTGCAACCAACAAATTTAGCCATGGTTCGTTGCTATTCATCATGATTCATATACTTCTATACTCTAACTTTGATGTCAGCTCAGTTTATCAGTTCATGGATTGTTTTCGTTCGTTTTTTAAGACAATATGATCGGGAAAGGCGGCTACGCCGAGGTTTATAAAGGGCGTTTACAAGATGGGCAGCTGATAGCAGTGAAGATGCTGACTAAAGGAACAACAGATGAGAGAGCTGCTTGCTTCTTGTCTGAGCTTGGCATCATTGTTCATATTGATCATCCTAACACTGCTAAATTGATTGGTTGTAGCATAGACGGAGGCATGCACCTTGTTTTCAAGCTGTCTCCAAATGGAAGTTTAGGATCTTTTCTTCGTGGTGATTCCTTTAACCTTATTGAATTGTTCTTTGATTTTTAGAGTTCTTGTTCATCCCTTTGTTCATCGTTTTCCAGGTCCAAATGCAAGCAAACTCGACTGGTGTAAACGATACAAGATCGCTCTTGGTATAGCTGACGGTCTTTTGTATCTCCATGATAATTGTCAGAGGCGTATCATTCATCGAGATATCAAGGCCGATAATGTTTTGCTTACGGAAGATTTCGAACCTCAGGTAGCTTTCATGTTCTAAATAGTAGTTACATATTGAATCTTTACTGATCCTACATCGTTTGGAGAGGGGAACGAAGCATTTCTCGTAAGCGTGTTGAAACCTCTCACTAGCGGATGTGTTTTAAAATTGTGAGACTGACGGTGATCTGTAATGGGCCAAAATGGACAATATTTGCTAGCGGTGAACTTAGGATGTTACAAATGGTATCAAAGTCAGACATCAGACAGTGTGCAACGAGGACGTCGGCCACCAAGACGGTGGATTGTGATATCTCACATCAGTTGGAGAAGGGAACAAAGTATTCCTTATCCAAAACCTCTTCCTAGTGGATGCATTTTAAAACCTTGAGGGGAAGTTCGGAAGGAAAACTCCAAAGAGGACAATATCTACTAACGATGGACTTGGACTGTTACAAATGATATCAGAGCCAGACATTGGATGATGTGCCAACGAGGACGTTGGCCCCCAAGGGGGGTGGACTGTGAGATCCCACATCAGTTGGAGAGAGGAATGAATCATTCCTTGCAAGGGTGTGGAAGCCTCTACCTAGTGGACGCGTTTTAAAACCTTGAGGGTGAGTTCGGAAGGAAAAGCCCAAAGAGGACAATATCTACTGGCGGTGGACTTGGACTGTTACAAATCTTAGCTAGACATCGAGCGGTGTACCAATGAGGACGCTAGGCCTCCAAGGGGGTGGATTGTGAGATCCCACATCGGTTGGAGAGAGGAACGAAACATTCCTTATAAGGGTGTGGAAACCTCTCCCTAGTAAACGCGTTTTAAAACCTTGAGGGGAAGTCTGGAAGGAAAAACCCAAAGAAGAGGACAATATCTACTAACGATGGACTTACGCTGTTATAAATGGTATTAGAGCTAGACATCGAGTGGTGTGCCAATGAGGACGTTGGGTTCCCAAGGGGAGGTAGATTGTCAGATCCCACATCGGTTGGAGAGGGGAACTAAGCATTCCTTATAAAGGTGTGGAAACCTCTCCCTAGCGGACGCGTTTTAAAACTGTGAGGCTGACGGCGATTCGTAACGGGCCGAAGTAGACAATATTTGCTAGCGGTGGACTACTAGCTGAGGAGTTATGTCAACACTAATACAAAGCTAGAGGGAAGAAAAAAATATTGGCCCTCGTGGTTCGTCGAACTCTTAAATTTACGGAAAAATGTCGATGAAAACTTTATTTTATATTCTAACTTATTTCATGATTGAAATCCTTCTAAACTCAAATCTACGTAGATATGTGATTTTGGGCTTGCAAAGTGGCTACCCAAACAGTGGACTCACTACAGCGTGTCAAAATTTGAGGGCACGTTCGGGTCAGTAGACGCCGACATTTTTCTCCTCGACGTTACTCGTTTTTGGGTCGTTACATTTCGTCGTCTCTTCAATGCAGATACTTTGCTCCGGAATATTTCATGCATGGAATAGTTGATGAGAAGACTGATATTTATTCTTTCGGAGTTCTGTTGTTGGAGCTCATAACCGGTCGTCAAGCTTTGGACGAATTACGTCAAAGCCTCGTACTATGGGTAACGATAACATTTTGAACGAACGAACTTTACAAGTGCCTAGTTCATTCTACACACCACCATTAAAAAAAATTCTTTATTTTAGGCAAAACCTCTACTAGATAGCAACAATCACGAGGAGCTCATTGATCCCTGTCTTAGTAAAAGCTACGATCTCGAAGAGATGGAACGTGTGATTTTGACTGCTTCTTTGTGCATCGAGCAGTCTCCTATTCTCCGACCTCGAATGAGTCAGGCAAGTAGGAAACTACTACAACATGTCATCTTCTCTTCATTGAACATGTAACGGAATGGAACACTCTGGTTAATTACAGGTCTACGTCCTACTAAGAGGCGACAAATACGTAGTGGAGTGTGAAAAGAATACAAGGGCGACACTGCAACGAACGTACTCGGAAGAGCTGTTCGATGCACAAGAATACAACCAGACTAGATACCTAAGGGATCTTAAAAAACACAGGCAGCTTGCTCTTGGGTGTTGAAAGTATTCACCTTGGAATGTTAACACATGAGCTTTGACCCTTAATCCCTATATTTGTACTACATTCTTCAATGAGGATTCAAATACTCCTAAGCTTTGACCCGACCCGATAACCCCCTAAGCTTTTGAAAATTACGTTAATACCCTTTATTTTTTCGAAAAGTTTCTAAACTACCATTGTTGTTAGAGGGTGAACGGAATGTCCACGTTGCTGTTAGAGAGTGGACGGAACAACATAGAAAAAGAAAGCGTAGAAAATTTGGAAGAAAAGACGTTTCGTCGTTTCCGAGAAGGATTAGGTCAAAAAAAAAAAAAGGGAGTGGTAGCTCGTTTCTTCTTTTTTTTCTTGGAAATTTTATAACGCTCTGTATCTATGCTTGTACTTGATAGATGGAAAATTTATGACGTTCTATATTTACGCTCTCGATACACGACTTTAGATATTTCATTATTTTTTTTATTTAAAATGAACCTAAATCCTCGAAGGTGCCACTTTATAGAAAATCTACTCTATTTTAGTTCGGAACTTAATTATTATTTATTTGGTTCGGGAGTTTTAGAGCGTCTTACTGGTATTTTTATTATTTATATAAATTTTAAAAAGTATTTAATATATTTTAAAATTTTTTATCTTTTAGTTTTTTTTTTTCATAAAATTAAAAAATAAAAAATTTATCATATATTTTAAAAATTTATAAATATATTAGATACCCCTTTTTAAAAATTAACACACACGTCGTCTACGATTGCATGTTCAATCGTCTGCGACACATCCGACTTGCTTCTAAACTAAGTTAAGTCATTCGGCTCAACTTTGTCTCTGCTCGAGACCAAAATCTCTCAATGCAACATCGCATCTCATCTTGTCATCTTGATCTCGATCTCCATCGATATGATCCATATGTCTTGACGCCATCTCGAGTCTCGAGATGTTGTCAGCCATCACAACTTGTTTGGTCATGCCATCGAGAACGGGCCCGCGTGTCGCTCATCTCATTGGGACTTCCCGATCATCCATCCATCCAGGTTCTATCGAGGCATTGATCTTCTCATGCCCATGTCGTGTCATTTACGGATACCGTGCCGGATAGCAGGTGTATGTAGCAACCTCCAACACGCGGGCTAGGGCGCAATACCGATACACCCGTGCCACCCGTACAATTTTTGAAAAACCCATTTCAAAGGAAGCCTCGACACACTCGCCTATACTGTGACACACGAATGTGCAAGATAGCTCACTTAGGCAACAATATTTGAGTTCTAAAGTTAAAATTCAAACAAAATTTTGAAAATTTTTATTATTATTTTTTAAAAAACTTACCTTATATGTAAAAAGTAATAACAAATAAATATTAAAAAAAATCCATAAATAGTATTTTGTTCGTATAGGTTGGTTTTAAAAAATTATTAATATAAAATTGACACGTATATAGAATTAGTGTAACTCTCGTGTCCAGGATTTCGAATATAAAATTCACACATGATGACACCGACATCCCCCGACACATGATCACGTTACCTAATTATCTGTAACTTCGAGGCTTTGGACTACGATTTAGAATCCAAATTCAACACCCGATGGCTCTGAGTTTGTAATGATAAAGATTTTGTAGTTTAAATTAATATATTTATGGTGATCAATTAAAAAGATTCTTTTGTCATAGCTGACGGTTCATAGTGATGAAATTTTTGATTCTCGAACCATATTTTAAATTTTTTTTTAAGATTTAAGAATATTAATGAAATTTTTGAAAATTTAAGAATATATATATATTTTTTTAGAGAAAGAACTAATTTAATTTTATTCGGATATTATATTTTTAAAAATTATTACAAATTATATAGTTTTTTAATAAAATAAAATAGAGATAATGTGTGTATTTGGTAGGGCAATTAATACACTTAAATTTCCAATATCTATATTTATTTCCAAATAGCAAATAGTATCCAATAAAAGGGTGACACGTGGCAAAGGGTTAATTCAAATTAAGACGGTTCTTAACAAAAGCCGCACCGACTCACTCCCCACTTCACCTCTACAAAGCAAATTTGAAATTCCCGAAAAGCGAAAACCCTCCATTTTCCGTCTCAAGCCGCCCTTTCCTATCCCCTCTTCTCTCCCTTCAAAACCCCATTCAAAAAACCCTATCTTACCCAGCCGCAATCCTTTCAAAATCCTTTCAAAATCGCAGAACAATGGCGAAGAAGAAGCCCACGCGATCGGGGAACGAGCCCAAGAAAGTTCCGGATCATCAGGAGGAGAATAGAGATTCAGAGCAACAACTCAAATCTGCTGTGGATGAATCTGTGGAGAAGTCTCAGTTGCAGAGCTTGAAATCGTTGAACGAGCGCCTTTTGAAGGAGACACACGAGAAGAGAAAGGAGTTTGGAGCTCTGGTTCAGGCTAAAGAGGGTTTGGAGCTTGACTTGAAGAAGAATGCTGATGAGAAGAAACAGGTAATGTGTGAGTTAAGTGTGGCGTGTGATGGTGTTTCTGGCTTAGAACTAGAGAAAAATGTTGTTCATGTTTATTTACAGACTCAAATGGAGGAGATGGGAGGGGTTATCTGTAGGTTAGTTGAGAGTGAGAGAGAGAAGAATGTGGAGATTGGGAGATTGAAAGGTGAGAATAATGGGCTTGTTTTGAAGGCTGAGGAAGAGAGGGAGAAATGGATGAAGGTTTGTAGTGAGAGGGACGGGATTAAGGCTGATTTTGATGGATTGTTTGAGGAAACAGGGGATTTGAGAAGGAAAATGGTTGAAATGGAGAAGAATGAGAGAAGGGCTTTGGAAGAGATTGAGGATTTGAAGGTGAAATGCAAGAAGTTGTCGGGTGAAAAGATGGAGAGTGAGATTACGAATGGGACTCTCTTGAAAGAGAAAGAATTGGTTAAGAGATTATTGGATGAATCCGGTAGGGTTATTGAAGATTTAGAGAGGAAAGTTGATTTGAAAACGAAGGAGAAAGTAGAGATTGAGAAGGAAAAGAAAGCTTTGGAAATGGAGATTGAGAGGTTAGGGAAGGAAGTGGCTGAGCTGAATGAGAGTTCGTTCTGTCTCAAACAGGAGAAGGAAGAGAATGGGAAGGCAATTTCTGAATTCGTGAAGATAATAGAAGAAGCTGTGGAGAAAGAGAATGGTTTGTTACTGGAGGTTGATGGTTTCGTGAAAGAGTTACATAAGAAGGAGAAAGATGTAGAGATGTTAACTCAACAGAGGGATTCGGTTAATGTGAATCTGAATCGAGTCGAACAGGAGGCGGTGAGTTTACGACGCACAATCGAGATAATCACTTGTGAGAAAGCTGAAATGGAGGAGGCAAAGATGGAAGCGGAGAGTATTGTTGAGGACTTGCGAAGGGAATCGAGTAAACTAAAAGAATCCGTGACTTCTTTGACTGAGTCGAGCGGTGTCGAGAAAGCAAGAAATAAGGAGTTGCTGTCTCAAATGGGTTGTCTTCGAGAAGCTCTAAACGGAGTTTCGTTAGAGAGAGATAAGCTTGGTTTGTTGCTCGAGGACAAGGAGAGGAGGATTGAAGAAGCTATGGCTGAGCTTGAGAAAACGAAGACAGCATGGGTGGAGTCGATGAATGTAGCGAAGGAGAGGGAGAGGCGGATCGAGGTCTTGGTTGGGGAAAGGGATCGGATGGAGAAAAGCTTGCTAGAAGCGGAGAGTAGGATTGATGAACTGAAAGGGAAGGTGAAATCAGCTGTTGATAATTCAGAGAAGGCTTTGGCATTGTTGAAGGAGACTTGTTTGAGTGTGTGTGATGGTTATGAGAAGGAGGAAGGGAAATCAAAGCCATTTGTTGAACACTTGGATGCAATCAAAGCATCTTTCATGAACAAGGAGAAAAAGATGGGAGAAATGAAGCAGTGTTTCGAGACGGCCCGAGCGGAGGAACGGAAGAAGAAGAACTTCTTCACGTTGGTTACTGCTGCAACGACCATCTTGGCTGCTATGTCTGCTGCTTATTTTAGCAGAGGCCGAGGCTGAGACCGAGGCCGTGGCCGAGACCAAGGCTGGGGCTGGGGCTGTGGTTTTGTAGGCTAACCATCTGGTGGATCAATGTTGAATTGCTGATTTGGTAGTGTTAATGAGAACTAATATGATGATATAATAGTATAAAGCTTTGAGAATCATTTGAAGTACTCTTTTATGCAATAGGGGAAATGGGAGATGAGCAATATTGAAAATTCAATATGCTTTTTAATATTTAAGAGTTCTTGAAGATTTGAAAGGTTTATATTATTTATGATGCTAGGATCGATGGCCACTTGAATGTACGATGAATACGATAAGGGGATAAAAGGTTTATTTTTCACTCCTTTTAATAGATGCACTATTTTCTTAAATAGAAAACTTGTTTTCGAGAACACTAGGAGAAGATTAGAAAATTCATTCCTACTTTCCAATGACTCCACAACTCCTCGTTGAAAACGCCATTTTTCTTACATTTCAAGGCAAATTTTAGACGACAACAATATATATATTCTAGTATAGATATCTATCGGGTGGGGGGAAGAAGAAAGAATAATAAATAAAGTGATAAAAAGATTTATATATATATATATCTATACACATATAGGCCATATGGGACGATGATGCCTCGTCTCACGTCTCCGGTATATATTACTTTATCTTTCGTTTAGTATTATTAACTAATTATTATATTTGTGATTAAATGTATGAAAAAAACTAATATCCATAGCTACAATAAGCAATATATTGTTATTATTAGTAGTAAGTACAATATATCAATGTGAAAATAAAAGTAAATATATTAAAACTAAAACTATTTTTTAATTAAAAAAAAAAAAGGGTCCGTACTAAAGAACGAAATGTTTATGTTTATGAAGTTTCAACTAGAAATTTTTTTATGTTGGCATAAAATAATTATTTTCAAACACAATTATGAAATATTGTGCGTAATGATTTAAATAAAATAACTTATAAACATAAAATTTATAATAAATATATGAAATAATTACCTTAATTGAAAATATGTATATTAGGAAAGAAGTAAATTATGTAAGTAAAAATAATTTACCAAGTATCATGAAGGTAATTACCACGGATAAGGTAAGATGAACTCCAACTGCACAGAGAGTCTTTAAGACTCAATAATTTGATACTCAATTGAAGTCCCTGTGCTACATATGGAACTCCAGACGACGTCTGCAAGTGAAACTCAACCCGAACCTTAAAAATGGTAATCACAGTTAGCGATATGAGAACGATGGACCAGGAAATGAGTATCTCGACGAAACTGGCATTATATCGCTCTCCACATTTACGTGATGCACCTGATTGTAATACGGTAGAGCACGAGCAGCATGACTCATGGACTCAGTTTCAGCAACGTAACTTCTTGAATACATTGGAGCAGCAGCTTCCTCTCTCGTTGATGGAAGCAGATACGGGACGATCGATGAAAGGCCATATTGATGAGTGTAAATTGGATCATAGGCAGGTCGTTCCAAACCGCTACCAGATATTGCCCGTGATATTTGAGATCTAGAATCAATACTGTAAACTGGATAATCTTTTCCATTAAAGTGTACGTGATCCGATCGAACCACTTCTCTCTGTGGCTGCTCTAGATGTCTTAGTTGATAGTCCCTATCATGATCTCTGTGGTATGTTTCTAAATAAGGCCGTGGCAAAGGCACAAGATCTAAATTTCTTCTTTCTACCTGAAGACCATAAGTTCGATAGTCCTTTTCGCTTACGTGCAATTCGCGAGGAACATCCTCTCTATGTCTAGGTGCCTCCTCTCGGTGTCGGTCCCGTCCATGAGATGACGATTGATCGTTCCTGGCATCACCCTTGGACTTAGAATTCCTAATCCGAGTGTCTTCGACTTTCCTATGAACTTTCCTATCCCTAATTGGCACCTTTGGAAGGAACCCAATAGTAGCCGATCTCGAGAGGAGTCCTAGTGGACGGAAAAGTGCTGAGAGCTTCTGAACCTGAGATACGAAATCCTACAATGTAATCAAAGGAAAAATACAATAAAACAGTGCTATGAATAAGCCAAGCTAGCAGTAAGAACCTGACACATCCACCTGTTTAACAGAGAGTTCAACTTTGAACTTGTGCTTCTCAAAATAGTTCTCTTGGATGGCATTCTTGAAAATGCTCTCAGCTAGTGGAAAACAATCCTTGTAAACATTGAACCGCACCTGAAATTTTAGTTTGGAATTGAAACAATATCATAATCAGATGAAAAGACTATCTTCTGAATAGTTTATATAAGTAATGAAGCTGAAACCTGAGCAGGGAAAGCTCCATTAAAAGCCTTTGGCTCGAGTTTCATGCCACCCGAAGAAGATGCCTTATAGATCCCATACAGAAGCCTGAGATCAAAATCATAAAGGAATAGGTTTAGCCCGGGTTTGATTGCTAAGACGGTATCCTTTCTGCCAGCAGAAACACCCATTATGTTGTAGTGAAAACAATCTGGCTTCGTTTTCGCACTGCACATGAAAATCAATCCGCCGAGATTTTCTTCGTTCTTATCTTCTATTCGACTCATTTGAGCTCTATCCTTTTCTTTCCTTTTATGATTCTTTAATCTCTTATCTGAAGAGCCAACCTTCTCAATATTGTTCTGTTCCTTGATGCTATTTTTGAACTCGGAATTGTTTCTATCGCTAACAGATGTCTCTTCACCCTTCTCGATATGCTCCGCTTTTGAGATACTTTCATTAGCATTTGCCTTTTTGTCAGGCTTCACGGTATCTTCTACATTCTTTTCATTACCTTTCCCATTTTTGGTATCTTCTACATTCTTTTCATTACCTTTCCCATTTTTATTAGTCTTCATTTGGCTGCTCGCTGGAGATTTCTTTACGATTTTTCTTTTCACCTTCAAAGCTTTAGTAATCTTCTTCGTCTTTGACTCTGGTTTGCTGGAATTTTCAGTGGGATTCTGAGCTTCAAGAGTTTCTCCCACCGCTTGGTCTACTGAAACCTCTTCGTCCTTGTTGGAAATCGGAGCTTCAAGAGTTTCTCCCGCTTCTTGGTCGACAGAAACCTCTTCATCCTTTTTGGAATTCTGAGCTTCAGGAGTTTCTCCCACTTCTTGGGCTACATGAACCTCTTTTTCCTTTTTGTTATCTTCCTGTTCAACCTGTGCCTTTTTGGTCCTCAATGCATTGCTAGCAGGGGATTTCTTTACAATTTTTTGCTTTACCTTCAAAACTTTTATAGTTTTCTTTTTACGCGACCCTTTTGCAATGCACTTTTCATTAGACTTTCCAGCTTCAGACGTGTTACCGAATTCAGTCGCATCTTCTTTCATGTCATCTACTTGTTCTGTAGGAGCTTCTTTTCTCTTACCTTCATGTTCTGTTGAGAAATTTTCTACATTTCCCTCGTCCGTCTGTTCATCAGGACTACCTACGTCCTTCTCTTCGCATTCAGGCAGAGTTGACTCTGCCTCCATATTTGAATCATGCTTCATGATCTACTCACATACACATAATGCCAGAGTAAAAAATATTGCAACATATCGTATTCCTTTTTCGAACTCTCTTGTCACATGAAGTAAGAAGGAGATGCAAAAATCGAATGATCAGAGTCTTCGATACAAAATTAAGGGTGCAGTAATGCAGATACAACACCAGTAATGGTGAGCCTTCCATCTTCTCTTAATAATAATAATGTGAATGTCCCGGTTGGCTTTTATCAAAGGAAGGCAAATTTTAGATGCTAAAGGAAAATAATCAAACAAAAACAAATGTTCACACATGATCTAAAGGAAAATAGATCAAACAAAAGCAAAAAGCCAAGAACAACAAAAAGGAGCGAAGAACAAAACGATATAAAAATAGCAAAAAGAGGACTCCAATTACTAAAATCAAGAATAAAGGAAAATCATATGAGGAAAAAAAAAAACTAATCAAAATTCTCAAAGAACTGCACTAAGCTCCAAACCTATAACTTAAGACCTCTAAATTTCCAGAAAAACTTCACTAACATGAAACACTACAGGTTATTGACCTAACTTACCGAGCGACAGTAGTTTGTTCTAATCCAAACTACGAATCTCTAACATAAATCAATGGTATTATACAATTACAAAACCCTAAATTCCGAACCAGAAGTTGCGTGCAAAGAAACATGCCAATAGAAAACATTCACACCAAAATACATTATCGATTTCCCGCAACAAAAACACCAAACATCAGGCAATTTCTACTCCATCTCAGTTCCCTTACTCTCCCTCGATAACCAATCGAAGTTGGAACAATAACTAGTCGACCGAGACAAAAGAAGGTAGAGATTACCTGGAAAGCCGACGAAAATGGAGAGAGATTTGAAAAGAGAACAGTAAAAACGATAATCTGGAAACTATGAACAATATAGAAAGATAGGGCTTTGGCTTTCCTTCGATTGTTCTTATAATTAAAATAAAATCTGTGACAGTGGAGGAAGAGAATTTTTACAGTTATATTTTCCATTTTTTCAATAAATATGAAATTAAAATATTGTTTTTGTCTCTCTATTTTAATTTTAATTTTAAAATTTTAATGTATGTAATTTCAATAAATCATAAAAATATATTTTTTTTTAATAATAATATTCATAAAAAAAAAACAAAATTTTAAGAGATACTAAATTGTCCCGAGAAGAATTAACAATAAATTAAAGATATACACAGAGTCCAGTTGAAAAAATCTTTTGTCCGAAATTGGTGACTCAAGCAACCAAATAGAATTCATAACCTAACCGAGCTAGAAAATAAAGCAACTAAATAGAGTTGACAACCTAACCCTAAATTAGGTTGTCAGTTTGGATGAGTCAAGAGTTCACAACCTAACCCTAGATTAGGTTGTGTCAGTTTTTTTTATTATTATTTTGAAAAATAATACTTATCTACCATATATGTTACACTATTATACTAATTATCTATCGTATATGTTACACTAATAACTAAAATTTTATAAAATTTCAATATTAAACCTTGTGTATCACTAACCTTAGTTGCAACTAATATCAGTTACAAAGATCTAATATTCTTAACTTTTATAATAATCTTAAAAAGTAGGATAGAGTTGAGTTGTAACGTGTTTTTTAGACTGTCAACCCTCAAATTGACCTAAATTTTTGGACAACCTAGCCCAAATCGAAAAAATCTAACTCAACTCAACATACGGTTGGGTTAGGTAGTCCAAATTGGTCGTAATCAATTCCATACTTTTTCTTATATCCCTTCACGACCAAATTGGTCGTAGTCAACCCCGTCTTTGCATCTCTCTTCGTCTTATATACCCATTTAAGACCGATGGGTTTTGAGCCTTGTGGAAGTGATGTGAGCTCCCACGTTTTATTCTTTTTTATGGAGTGAATCTCCTTCTCCATAGCTTTCTTCCACTTTTGCTCCTTATTTGCCTCCTCAAAAGTCAAGGGAAAACCTGCAAAAAGAGATAAAAATTGTTGAACTCGTACTCCCAAACAATTGGATCGAGTTCTCAGGTTATATGAACACCCCTAGTGTAGGTATATACATATGTACACAAACACATGCATATACACATACATACATAGATATATATATGCTAAACCTCCCAATCCAAGAGTCATCTCTACAACTTTTTTCTTCTTTCACGAGGATCAAAGGGAAAGGGGAAATCATTGATGCTTTCATCCTCAGAATAGCACAAAAAAAAGTCCCCTTCTTGGTATCCATAGGAATCATCGAGAGAAGAAGCTCAAAGGTCTTGAATTATCACCAATCAACCATGTGAACCATTGAGCCCAGAGGCAAAGAAACCCCTAAATCCAAGAGTCATCTCTACGGCCTTTTCTCATCTTTCATGAGTATCAAAGGGAAAGGGGTAATCATTGATTCTTTCATCCTCAGAATAGCACAAAAAAGTCTCCTTGGTATCCATAAGAATCACCGAGGGAAGAAACCCAAAGGTCTTGAATTGCCACCAATCAACAATGTGAACTGTTGGGCCCACAGGCAAAGAAACCAACATGCATTCAATCTTTTAATTTGCTTGGAGAGGTAAATTGGGGAAGAAGAGGTATATATATACTAAAACGAACTATGAGGAAGTTACCTTAACATAATGACTAAGTAAAAGCATTTGATTAAAATTAGGATAAAGCAATGATGAGTAAGTGTGTCCTTTACATCTTTTTTGAAAAATTGCATCCAATCAATAGTTTCGTCAGAGTCTAAGATTTTACCCATAAAAGAGGCAATAAATCATCATTTTCCTTCCTATTGCTACAACACTTTGGGCTCAATCCCCACATTGCTTATCAACTGCTGATCCCCGCTGCCATTGCCATCAATCAAAACTCTCTCAGACCTGTTTCTTCTTCTCCAGATTCGCAGCTACCACTCGTTGTCGCTTACGCCATGCAGGGATTTTTCCAGGGAACATCCATCTCAACAGTCTTTCCCAAGAGTAACAGCACACGAACATAAGAAGTGCCCATAACAGAAGCTTGTCTCTCAATCCCGCAGGCAATGGAACAAGTTTCAGCCAGTCATTCAGGTCTCGGAACAAATCTGAGGTAATAACGGTGAAGAAACCAACCGCAGCCAAGAGGGCGTATAAGAACGGTTTGTTTTCGGATACACTCTGGTTGAAGGGATGACCCATGTAGTTTACAGCAAAGGTAGCTACCTGAAGCATCATGCTTACCATGTACGAAACAGTGTTAACCAAGTTGGGATGAAAATCTGAGTCTGGCTCGATGCATTCGTCGGGCATGTGCTTTTCGGCTTCGTTAACTGAAGAAATCAAGAAAAAGAGGTGGATTGCAAATTGGCCTAGCAGGGAAAGGAGAACATAAGAGCAGAAGATATGTGGATGGGGCCGTTCAGCTGAAAGTGTTGGAAGGGGGCGTGCATGTGAGATGAAGAGGAAAAAGGCTGCTGTGAATACTCCACTGATTGTCGCTTGAATGTCGCCAAGCTTTACACCATCCAAATACATAACACTCAATACATAGGCTGTAGCGAGGCAGTTGAGACCGAGTATTTTAAACATCTGGAGAGTTGTCACTAGAGTACTTCGACCTTGGCGAATAATGTCGGTGGTCGGAGCAACAGAAGCATGCTTTGCTGTGAACGGCGATGCCATGGATGCATCCCCAAGCTTGACAATAGGGGCCGAGCGCCCATCACCCTCTTCATTTAACTCATCCATCAGTTTCTTTAGCTTTTGTCTTTGCATCTCTGCAGGTGTCCTTGAACGATTACTCGCTTGCTCAGCAACGGAATCCAGTTTCGAACTAACTTTGCTTTTTGAAGAACCTTCTCCACTTGTAAGTGCTTTTCCTGATGATTCGGATGAAGGCTTAGATTTCTTCGACTTTGCAGACCGTCCCGAGTCGTCTTTTGATGCTTCTGAAGGAGAGTTCCCAGTTTTAGGAGGGGGGACTGCGTTTAGAAGAGCAATTCCTACATGAGCCTGATAAACAAGGAAATATTAAGCGTTATATATGGAAAACATTCATCTCAAACATCATGTAAAATGTTCTAGCATAAAATCTAAATATAAGTCAATAAACATCTTAAGACAAAACCTGCTTCAAAGCTCCAACATCATTTGTTCCATCCCCGCACATCAATGTCATTCTTCCAACTGTTTTGAAAGTGGTCAATATGAGTTCTTTCTGCTCTGGAGCAACTCTAGCGAAAACCTGATAGAACAGTTCAAATGTATGGCATCAAGATGGCATCATTGCGAAAAAAACAGTATTCTTGCGAAAGAGAAAGATCGAGGACCTTAACGTATGGAATAACATCGAGCACAGTGGAGGTGCTTTGCAGCATTCCAATGCAGTCACCACCAATACACAGATCGTATGTCTCCGATAAATTCCCCACCTCTTTCTCACTGAGCAAATATATATGAGGGAAAAGAAATCAAGTAAATGTAAACACTAACATATATAGGGAAAATAATGTAAATCAGCACGGTTGAGAAGCAAGGGGAAAAAAGTAAACTCAAAATGAAAACATTCAATACTTATAAAATTCACCTGTAGGGAACTGTCTGTAACTCATCTGGGGAGAGCCATTCATATTCCTCAGTTCCCTTCTTCGAATTGAGAATTAAAATCTGCTTTGAGGTAATATGAACTTGGCTAGCTACGTGGCATGCCGTTAAAGCTTGGTCGCCAGTAATCATTACCTGATACAACAAAAAAACATGTATTTCATACTTGCCACTTGTTTCAAATAAACAAAGATAAAAATGAGCTGCACTGAAAGAGTTTCAACTAGGAAAAGCTGCAGTCATGAAAAGAAACGGCAAAGAATAAGAAATAGATTGCAAATATGGAAAATAAATTACTAAGCAGATAGCAGAATCCTATAAGACATAACTATGCCTACTAGAATGTCGTGATAAATCAATCGAGTTTACGTTAACTGATATAAATAGAGTGACAAAGGAGGGAAAGTTTTCAAGAATCAAAGAAAATTATAATGGCCAAGGTTAGCATCCAGATAAATTTTAAAATTTTTAATGATGTGAACTAGCAAATTGGAATTGATTCTATGTACCATTAGATCAATTGATATGTAATCGTACACTTGGAACAACCGTGGGTTGACACTCAATTATGTTTGTTCTTAGTATACCGATGTTTTAAATTTTCAGGTTTCAAGGATTCACAATTCTGAATTTCAAAGAATACCAAGTCAGATACTTTCACTTCTATTGATGATTCTATATCATCAATAGAATCTGAGTATACTGATGTTTTAAATTTTCAGATTTCAAGGATTCACAATTCTGAATTTCAAAGAATACCAAGTCAGATACTTTCACTTCAGAGTACAGAAACTAAAGAACCTAGTTCGGTTTCACAAAGAAGACTCGTTTCTTACTAAATTGACGATGAAGCTCGTATATCTCACTGACATAGTAAACCAATAAGTATTTTCTATAAGTCATAACTAAGTGGCAATAATTAGGCTTGGATAAACTGTACCAAGTCATGGGATGATCCTTTAAGCTCAGATAAGACTGTAGCCGAATCCGCTCTAATTGGACAATTGAACACCTGAAATGTAATTGATAAACATTAAACAGTAGAAAATAGGGACAAAAGAACAGAAAAAATAGCTCTCACTGCAAGCTGAATATTTAGTGAGAGTAAAAATTGGGAGAATCAATTAAGCAGGAATAAGAGTGGCGTTCAGAATGAATAACAAGAGAGACTATGATCGAATATTAAAAAAGAAATAAGAGAGATCAAGTCCCTGATTACCGCAAAACCAGCAAATATAAGGTCACTCTCCACCAAGTCCCTATCCAGGCCTCTAGCTTCACTAACCTACAATATTGGAAAGATAAAATAGAAACCAAGGTAAATGAAGCATTCAAACGATGAAACTATAGATTTATGTCATTACATTTAAAATTACATAATATTGATGACAACAATGACGAACAGAATGACAACGATGTAAGGAACATGGACACAAACATGACAAAATAAAGAAAATAAGGCATACCCTTTTCTAAGAAATTAGGTCATGTACACGTTCAATAAAATATGTTTTAATATACTTTTCCACCTATAAATACTTGAATAAATTAGAATCCAACTTCCATCTTCATCTACTCAATTTTAAGCAAATTAAATATTGTTAAATAAAGTGTTCGTGGACAAAATATTATTTAACAAAATAAGAAGATCAGTTTCCTTCAAAATTTACATCTTTACAAAGGAAACAAACACAAAAAACAAAAAACTTGCATCTGAACGATGCAGAATTACTTTTACACAGATTTATCAAAAGAAATATATTTTGCATCCTTCTATACATTACTTCTTAGTTCCTTGCGTAAATAATTTTAGACTTGATTACAAAAAAAAACCTTTTTTCTTTTTCGAATATATCTTTTGAAAAAAAAAAAGGTTCCATTCATTTTTATGTTACGTGTGTTACCCCATGTGTCCCTCTTCATGTTCTAATATGGCTTATCGTGTCCAAGATTTTAAAGATATTTAAATATAGAGGTGGTAGGGATAGGACAAAGATCTTACCATCATGTCTGGAAGTGATTTGTAAGCAAGAGCAAGAACACGGGAACCTTGTCGTGTATATTTCTTGTACGTCTCGACATAAAATGAAGGTATATCAGTGAGCCTCTCTTGTATTGTTTCAGGAGCACCCTGAAATGAAGAGACCAAGTTTATTTAAACCGGGGGGTTAAATCAATTATTTGCATGACCTATAAACAAACTAGTCGTAATAATGACACCCGAATCTAAATACTTATTTGCATTCCTGATGTGAGCTAGATGTGTCCCTAGCATATCCTAACATGTCTGAAATTAAATAACAATAGTATATCAATGACGTTTGTTTCATCACTGTGTTCACCAAATTACATCCTTGAAGAAAATATATGGGCAGATCTTGCAAGTTACGTGTAGAACACCAACACTCCATAAATAGTGTTCATACTTCAATGTAAGTGAAGAAAACTAGGAAACAAAGAATTCATATGATGTTCCACCAAAATTTATTTCACGCTAAAACATTTGCTACTCCCCTCCCGTTCATCGTAGCCAATAGTTGAACTTCTGCAAGTGACATTCTATAAAATTTATGGCTCAAGAGAAATAGGAGAGTTTTAATGGGTTTTAGAAGTCCGGGAAGGAGGTTTGGGGAGCAAACCTTTTCTTTCTCTCTCTATCTAAGAGATTAATAATTAATCTTTTATATTTCATTCTAATCAATTAGAACAGTTTTCTTGTAATTTTGCCCATTTTAAAATCCCTAAATTTCATCTATACAATGAAATATACAAAAAGGGAGGAGACCCTCCAAGAATAATGGGGTTACAAAAAATTCAAAATGATCTATCTGGCTTACACCAAGTAGTAGATGTATACAAAATTAGAGAATATGGATAAGTGAGGTTTCTCTCAATCTCCGAAAGATTCTACTGTTCCTTTCAAGCCACACGTTCCTTAAGAAGCTCCTAATCAAGTTGAGCCACCGGATGCTTGTCTTCATGAATGGGTGATGCAAAAGCAGGAAGTGAAGGTTGCTAGGTATACTGGCGTGCTTTAGTTTTATTTTGTCTTTGGATTGCTTTTTGCTTGGGTCATTCTTTTTCAAAACCCCTTTATTTATATTTTCATTAATTTTCATTAATTTTCATGAAAATTTGGGCTGAGTTCTTTTTTAATTCCCCGTTGTATACCATTCCATATTATCTATGAAAGAAAGCATGTTTTTTCATCCCAAAAGGTGGGAAAATCTTGCTTGTGAAACAAGGTATATAAAAATAAACAAGTCTAAGACGTATGATGAACAAGAAGAAAAAACAAGCAGACCTTCACAAATGCAAAAAATTCCTCTTGAAGGCGCACAACAACTGCCATTCTCTTCAAGTGTGAAGCAAAGTGGTGCCTCTGAACAATCTGAACAGCGTGGCCACTTCCCCTGAAATTATTTGAAAACAAGTTCTATAATGAAAACAAAGAAAAATGCATAGTAGATGCAGCGTTAAGAGGAAGAAAGCTCAACTGGAAATTGAACACTAAGCATAACTAATGACTATATTAATTAACTAAATGTTTCACCCAAAGAAAAACGAAAAGAGCAGAAGCTGATGCACAAGACTCAAAGCAGGAGAAGAAAATTTTTCTTGATAATCAAAAGTATAGTTTGAAGAATAAAGAGGAGAAGATAGGTTGCTCATGTAAAATTGAACAAACCTTATTGAGTGGTGCATAAAGATGCTTGCCCCTTCTCTCTCATAACTAAGGGTAAACACACCTATAGATTTGAAGATAGAACATTGTTTCACAAAATTTTAGAAGACTCTTGGGCTGATGAGAAATATGTCGTCTTTCTTTCCAAAAAGATCTGGAACATTGATTTGGGGGCTGAATCCTAGACTTAATTACCTTTTCTAATACACTTATTGTTTCCTATTAAAGGGGGGG
>NW_019272045.1:1697064-1709564 GCF_002738345.1 Cucurbita maxima
GGGGGGGGGGGGGGGGGGGGGAAATCTCCTTGACATTACTAAAACTATACAAGACACAATCACTCATCGGACTTCTCTTCTACACCAATCAGAGGCTCAAATCCGCTATCCTCTATTCTCAACTCATCGGACTCTCTTTCCATCACTATCATGACAATGAACTAGCAGGCCTTGCCACCAAATTGATGAATGGAAAGATAGTGGAAGAGAACGATGCATAGGACATATATGCATATCCAAGGAAAAGATCATCACGATGCAAACATAAACATAAAGATATTGGTCTATTTCTAGAACACCCTTTAGCTTCTTCTTGTCCATGGTTCCTTTCTGACAAATTTGGAGTTCAATGAAGTCGCTCTCAGAATTTTAAAGATTTTAAGTACCAAGGCTACCACATCCAAGAACGTTGCTTGCTTCATACGAAGCAAATTGGTCCCAAGAGACACCACATGTACATGTGGACTTCTAGTCATAACTTTATAACCCAATCTTCACTCCGAGGAGACCAAGAAGAATCTTCTGTTTCAGCACTTTTTTTATTAGAACACCAAATGTGTAACTAGTTACATGGTAAGAAAATACATGTAAACATAAATTTAATATTATGTACAAGGCATACATAAATGCATATGTTTGTGGGTCCTTGGAAGGAAAGCTTACTTTCTTGGAATGGCTTTCTCATCAGATTTGTAAGTCCAATCAACTCCCTTCAGTGCAGCCTTTTCAAGAGGATCCCCCACCTACAGAAAAGTGAGAACTAATAAAGTCATGTTCACAGATGTAAATTATATATGCACATTGAACGAATTCAAAAAAACAAATATATTCTTGTCACTTCAGCAAATATATGAAAACCCTTCGTCTAAGTGTGCATATGAAAAAAGAACTACATACAGGTAGGACTATCCAATCCCCCTCGACAGAAAATTGGAAACTACAATTATGTGCAATGAATATAATTTATATATTCACGGAAATCATACAAATTCAATTTGCAAGAATTTTGATTAATGATATAGTGTGCACCATCTGTATGCCACAAATTGTTTAGTTACAATTTGATGTTCCGTTAGTTACTGTGTAAGGGTGGATTAATTTAGTTCATCAGTTCTAGTAGTTCGCCCGATAACCACCTGGGGTAATACAAGGGTCTCAAATGCTGTAGTGATTTGCCTAAAATATTTTCCTAGAAATTTTTCAGGCAACCTAGTGTGATTAATTGAGGTTGCTTCAGATGGCTTTGGAGGTGTTCATCTGTTGGAACATGTTGGACTAAGGGGCTTTTTGGACCAAATATAATTGTTTTTTTTTTTCTTTTTTTACAAAAAACGGAGAAGGAATCCACTTGTTCAAATTGCAGATTTGTCCAAATCAAACAATGAGTCCTAGTTAGATGACTCAACCATGTTGAGTTGGGTTATTTAGATTATCCGTTCAAAGTTTTGTTAAAATGTAAAAAACAAATACTAATCAAAAGGAAGACTTTCTCCATTACGAAGTGCCAAGAATAAGAGGCCACTCAGAACATAGAAGGGATACATTTGGTCAGCGGTAGCAGGAATGGTTTTGAAATTGGTGTTTCAAAAGTCTATCCAATAAGTGCTAGCAAAAGACACGGTTCAGATGTCTAAGGCATTCTGTATCATGAGACAAATGTCAAATCAACTACATTAATGACAACCTCTTCTAGCAGAGTTTCCCACCCTATTGGAAAAGTGAAGATCACCAAATACAGTGTTCCAATGTGCGATATTTTGTAAGTCATATCACGCAAACTTCTCTTTTAATAGATAGATATATCAAGAATGAAGCTAGCTTACCAACTTGTTGTCCACAAACACCAATGCATGGCAAGAAGCCAGAATTTCAACTGTGCGCAAAGGCACACTAGTCATGTCAGTTTCCAAATCCTCCTTATCACTCAATCCAACTACACCTTGAAACTCCTACAGATGCCAAGAAAGTGAAGAATAATAAATATCTTGAATAATGTACACAAGCGATAACTATTTTCATATTTTGAGTTTGATATGAGCAAACCATGTCATCTGATGTCAACGTTCCAGTTTTATCAAAACAACAAATATCAACCTGCACGAGAAGGAACAATACAAAAATACATTACAAATACAATCATGGAGAGATGCTAATCTGGTATCACAAGAAAAACAGGATAAGAATGAACTTAAGCAACACATACTTACGTATAAAGCTCTATAAAGGTAATGCATCAAAGCCAAAACCAAAGTCAACCGATATCAGGACTACATAAAAATAATATAAGAAAACAATGAAAATTTCAAGCAGCAACAATTGTTGGTGATAGGACGTACAAATAAAGATAACCACAAACAAGTCGAAGACAAACAACCATTCAAAGGCAGTGCTAAACACCAAGGAGAATCATTAATTATAAACAAAAGAGAAGCCTTAAACTGCCTCAAACTCCAGTCCTTGAATGGACACCGATCCAGAAATGTTTGAAGTATTAATAGATAGACAGCGATAGAATTTTAGCAACTTAGTTATCTACGATTATGGGGCTGACATATCCTTACTCACAAATAAGATTTCTAGCTAGCTTGAACATAGCTACAAATATCCAAAGAAACTACTTCCCTTCTTTTCAATATCCATGAGTGTCTGAGCCAGGTTGCACAATATCGACAATTCTCACAAGACAAATATTTAAGCCTACTACGTTTGGTTGTCACAAGGTAACTCTTAGAATATTAAATCCTAGGCAAGTAATCACCTAGCATCAACTCAGTTCCTCTAAGCCCTTTATTATTTGCACGGCCCTTAATGACCACATGGCCAACCTTCATCAGTTAATATTACTCTCTCCTTATATCGACCTAGCTTGCACCAAGAACTCAAAAGTGTGCAACCATCTTTTCTCTAGACTACCAAGCTACACAAAATCTGCCGTCCCTCTTCTTCCAACAGTTAGCATTAGCTGGTGCCACCACTCATCCATGCCCAATGCCATTGACCAGCTTCTTTGGAAATGTACAATCAATATTGTTTAAAACAAAAGTTGGGAGAAACATAAATTTTCAACCACATTAATAGAAACCATATAAAAATTGGAGATCATACACTTCAATGCCTCTCTTGGTGTACGGCTTCCACCCTCTTTTTATGTTTATCATATTAACCACCCAATTTTATAGCTTTCATTAATTTTTTATTTCTAATCAAAATAGGATATTTCCAAATAAAATCTTTATAATTTTGTAATGCCGTGACAGCTGATAGAAAGTTGTCTAGCCAGTTAATGCATCAAGGGATGGACATACGAAACATTGATGAGAATATCATGTATACGATCTGTAAAACCAAATATCAATTTCACATTGTATAATGAAGTAACGAGTTTTACTTGTACGTAACTGCAAAAACAGAGGTGAAAATTCACCAGACAGGCAAAGACAAACTACCTTTCCAGCAAATGGTATTCTGAAAGGCTCTGTACAAAATATTCCACAACGTGCCAGAGCAATTAACGATGTATTAACGGCTATTGACAGTTCCATAGGTAGTTCAGGAGGAATAACAGAAGTGATTATAAGTGAGCAACTAAGGAAAAGCTTGTACTTGCTTCTCGTGGGATCTTCCAACCCCTGCATCAAAGTAACATTTTTCACCCTATATCATTGAGATCTACAACTTAAGCAAAGAAAAGTACGTCACCTTACCTTTACAAGAACGTAACCAGCAGCTATAACCGCAAATACAACCAAGAACAAAATAAATAAGCCACTTTCCCAACTGTTAGCTGTAACCTACAATTGGAGAAAAATGTATACACATATACAATCGTATCTTGAACAATAAGCATGGTATAAATGTCATTACAATTGCAAACCAAAGAGTGTCAAATTAGTTACCCTCTCTGTAGAAAACAAAATTGTCCGCATCAGTTTCCCTTGACTTGTTTCAAATCCAGTTCTCAAAACAACTGCTAGGCAGCCACCATCAGGGGTCCTAAGGGGAAAGGTCTGTTTCCACCCAACAAATAATAAAACTGAGAATATTTACGAGATCAAAGCTAATGCCAGAAGTTTTTCTTCAACAAAACTACCTTATCTGGTGTATGCTGCAATATTTTGGTTCCACCAAATAACATGTGACTTTTGTCTCTCTTAGCCGATAACTTCTCCTCAATTCCTCTCCCAGATACTGAAACCTGAGTGGTAAAACACAAATCTGTAAGCATTCTTTAATTGAAACTTAATTGAATTAGGCCTCAAATACAACCTAGGGACCACAATTTAAAGGCTACAAACCAGCGTTTGACAGCAACCAAAAATTATTAACAGCAGTAATCAAAACCTAATGACTGCGGTAAAAATTAACCTTATAAAAAAAAATAACAGCCAAGTTATTAAACCAATTACAGCAGAAAAACTTAAGACTACAAATATGATCCACAGCAACAAGTTTGAAGGGGGGAAAGACGGTACGACACTGCATCATAGAGAAGGGGAACTCTAGTTAATGTGGTCATGGAACATACATACAAAATCTTTCAATATCCTTCTCAACCCTAATAAAGTACCCCACTGCAGCAATTATTTCAATAACTCATTTGATCACGTTAATTGTATTTAATAAAACTATTATATAGATATTATGGTTTAAGTAATGAAAAAGAACGCCTTGCTGAAATGCTTTCTAGTAATTTTATGTTATAACTTCGCGAAAACTTTTCAAAATTATTCAGTACATGAAATTAATTTTTGCTGGAATGCTTACTTGTAATTTTAGGTGAAAACACACAAATAGAGAAAAATAAAAAGAGAAACACCTTCCATTGTGGTGTAGACTCCCCAGTAAGAATGGCTTCATTAACAATAGCACTTCCAGCCAATATAAGCATATCAGCAGGTACAGATTTATCTTCACCACTCTGACCAGAATTACGCCCAATGGAGACAACATCACCAGGCAAAAGCTCAGTTCCAGGTAGCTTCACCCACCTAAGTTACACTGTCACGTTTACATGTCAAAGAACCAGAGTGGCTAAAAAGTAGGAAGCATAGTCCTAGTAGAAGTGACATACTTTCCACACCGATGCACCATTAAGGTCTGAGTATCCACTCTAACACGTCTTAACTCACTTAAGGTCTTTAACCGACTTTTTGCCATTGTTGATTCAAACATGAAAAGCATAAACAGTGTAAACAGGCTGTAATACCAATACTCATCCAAACACCATAGTCCCACACAAAAAACCTGTGGAAAGGCAGAAAAGGTACGACCGTGTGAGAAAATAATAAAGCCTCCCAAATTAAATCAGAGTAGGGGTTGAGGGGAAAAAGAAAGAGAAGGGAGAGAATTAAAATAAACACAAAAATCTCATATATAAAATAGAGTCAACCTGAAAAACAAAAAATGGTTCCATACACTGCTCTTTCATTAACTTCTGGAACGTAGGTTGTGGATACTCAAATCTGTAAAGCCAACAACATTTCAAAAAGAGACGGGGCATTAGGCAAATTATTAAACTTGCCAATTCTGTAACAAGGATCAGGTTCCACAAATCCAATTCTTCACATCCTATTGTAAACAAGACTTCAATTATTATTAGAAGTTAACTGCAGTTGGTTTATTGCATTTTTGTGGATTTGAAGTTCTTAAAATTTTATATTTCAGGATATAAGTACAAAAAGAAAGAAAGGGGAAAACAGCCGGATACAAAACTACTACAAATTCAGTAGTTTAGGAGTTTTTTGGAGTAGTGTACAGCAGGCAACTTCCTCGTGGTGTAAAACCACAATAAACTCTTTTATGACTATAGTCATTATGAATGATTGGAATGCTCTACTTTTGTAATCAGAAGTCCAGTGAAATCCAGCGACTACTCAGGGTTTTCTCTGTCTAGCATATTCCTTCTAAATGATAGCAAACATTATCAGGAGAACTCAAATCACTCGATCAAGTAAGTGGGATGGTGTACGTTACATGTAGCAATGTATTTTGAAACATTATCTTTATTGCCCCATGTGACACCATTCAAGCACACAGCAGTCAATTATCAAATGCCCACGCTCAACAGATGCACAAAGTAATAATAATAAAAATGAATTGCAAAAGAAAACCCACATATTGCGTCCCCATTTATCAACGGCGGCTACAACTTTAGGCTCGGAGCCATAGCCAGTACTCTTTAGATAATAACCAAAAGTTTCTTTTGTTGGGTAAGGAAGCTTGCAGAAAGTCTCCTTTTCCTTTGAATAAATAAATCTTTGTTTTCTGAAATCAAAGTAGATCTCCTCAATATCCATTGCAGATTCAGAACCAGCCAGCTGCGAAGCAGAGAGTTTAATGTGACTGATGATAAACAGAACACATACCAGAATGTTGAAAAAACAATACCAGAATCAGAATGCAGGGAACTGTAAATCAAATTCATAGCTTTCCCCTTTTAATGAAAGAATATGCAATCCAATAAAATTGCAACGAGAAGAGATTAACATAACCTTTGTGCAAGGATAACATGCACAAATAAAGAAATAATTTAAATATACAATGGAAATAAAAAATAAAGAAATTCCAAAACAAAAGGATCAAAAAGAAAAGCTAAAAAACAACAAGGATTACCCATAGGACAAATATCTCGAACTAAAACCTATTCCATCCAAATTCATAATTCTTAAATTTCCATGCTCATGCAGAACTCATTCTACTGTCAGCAGAACCAAACCACACGGAAGAATATAATATTAGAAATTATTTACAACAGCCAGAAACTATACTTGTACTATGAAGAGAAAAATAGTCACCACAAAAAACAACAAGAACACATTCTGATGGACACTTGCTAGTTAAATAAAAAATAATTTGTATTCTTATTTGTTCTGGTTATTTAGCTAGGTTAGTAGTAGTTTATGATCAGGATTTACCATAATTAGTTTGATTTCATGTTTCTAATTATAATAACTTAATCATTCATCTAATATGGTCTGCTTGGTGATAGACATTTGTAGTTGACGTTCAACTATTAAAAAATAAAAAGAGAGAGAGAGAGAGAGAAAAGTTTGCTCATTTTTGCAAGCACCACAACGATAAAAAGTTTGCTCAAAGAGATCACAGAAGTCCTTACAGCTCTCCTAATCAACACCTTAGAAAATAAATCATTTAACACTAGTCAATAATGCAAGCTGTTAAATGTACTCATGTAACCAAATCCACAATTATGTACACCACACTCTGTCAGCATCAGCAGTAAATACTTGCAATATCTATTTAAATTAAAATCAAGATCTTGATTGCTGATATGCATATTAAAATCACTTACAAGCTTACGAAAATGAAGAGAAACAATCTCTTTTGAGCCCGAAAATTTTGCTGGAACTATCTTGCATGTATCAGCATGATAAATATCATTAACCTGCATGTCAAAAGAAGCATGGAGGTAATGGGTTTTTTTTTTCTCTCATTGATGAGAACTGATTAAAGATTATATTAATACCAATGATGAGAACCGATTGAAGATTATATTAATACCACAAACATAATGTGGAAACCTACTCACAAAGAAAACTATCATAAAAAGGCTTTCCGATTTCTTAGTCATGGAAAGACTATAAGACAAAAGAATCCTCAGAATTCAGCTGAACCTCAAAAGTTCTAAGGTTCCTCTCCTTCCACGTTAATCAAAGGAAAGCATTTCGCACATCCAAAAGACCTTAGCCTTACCATCGAAATGCGTCGTCAACAGAATTTGCATCAGCCAATCATCAACCCTCTCCAGTAAATATAAAGAAAGGACAAACTCATTCAAAATAATTGAATACATATGGAGAGGGAGAATGGGAGGGGAAAGAGTGAAGCAAAAAGAAAACAAAAACGACATCCTCAGGATTCCTCTCACCAAAAGACTTTTCCACAAACTAACACAAATTAATTGGTATAACGATCGTTAGTAAAGATGACATTACGGCAGATTGGAAGGGAAAATATCTAAAGAGGTTAAATTCTTGATCTGGACGCTCAACCATGAAAGTGTTAACATAGCATATAGAATGATAGACTATTAACCATGTGTAGACATGGCTTTCAATCCAAGTTGTATGCTATCTGTGTGAAGAATATGAAGGATCAAGCTCAAACGATTTTCTTCCTCCATTAAGCAATAAGATTCGGACTCTTTCTTTCAGCGTTTCAAATCTTCAGATTGATCTCTCTCATTTACTAACAAGAGATAAGCAAATAGAGAGTGTGAAGATTCCGTGCACTGATGTTGAAAATGCAATCAACTGGGATCCATGAATAGAAAGATGAGAAAGAATCCTCAATGGAAAAAGTACTCAATAAGGGAACAGGGATTTTGACTTTCAACCAAGCACCAGTTCGTGAATTTGATTGACTTTAAAATCCAATCAGAGAAAATGGCTATTTTGCAAACTCCTACTGAGAGTCTCATTATCGAATATAGGGCCTCAAATCCAGCAGAAAGATAGAGCAATAGAAAGAGTGATATGTTAGAGCTAAGCTGCACATATACAGTTAGACATACTGCAGGAACCATATGATAAGCCAACGTCTGAAATGTAATGGCAATTCATAAGAATCATCAAATGCAAGTACGAAATTTATAGAAAAAGAATAATGATTTGTAGAAGAAAACCTTGCTGTACTGGACAAAACATTTGAAATCAACCGACCAACCAGTGAAAAGCAAGACCAGAACA
Source organism: Cucurbita maxima (assembly GCF_002738345.1). Lineage (NCBI taxonomy): Eukaryota > Viridiplantae > Streptophyta > Magnoliopsida > Cucurbitales > Cucurbitaceae > Cucurbita > Cucurbita maxima. The sequence goes on from NW_019272045.1 coordinate 1,705,770, forward strand.
TGAAGAGCCACAAGTCCACCCAAAACAATGAGAGCATCCCCAAAGTCAATACTAGGAACAACGACAGCAAGCCAGGCCGCATAAAGAATGGCGAATGGCCACAGATCCAACCGCCATGTCCAGTGTTTCTTCCTCAACAAGTCAACTCTCTCGACCACCTTCCCGCCCACATGGAATCTCAACATCTTTCTCAACTCTGTTACCTCAATCGGAAGATTGGCAAACGTAGACCATCTGAAAATCGAGGAATTAGTGCAAATCGATCAAGTGGAAGCATGAAACAGAGAAGAAAGTGAAACGAAGAATTGAACTGAAATGGAAAAAGGAATGAATCGGCGGGTACCAGAGAGATCGGCGGGTACCAGAGAGATCGGCGGGGAAGAAGTGATTGAATCTGCAGAACGCGGCTGTTCCAGGGAGATGGAGAGAAGGCTTTGGTTCGGAACTTAGGATTCCTTACGGACCCGTTTTAACCCACCCGTTTTCGTTTAACGGGCCTTGCTCTTTTTTTTATTTTATTTATTTATTTATTTATTTATTTTTAGATCACTTTTAATCTTTTTATTAGAAAATCTGAATTTAATACTTAACGTGAGAGTGGAATTTTTTAACTAAAAAAAAAAAAAACTTCCTTTTTTTTTCCTAGTTTAATTCTATTTTTCTTAATTATGGATTTATATTTATTTGTTATTTTTAATTTTGTATATAAAATATTTTCAATTTTGAGTTTAATATATTTTTTTATATATTAATAAATTTTAAAGATTAACTGATTTATTCAATATAAAATTAAACTTTATTTTTAATAAGACCAACCTTCAATTTTTGTGTTTATAATAATTTCATAAATGGTAAAAAAGAAATTGGAAACATGTTTTTATTAAAATTAATTAATTTAGGAATGATTAAAAAAAAAAAAAAAACTCTAGCTCGACCTGACTTTTTACCTTATGTGTGTTGATGCTTGTTTTTTGAGCTCGACACTTATGAAAGTCCCACCTCGATTAATTTAGAGAATGATAATGGGTTTATAATCCAGGAATATTATCTTCATTGTTATGAGACTTTGGGGAAGCCCAAAGCAAAGTTATGAGAACTCATGTTTAGAGTGGATAATATCGTACCATTGTGGAGAGTCGTGTTTATTTAACTTAGTCAAACTTTTATTGTGAGCCTCGTGAGCCTTGAAGGCATAGTAAAAAATAACTAAGACTCCAAAAGAAAAGAACTTAAGCCTTAAGTGGAGGTGGCTAATTTAGAGAATGATCATGTCTTTATAATCAAAAAATATTATCTCCATTGGTATGAGGCCTTTTGAGGAACCATATCTCCATGTCAACTTCTCTCTGCCCTCGTTTTCTAAAACCTTCTTTTAAAATCGAGGCTAGATGCTCGATTATACATCACTTGTCGTTGGAAAGTGAGTGTCGCACAATTGCTAGTCCGCTGCCTTTAAAAGTGCGATTGTGTCAAGCTCTATCTCCATTGGTATGAGGTCTTTTGAGTAAGCCCAAAGCAAAGGTATGAGAACTGATTGATCATGTCTTTATAATCAAAGAATATTATCTCCATTGGTATGCTTCCTTTTGAGGAAGCCCAAAGCAAAGCTATGAGAATTGATTGATCATGTCTTTATAATCAAATAATACTATATCCATTGGTATGAGGCCTTTTGAGAACTTATGCTCAAAGTGGACAATATCATACCATTGTGAAGAGTCGTGTTCATCTAACATGGTATCAGAGTCATGCCCTAAACTTAGTCATGCTTAGTCATGTCAATAGAATATTATCTCCATTGGTATGAGGCTACGCTAAAAGTGTACAATATCATAGAATCATCGAAGGTCGATCGTGGTTCGTAACATTTTGATTCGTGGTCAATTATTTTAATCAAAATGATCCGAAAGTGGCCGGCCGGCCCCTATTTCAAAAGTGATGCCATTATCAAAGGGAAGTAAAGCCTTGAAATCGGCGTGGCATTTCATTAAAGTGGAGGAAATGGAGTAGACCTTATTTCTTGAGAGATGGAGCAAAAGCTTGGTTGAATACATTTGTTCCAAATTCCACCACTTATTCTAATGAGCTAGCTGAGAAATACTGTAGTGTGAGATCACAGTTGGAGGGGATGAAGCATTGTTCGTAAGGGTGTAGAAATCTTTCTAGTGGATGTGTTTTAAAACTTTGAAGGGAAGCTCAGAAAGGAAAGCTCAAATAGGACAACATTTGCTAGCAATGTGCTTGGGTTGTTACAAATTATATTAGAGCCAGACACCGGGCGGTGTGCCGGCAAGGACGTTGGTCCCTAAGGGAGTAGATTGTGAGATCTCACATCAGTTGTAGAGAGAAACGAAGCATTCCTCATAAGGGTATGAAAATATTTCCATAGTGAACTCGTTATAAAACCTTGAAGGGAAGCTTAAAAGGGAAAGTTCAAATCAACAATATCTACCAGAGGTGGCCTTAGGCGGTTACAAATGGTGTCAGAGCTAAATATTGAGTGGTGTGCCAGCGAGGATGCTAGACCCCAAGGGGGTGGATTATGAGATCCCACATCGATTGGAGAGGGAAATGAAACATTCCTCATAAAGGTGTGGAAACTTCTCCCTAGTGGATGCGTTATAAAACCTTGAAGGGAAACTCGGAAAGGAAAGCTCAAAGAGGACAATATCTACTAACAATGAACTCATGCTGTTACAAATGGTATCAGAGCCAGGCACAGGGCGATGTGCCAGCTCAAGTAGGGATGGATTGTGAGATCCCAACATCGATTGGAGAGCGAAATGAAACATTTGTCTTAAAGATGTGAAAATCTCTCTTAGTAGTAGACGCGTTTTAAAAATACTTTCTTCCCACTAAGCTGAATCTAGTTGACTTCGACTTAAGAACATCAACTAAATTAACCATCATGTCTCTTGCAGTTGTTTTAAGGCATCCCTCCATATAGACACGCCTTGGCAGCCATTCTAAGTGCAATTGATCCATCACCGCTAAGGAGAGCTCCACGATAGGAAACTTTGTCAAATTGTCCTTCTTCCTTGATCTTTTATGACATTTGGAGGCCTCTATCTTTGCTTTCTTGCTTTATTGGTACTGAAACACTTCAAGTCCACCGTTAGTAGATATTGTCTTCTTTAAAGTTTTCTTTTCGGACTTCTTCTCAAGGTTTTAACACGCATCTGTTAGGGAGAGGTTTCCACACTCTTATAAAGAATGTTTTGTTCCCTCTCCAACCAACGTGGGATCTCACAATCCACCCCTTCGAAGCCCAGAGTCTTCGCTGATACTCGTTCCCTTCTTCAATCGATGTGGGCCCTCCAATCCACCCCTTCAAAGGCCAGCATCCTTGCACCGCCTGGTGTTCACCCCCTTTTCAGAGCTTAACCTCCTTGCTGGCACACCGCCCGGTGTTTAGCTCTGATACTATTTGTAACAACTCAAGCTCACCGCTAGCAGATATTGTCCTCTTTAGGAGAACTTCTCCTCCGAAAAAGTCTCCACACCTTTATAAAAAAATGTTTTGTTCCCTCTCTAATCGATATGGAATCGAACATAAAATAAGCATAAACTAGAATAGCATTTATTCGTTTGGTTTTCATCTAAGTGGAAAATCTTAATTTCTTTGGTGATATTACCACCTTGGTTCGCCATTCGTAGACATCATCTTCTATATCTTTAGCATTTCTTATTGCTTCTTCAGCATTTCTAGAATTTTAACATGGTAATCAACACCCTTCCCATTACTTTGGTTCAAATCAGATTGGTGCAACGAAAGCAGGGTAGTACAGTAGAAGT
>NW_019272045.1:1714699-1717533 GCF_002738345.1 Cucurbita maxima
AAAAAAAAAAAAAAAAAAAAAAAAAAAAAAAAAAAAAAAAAAAAAAAAAAAAAAAAAAAAAAAAAAAAAAAAAAAAAAAATCAAATGAATTTGCAGACTCAAAAGTAAAATCAAATGAGAAAGAAAAGAACTTCTAAATTTTCTTATTAAAAAAAAGTTATTTTATTTATTTTTCAAGAACTTCTAGAATCTATATATTAGGGAGAGACTAAATTGTTTGAAGCACCAACATAACCTGAAGCGTCCCTTGTTTCAATTTCCGAAGGGAAAAATAGAGATGTCTTCTGCGTTACCTGTAATATGTGGAAGTATCGACATAATTTCATAGTCATTCGGTCTAAATGCTACACGAAAGACACAAGCCAGATTATCGAACGAAAAGGCTTAGGATGCAGAAGATCATAACACAAAGTGATCATACGAATTTGGATTCCTATATATTATATATTCAACATAATTTATTTTAAATAATAAATAAGAAGATAAAAAAAAACCCGAGGTAAATAATAAAAATGTAAAGTTCGAGAATATATTTGTGAAGTTTGAAAACTCAAGGACCGAAATGCAACCGGAACCGAGACTAAAAAGTGTATTTCTTTTCCCTTAAAAAAAGAGTAATCTCACTTAGAAGACACCATCACCACTTATGTTACATTTATACCCAACTTATGTTACATTTATACCCAAAATCTGAAATGCATACTAAACGCGGCAAACTTTAAGAAGTCATAATGAAAATGTGCATTCATTTGGTGTGTGTTGTGAATGAGGGGCTTTATTCTTATTGACAACACACAACATCCCTAGAGCTACCATTCTATCTACATAAAGTAAGATAATTCCTTTACATGTTTTCTCCAATCTATGTCGCTCTCTCTTCACCGCTCCCGAACAGCACATTCGGTTCTTCAATAGCGCAAAAGGTATCCGAATACAATGCAAATAAGTGCCACCATACAGAGAAACAGAGGAGGAAAACCGACGCGATTGCTTGCCCTACCTCTCCTACTCATTCCCATCTGAGCAGATACAAGATGAAACATGAGTCACGAAGTCTTGAATGCAAGTATGAAATTGTAGTATACACAAGCTGAGTTTACGAGTATAATTCAATGGGCAGGATGAATGAGTTTCTAATAGTAGTGCTTTTCTTTTTGGCTCCACTAAAAAGCCACCCCTATGAGGAGAAAGAACGAAGCATTCTTTATAAGGGTGTGGAAACCTCTCTAGTAGCCGCCCCTCTGGGGAGGAGAACAAAGCATTCTTTATAAGGGTGTGGAAACCTCTCTAGTAGACACCCCTCTGGGGGGAGAACGAAGCATTCTTTATAAGGTGTGAAAACATCTCAAGCAGATACCCCTCTGGGAGGAGAACGAAGCATTCTTTATGAGGGTGTAGAAACTTCTCTAGCAGACACCTTTGAGAAAGGCTCGAAGGGGAGGCCGAAAGGTAAAGCCCAAAGAGGACAATTTCTGCTACGCCTTCCCTATATTTTGTGCCAAACAACAGGATTCAAACCTCTAACTTCTCGGGCGAGTGTATATATTCTAATCGTTTTACTGTGTTCATAGCACACCCCGAACAAATCTAGAAGACAACTTCATCCAATCCTCCTATTATAATCATAGCGGACCTCAAAATCTTTAAGAAGACTTCATCGTCTCTGAAGTCGGTTTCACGAGACAAGGGGAATTTTAAGAATTTCAAATTTTCAAACTAGGAAGTTTCAAACAAGGACATCAGAGGCATCAATTCAAACATCTCAAATGCATACCACCAAGATACCATTGGGAACCTAAGGTAAATCTATCCTTCCCTTTTGAATCTAGCAAAAAGTCCCTAATCAAATGACCATGATTTGATTATTGTTTCCTACACAGTTACAGGACAGTGACAAGACACTAAACATGCAACAAGAACATCCAATAGCAGAATAATATGGTCGAAGAAGTTACCAAGTTCTCCTTCAAGTTTTTTACTTCTTGAGCACTAAATCTCCTCTCCTCGGACAGCCTTGAAATGGTATATTGAGCCTATTAAACGATGTTACAAAAGATCATCATTACAATTGTATTGGGAAGTCCATGAAAAGTAAGATAGAACAGCAAAATGAAGAAGAGAATACAGGAAAGTAGTTATTTCCATTTCCATCAACATTTTATTCCTGGGTACTGAGATTATTGTAAAATGAAGTTTACCTCTCTCTTCCTCTAATTATTACAAAAAAATTGAACTTTGAAGGAGTAATAATAAACAAAGATCGATAACCAGCAACCGAAACCCAAGTTTTAAAAAATTATAAGGATTGATCTGTACCACAAAACCGAGTTTCTACAAACACAGTGAATATGAATAATCAAAACCGACCACAAAATTTGCGTAATCGAATATCCAACCCAATAAGCCTTATAACCAACCTACGTCTGAAAGATAAAATGGAGTGATTTTCTTAATATTCTACTTGGCTTTGGAGATTCTCCCTCTCTTCTGTATCTCTCGACTTCAGAACGATATTCAGTTTTTTTTTTTCATCTCAAAACTGTTTGAGATCTTATTGTTGAATGGTTCTTTCTACAAATCAACTGATTTGGTAATAGTACATACTCAGTACATAATTTCATAGAAAATAACTTGAATACATATCTACAAAGTAAATTTCAAACAGAGCAGTAATTCTTGATTGGATTTGATGAGGACAAGAAATATCAATGACCAGATTCTTAATTATAGCTTAAAACTCTTCGAATTGTTATATTCATACGTGTAAAAGCTGCAAAAAAAAAAAAAAAAAAAAAAAAAAAAAAAAAAAAAAAAAAAAAAAAAAAAAAAAAAAA
>NW_019272045.1:1717718-1737049 GCF_002738345.1 Cucurbita maxima
AAAAAAAAAAAAAAAAAAAAAAAAAAAAAAAAAAAACGAGAAAGGCAATCGAAACTAACCTCTCCAAGCTTTAATTCAATTTCATTTAGCTTTGACTTCATCTCATCAATGTCCTTAACTAACTTTAGCTGTTTCGATTTTTTGACTTTCATTGGCTCCACATCTGCTGCTTGCTTCATCTCAGCCGTCTTTCGTAATCTCAACGGGCTATTGTTTAGCTGCTTTAGGTTTTCATCCAGACCCTTAGGAATCTGATGCAACAGAGCAAAACTTCAATTTTCAAGAAGCTGAAAATCACAGAACGTATCAATTGGAAGAAAACAAAGGAAGATATGGCACCCTCCCTAGGAATGTGGAAGAGGTTAGAAATAGACATCCAACAAGTTCTTAGATCGACAATAATTATAAGTAATAACATCAAATTTATTAAGAAAAATGTCGATTTGATCCCTCGAAGCATTTTAAAAAAGAGAGAGTGAGTAAATTTTTAAACTCTGTATAGATAAGAATGTTTTTCCTTACTTTTACTCCCACCGGTGAAGGTTGAATTACAACAATTTCTTGATCCTCCAGATGTGAAGTTCCAAAGGCTCGCCCCTCTGCTCCATTCTGAACTCTTCTTTTTGGAGCTTCAACACTAAACTCCTGCTCCATTAATGCTCCATTTTGATCTCTCGGTTTTAATGCTTCACGAGATAGTTCCTCCTTTGATGCTCCATTTTGATCCTTGTGTTCTGAAGTCCTATGAAGCAGAACCTCCTCCCTCAAAACTCCATTTTGATTAGATGGTTTTAAAGCTTCAATTGTCCGCCCCTCCTTCAATGATGCAAAAAAATCATTCTTTAACCCTGAAACGTCATGGGCCGTCCTCCCATTTGATGGTCTAATTTGTTCTCTTAGTGTTGAAAACCCAGAGGGAAGCAGCTCATCTGATGCACCATTTTGATCTTTCAGCTTTGTAGTTTCATTGGTGGCCAGCCCATCACTTAGCGGTCCACTTTTCTCATTCAGTTTCATAACTTCATCCATGATTTCGTCAATTGTTCCATCAACAGGTGAGGGTATCGGGGAATTCAGCGGACTAATGAGCGCCACTTTGAGCTTATCTTCTTCAATATATTTGGCTCCATCTTTTGAAAACTGGAAAAAAAAAGAAAAAAAAAAACAATTGAGAATTCAAGAATGAAAGCTGATTATATCCACAAAAACTTACCATATTAGCAGTGATGTCCTCTTCTGTTGTCCCTGATGGAACAATTGTGCTTTGAATTAAAAACTTGTCTTTACACAACATATCGGGAGGGACAATCCGTTGAGCTTGCATTATGACTACATCAAAATTAAGAAGAAATTAATTCTAAAAGAAAAAATAACAATACGTAGTTCCAGGTTTAGAATTTAAAAAATAAACACAAGTATTGCAGGAATACAGTCAACCTTATTGCACTGTGCAGTGTGATGATCTCATGATATCTCAAAAGTCGTCATTTCAACGGCACAAAAAAATCTTTAAGAAGACTAAATATGGGCTTGATAAACAAATGCAGAACTGAATCATCTCATGATATTAGACACTCTTAGAGTTTTCAATTCTCAAAACAATGAATACTATGCTTTCAAATCTCCTTTTTAGAGTTTTCTAGATAGCTTGATAGCCCCCATAATTGATTCAACGCAAGAAAATACATTAAGCAGATCAGACAATGAAAATGTAAAGTAATACACAGAAGAAGTAATTCGTGGAAACTTAGAATTGTTAAAATTGAATGGCGACAGCAGTAACTTCATTACCAAGATCCCCAAACACACTTTCTTGCTCAGGGTTGGGGACAGATGCCTGAATATGTTAGATGAAATTTGTACAGAACATACCTGAAAATTCACATGCTGATTTTGGAAAAACTATCCCAACATTGGGTCGAACACAGTATTTCTTAGGAGACGTGGTTTTAACCTGCCAAACGTTATAATATGATTACATATATCACATGAAAATTCACAAATTTTCCGAGAAATACAAGATAAACAAAACAAAACGAAGGCTGTTCATACTTTAAACGCAACATGATGATTGGTGTTATTGGCTAGCTGAACTGTGCACGTACTTTGTTTCCTCAATTCAACTGAAAGCAGCAAGGTAATCAATCACTTCAATTCTTTTTCAAGAACAAGCAATAAATAGTATTACTGATGAGGCACTTACATACGAATTGTAGTTCCTTGGGCTGGATATGCAAGAGTTTCGTACTCATGTCTCTTCGTCACAATACACCAAATTCAAAAGTAATAGCTCTCTGCATTCAAGGCTTATGCAACAATTATTCTGCACCCAGAAAAGTAATCTTCTTATAATCGTTAAAAAACGATTCGAATTTGATTAAGAAGAAACTGAAGGAAAGAAAAGAAAAGAAAGAAACACAAAATCTCAAGTATCTCATCATATAGTTACAGATCAAAGAAGTTAAGAACCACGTGCATCCATCCACCCTGTTCTTAGCTAAAAGAATATAGTAATAATGTCCCCATGCTGCAATTTAAAGGGAAAAAAAAGGGGGTTCCGGCTTGTATCAGTCGGTCAACCGCAAGAAAGTCAAACTAAACCCCTTTTCGGTGAGGATCAGAGACTCACCGCTGAGCTAATTCCAAAACAGATCGTTCAAAACAAACTCGTCCCGAACTGTAAATCGTTAATCAACGAACAGAGTCACTCTAACCACGAATCCGATTTCAAATCTCAATTCATTTCCAAACACAAACAAACCAAAAAGATCAACAAGATCAATCACCAATCAAACAAACACCAAAATCACACTGAATTCCAAAACCAAAAAAACTCCAACAGCCAAGAAACCAGCAAAAATTCATCTAACACACACACGCACAGACTACGTTCTCAACATGCTAACTGAAATTTCGAACAGCAAGCACAACAAAGCATTCAAACAAGACGATTCTTTCATTCTTCCGTTCTTCCATCCTTCCATTCTTCAACTCTTCAAACAAATGCTCAAAAGAATTCAACCACTCACCTGTTACGGAAGACAGAACAAAGAGCGAGTGGGGATGAATGGAAACTTTGCCGTGAAACTTCCGCTTTGAATAAATAAAACGCACCGGAGAATTGAAATTGAAAGAGCGTCCAAAGATTAGGAGAGAAAAACCCTGGAAATTTCCAGAGAGAGAGAGAGGAAGATGTGAATGAATGATCTGTTTGGTGGTCTGATGAACTGATCAGTGAAAGCAGAGTAGAGAGAGAGAGAGAGAGACGTGTTCGTTGTACCGGCTTTGCGGTGATCGTGGCTTTGAGCCGGTGCCGCGGAATCCAATTCCCGGTTCAACTTTTTTTTCAAATAATTTTTTTTTTTTTATGTAATTCCACGTAATTTTCTAATTTAAATATTTTTTTTTATAAATAAAATATATTCCTTTCTAATTTAAATAATGAATAAATAAGACTCTTATCTGTCCCATATTTCAAAGTCAACACACTAATTATATATTTTGTAAAATGGATAGTTAATTTTTCATAATTATTAATATTTTATTTTTATTTTTAAATTCTCCGATTATAACGTAGGGATCATATCCTATTATATCCTATTAAATTATATTTAAATTAAGTTTATTTATTATTTTCCCTAAATCATTTGAGAATATTCAAATAATGAAATATTTTAAAATATGAATCAAAATTTTTAGGTAATTAAGGTGTGACAAATGATATTTATATTTAATATGTTTTTTTTTTTTTTTTGCTATAAAATAAAAACTAAACAAACAAGTTCTATTGAATTGAGTCGGGTTGAAATATTTTTTAAATTTAATTAAATTGTTCTGGCTCTAAATTTTTGTTAATGAAATAATCCTTATTAAAAAATACGTAACAACACATTCCACGGAATTTGACTAAATTGATCGGTTCATTTATTTAAATTTTTATTAAAAAAAAGTAAAATACTAATATACAAAATATTTATTTAATTACTTTTAAATATGAAATTATGGTTTAAACTTGATTTCAATATATATTTTTAGAAAACTATATAAAAACGGAGAACAAATAATTAAATAGATAATTATGAATTAAAAATATTAATTTATATATATATAGAAAATTATATCGTACCAAGTTTAAAAACATATTTGATTATTATTGGAGAGTAAATAATTGAATTTATATATATATAGAAAATTATATCGTAAAAATTTTAAAAACATATTTAACCATGGTTGGAGAGTAAATAATTGAATATATATATATATATATAATTATGTCGTAAAAATTTAAAAACATATTTAACCATAAGTAAAAATAAAAAATTAAATTAAAAATAAATTTTAGTGTTCGGATAATTTTTTAATTGAATTGGGTTGATTGAGATTTTTTTTAAGACGGTAAATAATTATTATTTTAATTTATAGAAAAGGACAATTATTAGTAACGCTACGCAATATTACTAAAAAGTCCATTTCAAAGACACCATAAGGGAAACCAAACTATTGAAATTATTAAAAGTAAGCATTTAATGCCAAAAAGAAATATTATTATACATTATTGTCGAGATAATTTCAAAATTATAAATTATAAATAATTATAATTTTTTATTTTATAAATTATGAGAAAATATCTAAAACTTCATAGATAAAATGAGGAGATTCAGCCCTATTGGACAAATTTACGCTCAATTTATTAATTAATCATTTTTTATAAATTCTGCTTCAAATCTTTATAAAAAAGAATTGTAAATCAAAATTAATTAAAATAAATAAATTATAAAACAGCCCACAAAATTTTATGAAGGAAAAAAATAATTTATAATTATCTAAATATTTATTTGAAGATAAATAATTACTCCTTTTATGATACAACAAAGTAACTCACCTTTTGAATTAAACAAAGTAATTCTGAACACCTTTTATTCATTTTTTATTTATTTTCATAGGAAAAAGTTTATTTAAATAAATAAAAATATATATATAGATACACCCCAAAATGTTGTCCTCTTTGAACTTTCCCTTTCGGGCTTCAAGGCTTTAAAACGGGTGTTTTGTTCTCCTCTCCAACTAATGTGGGGACATCAATATCTACTACCAGTGGATCTAGGGTGTTACAAATGGTAAAAGAGCCAGACATCAGACAATGTGTCAGCGAGGAGGTTGTTCTCCGAAGGGGGTAGACATGAGGCGATGTGCCAGTAAAGACGTTGGACCCCAAAAGGAGGTGGATTTGGTGGTGATCCCATATCGACTGGAGAAATGAACGAGTGCCCGTAAGGACGCTGGGCCCCGAAGGAGGTGGATTGTGATGTCCCACATTGGTTAGAGAGGAGAATAAAACACCATTTATAAGGGTGTGGAAACCTTTCCTAGTATACACGTTTTAAAGTCGTGAAGGGAAGCTCGAAAAAAAAGTCCAAATAAGACAATAGCTACTCGTTATGAACTTGGGTAGGTATTCATAAACTTGCCTAAATCGTAAAAATGATCTCCTCTAAGAGTAGAGTTCACCAAAAAGTTAGTTGAGAATTAAAAGAAACTTGCAAAAAAGGGAAGCTTGAGTATATAGAGGTAGAGAGAGGTGGTTGAGACTAATAAAAACCACTTTATTTATGTGCTAATAAAAGTCATAAAATATTAAATTAAATTAATTTATTTATTATAAAATTTGACGAAAGTGATGCACGTCTAAATCTAATATAATAAATTTTATAACGACGTTCAAATTATCGAATTTCAAGTTTATCTAGAAATGTAATGCTCGTATTCAAGGTTCAATACCTTAAGGTCTGATATTTTCTGCATCATCTACAACATGGACACATTACTTGTTCTTGTTATTCGTTTTTTAAGAGTGAAGACTATTCTCACAGACCAACACGAGTCCTTCTAGCATGTTTTGTCCTCACTCATATGCATCTGAATAAGATTCATAGGGATGACCCACAAACCAACATGAGTCCTTCTAGCATGTTTTGTTCTCACTCAGATGCATCCCACGAGTCCTTCTAGCATGTTTCGTCCTCACTCAAATGCATCCCAATAAAATTCATTGGGATGACCCACAGATCAACATGAGTCTTTTCAGCATGTTTCGTCCTCACTCACATGCATCCCTATAAAATCCATAGGGATGACACACAGACCAACACAAGTCCTTCTAGCATGTTTTGTCCTCACTCAGATGCATCCCAATAAAATTCATTGGGATGACCCACAGATCAACCCACAGATCAACATGAGTCTTTTCAGCATGTTTCGTCCTCACTCACATGCATCCCGATAAAATCCATAGGGATGACCCATAGACCAACACGAGTTCTTCTAGCATATTTTGTCCTCACTCAGATGCATCCCAATAAAATTCATAGAATGTCACCCCAGCATAGAATTACTCCAAATAAAGCTCGTTTAATCATGACGTTCTAATAATTGAGCTATTGAAAAGGAAGGTGCACCTTGTTGGGGTAGGTAATAACTTTTATTTCCTTTTTTTAAGTCTTTCTGAGTTATCATAAAAAGTATGGGCCACTTTCAAAATAAGCCCAAAATCTCAGCAGGCCCAATAAACAAGGCCCAGAAGAGAACTCCATTGGATCATCCGATTGTGCATTTTGTCCGTATTGTTCCTTCTTTTTTTTCCTCCAAAAAATAAATAAAAAGTGCCCCAATCAAACCACCTATTTAAGCTCTTCAACGACTACCAACTTGCTCGCATTGCTTTCTCCGTTCCATTTCCACTCCAAATTCTCTCTATTTTTCATCGATGGCTTCTGTCTCAGCTTCATCATTCTGCGTGCGATCTGCAGCTCCTCGATCGCGCCAAATCTCTGTAAATTTTCGATTCCTCTTCTGTTTGTCACTTTATGTTGAAGGATCTGTTGAACGATTTCATTTTTGCTCTGTTCTCGTTCTTTCTGTATGATCAACTGCCTTGGAACTTGTTTCCTTGATTCCAGTCCTTTTTATCTCGATTTTTGAGTTTATTTTTTCTCTTTAAATGTCGTTAATTACGAAGTTTGAAGCATTGGTTTGAATCGGAGTTGTGGTTGTATTGCATGGCTGTGAAATGCATGGATGATGGACTTAGCGTTCCCTCTTTGTTCCGAAATGTTTTATATCTATTTCTTTTGGTATTTTACATTCATTTGTGTTATTTCAATACTGATTTGAATTTCTTGCCTAATTTTTCCGGCTATTTGGGACCTGTATGCTTAAGGGAATCGTATGTATGTTAGAAAATTGAGTCCAGCTGACCTTAATTCTCTCTCGTTAATTGTGTCCTCAAAAATTTGAAGCGCAAAAGAAAACCATTAGTTACAATCTAATCTTGAAATCCTTGCATGTACGACTCTAGCTATGAGTCAACTTGAAGTCATTATGTCCTGAAAATTCCGTGTGCGTGTATTAAGTATAATCCTTCTATTGTTCTTTTTGAACTCTCTCTGTTAAGAATTTGTGTTATACTATCATATATTCTCTGCTGATCATTTTGGTGATAATCATGTTGTTTCTTGGTAAGCAGGAAACAGCCAAGCTTTCTGGTTTGAAGAGGGTCTCATTTTCTCACCAAGGGAGAAATACATTCTCTTCCAGAAGATTACAGTCGCTTCAAATTTCATGTGCTGTAAGTCTATAGTTCTTTTTACTGAGGCTGTCAGTGAAAACGCAAATTGCTGTTGTTTTACGATGTTAACTGTTTGGAACAGGCCAAACCAGAGACAGTTGAAAAGGTTAGCAAAATAGTGAAGAAGCAATTGGCATTGCCAGATGACTCCACTGTTAATGGAGAGTCCAAATTTTCAACGCTTGGAGCTGATTCTCTTGACACGGTAAACTTATACTATACCTTGCTGAGCATGTTTCATAGAAGTTTTCCTTTGAATGTCTTTACCATATTTAATTTGAAACTTTTTGAAAGTCTAATTAAGACCCTCGATTAATTTGATTATGGGATATCTTATGGGATCATCTCCAACGTGTCTGTTATTGTCTTCTTGCTTATGAGGGTTTTTGGTAAAACACGACCACCATTTTTAACTTTTGGGAAGATATGTATGAATAGCTGTTCTTGAAGTTGGTTTTTCTTCCATTAGTTTATTTTTACATATAACCCATATAACAAAAAAATGATTGATAGTCATTTTACATATGAATACTGATTTTTCTGCCATCGTCATGTGTTGTCCTAATGATTAACAAAAACAAATGAACTTGGGGAATGGATTTAAACCATAACTTCTTTTTCATCTCTATCTTTGAGAAAAGAAAGATTCTCCCTTTTGTGATTCTTATTCTTTTGTTCTTCCCTTCATTAAAAAAATGCACATGATTTTATTACTGTTTCATGTTCTCAATTTGCCATGAAAGATAATTTAGAATGAGTGAAATCATGAAAATTTTAGTTGGAGCTAGTTCTTAAATGTGATGTCCTCCGGGGAGGAGAACGAAACACCCTTTGTAAGGGTGTGGAAACCTTCCCCTCACAGACGTGTTTTAAAGCCTTACATTAAAGTTTTGAATATTGTATTTGACATGCAATGCAATATAACATATACACATATATGTGAGATTCAGGTTGAAATCGTGATGGGGCTCGAGGAAGAATTTGGGATAAGCGTGGAAGAGGAGAGCGCACAGAGCATCACAACCGTTCAAGAGGCTGCAGACATGATCGAGGATCTCATCCTCAAAAAGAGTGGTTAAAAATCTCATTGCCACGATGGAGGGTGAGCAAAAAACTCAGTCTCCTTTTTGCACGCCCTTCTGTTTCTTTTACTCCCAAGTCTTCTCTTTTTTGTCTAGATTTTAACGCTAATCAATGTATTAGGTCTTAAAATAATGATAATAAATTCACTAGACTTTGTTTCCTAATCTTCTCTTTTCCAAAAATTTTCCGTTCCATACTCGGTAATTCTTTTGTTATATCTATCACAGGGTCGAAGCTAGCTCTAGCGCGACGCCGAAGCGAGCTCTAGCTCTAGCTCTGGCTCTAGCGCGACGCCGAAGCGAGCTCTAGCTCTAGCGCGACGCCGAAGCTAGCTCTAGCTCTAGCTCTAGCGCGACGCCGAAGCTAGCTCTAGCTCTAGCTCTAGCGCGACGCCGAAGCGAGCTCTAGCTCTAGCTCTAGCGCGACACCGAAGGCGAGCTCTAGCTCTAGCTCTAGCGCGACGCCAAGGCGAGCTCTAGCTCTAGCTCTAGCGCGACGCCAAGGCGAGCTCTAGCTCTAGCTCTAGCGCGACGCCAAAGCTAGCTCTAGCTCTAGCTCTAGCTCTACGCCAAAGCTAGCTCTAGCTCTAGCTCTAGCTCTACGCCAAAGCTAGCTCTAGCTCTAGCTCTAGCTCTACGCCAAAGCTAGCTCTAGCTCTACGCCAAAGCTAAGTGGGAAAAAAAAAACTTCATTTTTAAATACGTAAAACAATGACCAAATAGTTATTAAACAAGACTTCATTTATGAGCAGCAAAAATATTTTCCATATTTGCAAATATAGCTGCATTTACATTTTTTTTAAAAATATATGAAAAAAAATTAACAAAAAATGTTTATTTGTCTATTCCAATTTTGCCCTCCTTTTTTCTACTATACCCAATAAATATTAAGAATATCAGTAATATAATATAAATCAAGTGTATTATCTATAGACAAACATTCATGTTAGTATATATAATAATGCAATATTTTTTGGTATATCGTTTAAAAGTTATAACCCGGTCTTGCATTTTTTGGTATATCGTTTAAAAGTTATAACCCGGTCCTTTATGCATCGCTAATTTCCACTTTTGTCCCTTAATTTAGGTGTATGTAATTCATCAAGCACGTAATGGTAACATAATTTTTCGGGTATCAATAAGTAGTCATTTTAGGTAGAATTGAGCATATGTCAACTATATATTAGATATATTAGTAATGTTTAAAATATGAATGAATTATTTTATTAATATTTTGATTAATATTAAAAATATATAAGACAAAAAATACTAATATTGTGTTATATATACAACTTTGTAAATATTTAATTCTTCTTATAAAAGTTAGAATTTAATCTTCGGAGTTCGAATAGATAAAAAATTTATGAATATAAATTTTTAATATAAGAATTAAATAAGGGTATAGATGGTTCAGATTGGGTCGGGAGGATTTTGTTTAACCCAACCGGTTTGGATTGCTTTGAAAATTTTTGGGTTGGGTTGTTAATTTTTTTTTTTTAAGTTTTATTTATCTACTCAAATTTATAATTAGCCGAATAGCTAAAATATATTAAAAGTTCACAAATAAATACAAATAATCAATCTATAATTATTGAAAAAAAAATTGTAACATATTAATGTAATTCAACATTGTAATATCGACATTTCTTGAGAATTGTAATACCCGAAAGGCTAATCCAACTCAACCCTTTGAGTTGGTCCGGGTTGTCGAGTTGTCGGAATGTACACCCCGAGAATTAAATTGACAATTTAATCCAAAATTTTGAAGAGAGGGGAGGGACCTAAATGAAAATTGGAGGAAAAGGGTTAGGGGTGAAAATAAAATAGGGGAGGGACCGAAATGAAAATTGAGAAAAATTAACGAACTAACCGTTCCCAACCAAAAACCGCGGCACGCCCAAAAAACAAACAAATTCCCATTGCGTTACTTGCTTCCGTCGTTTTCTCAACTTCCTCCGTGTTCGCGTTGGACTCTTTCCATTTCGTTACTTGCTTCGATTTCCAGCAACGACATTCACAATCCATTTTCGTAATCATGGAGGTTTAGTCCGGAGGAAGTTTTGTTTTTCCAATCTGGACGTCGAGATTCAATGTCGCTGAATATGAATTAGTTCGTGAGTCGATTGCAACGGACGATCTGATTTTCGAATCCACTGCTCAAAGATCACAAAGGTGAGCAAACTTGCGCGTTCTTTTTTCATTTTTTGATTGATCGATTGTTCGGCGTCTCTGAAATTTGTGAAATCCTATTTCGATTTGGATTTTACAATAATTTTCATCCGTATTGATTTGTGTTGGAATTTGGTTCAATATATGTAGCAGGTGTGTTTCTAATCGTATCCTGCATGTATGTATAAAACTTTTCTTTAATCATAATCTCGTTGAGTACTTCGATTGTGTTGGATAACAGGAGCTATGGATCGGATTAAACCAGTATACACTCGACAGAAAAGTAACGCTGGCACCCCACTGGGACCAGCGTCGCCATTGGTACAACCGTATGGCCACCATGCCCGATCAGGTTCGATTGGCGTGGCAAATTCGAAGAGAGGACAGAACAATGCAACGAAAGCTGCAGCGCAAAGGCTTGCAAAAGTGATGGCAAGTTCAGCTGATGACGAGGATGAAGAAGATGATCTTTCTTTTGATTTGAGTTTGGCGAGTGGCCCAGGGAGCATTGGATTAGCAAGTGGAAGATCAGTCAGATCCCGCTCTCCTATGGTAATAATCGGTTCTAGTTACAATATATTTGTTCAGGTTTGCATGACATTCTGTTTCTTCATATAATTCATGTGTGTGACAATTCAGACATGAGGTTAGTGGTCTTTCTGCTCGCTTCTTACCATTTGAATTTCTAGGTTGCAGCTTGTCGTTAACATCCATTTTCTTAATCTTGACTGAGAACATGTTAGCTATTAGCTTCGGCTTTCTCCTTTTCATTAGAAGCTATTTTTCCGTGCCTTGCAATGGTGAAAACACAGATATGGAGATCTTTTAGCTTGATAACTTAGCCGTGAGAACGAAAAAGTGTCATCTAATTCTTTATGCAAATTAGTTTGCGATTCTTTTTGTCCAAATTGGAGCATATGAGACAATTAAATGTTAAATGGACTTGTATTGGTTGAACTAAAAGAATCGCCAAACTCCAAATTGATAAAGATGGATTGTGTCGCATCTTAATATGATCTCATTCTTATTTTGTAGCATTTTGATTAGTCATAAACCCCATTATGAATTAATATTTTAGTTTTAAAAGTCAACACAATCTAGAGATCTTCTTGAGCAGTTAGATTGTGCAATTAGCCTTTGATTTTCTTTTACGTTAATTGCTCATTTGCATCATTATATAATCATTATAGCCATCTGTGTTATACTACTAATAAATGTTATTTTCATATTTTACTTGAAGTCTAATACGTGCTTAAACTTTAAATATAGCCGTCTGCTCGTACTATTCAAGAACCTACTTCTGGACATGTGGGATTGGGGGGTCGAGCATCTCAAACTGTAAATCATATGGAGCAACCAATGTCAGCTCGTACAGCACTAGGACAACGACCATCTCGTTCGGATACTAATGCTGAACAAGCACCCATTACTCGCACTTCAACAGCTAGTCGACCATCCCAGCTTGCCAACTCCGTAGAGCAACCTACATCTACTCGTACAGCATCAGTTAGTCGTCCAAATTTAGGAGTCAAGACAGTTCCATTGGTACCCTCTTCTGTATCTATATCACTTAAACCAACATTGCCAGTAACTCCGAAGGAGAGTCAATCTGATTCTAGAACATCACTTAGACCAGCCTTGCCTGTAACTCCAAAAGAGGGTCAATCTGATGCTAGAGCATCACTTAGATCAACTTTGCCTGTAACACCAAAGGATAGTCAATTTGATACCAAAATGTCACTTAGACCAACGTTGCCCGTAACTCCGAAAGAAGGTCAGTTTGATTCTAAAATATCACTTAGACCAAGCTTTCCAATAACTCCAAAAGAGGGCCAGTTTGACGCCAAAAGAGATAAGAGGTATTATACAATGTATTTCTTATGTCATTATCATCAATGTCCCTTTTGGCTACTATGCTAACAGAGAAACACCATTCTTATGTATAGCTATATAATTACAACTTGATGTTAGATCACTGACCAAAACATGTTATCTTCTTGAAGGCTTGATAGTGCGAACATTTTATGTTGATAGTATTTGTATTTAGAAAATCCTATGGTGATAACAGTCTGGGCATGGTGGTTCGGATACCATAAAATCCCGTCTTTGTTAGCAGTGTTTAGGATTTTATTGCTTTGTAAATGTGTTTTTTTTTTTTTTTTGTTATTTAAAAGAACTCTTATTTGGGAGTAAAGGCAATGCATCTTGTTGTTATCAAAGAACTTTGATTTCCACTACCTTTTCATAGCTTGCTAAATTTTCATATTGAGGTTTAATTCTTGTCCCTAATATTTGCTGCTCGAATGTCTATTCCATGATTGTGCTGGTCCTTGAACAGGCTGTCTTTGGATATGGGAAGCATAAACTTCAGAGACAATAACAACCAGCCTTCCAGTTCTGCTTTACAAGATGAGGTATAGGGTAACCTTACAGCCAATTAATAGTCTGAGTCGAGTCCCTTAAATTCATTAAAGATTAACACGTCAATTTACTGTCACTCACACAAATATCATCTCCATCTTCATTTTCTTTTCTTTCTTTTTATTTTGCAACATCCATTCAGAAATAATGTCTTCGTCTCACCCACAGTCATATGTTTCTGCTGACCCAGCTAGCTGGCTGGAAGAATCCAAACAATGCACTTGTTATCACACGAAATGTATCTGGCCATTTTAGAGGTCTACTGGTCTAGTCTTTCCATAAAGGAATTACAACTTTATGTGCTTCTTGTGCTGAGTTTTTCTTTTTGTTATTAAGATCAAGTTAACGTGCTTCGTTTCTACTTCCTTTTCTGAACTGAGATATTTAGAAGCATGTATAAAGATATTGGTCTTTCCAGATTCTGCTAATGATAGTGATGATGTTTGTGCAGCTTGATATGGTACAGGAGGAAAATGAAAGTTTAGTTGAAAAGGTGATGCCAACAACTTTTCCGGTTCTTCTTATGCGAGTGTTATTGGCTGTTTCTTGTATAATTAGTGTCATCAGTTCAACACGAACAATTTATACCTGAATGGAACAATCCTGTTTTCAAAATCACTGATTTAATTAAGAAAAAAGGCTCCGTAATTTAAGAGCTCATTTGTTTTTTATATGAAAACTAGTTCAATGCCCAGACTTCTCCTAAACTACTTGGCTCAGTCTGACTAATCTAGTGCAAACACAATACGTAACTCTAGAAAATGTCCTAACATTGATAGGCTTTTCATTTATTTCATTTGGCATGTATCTAATATGTGCCTCCCCAGCTTCGAATTGCAGAAGAAAGATGTGAGGAAGCAGAAGCTAGAGCCCGACAGCTTGAGAATCAGGTAAAAAAAAATAGCTGGCTTGTATCTTCTCCACTATTTGGAAGCATTATTTTCACTTAAAATACTCTGCTCATGCTATGAGAAAATTCTAATTTTTTATCTAAAAAAACAACCTTTAAAATATCGTCCATTTATCCCATCTAGTTCACTGAATTATTCGCGTTGCCACTGGACAATCTATAGATTAATTCATGCCATCCCGTGAATGCAGTTCTCTTTTTCCTTATCTTCTTCTGGTTTGTCTTTGTTAGTTTTTATGGTGTTAATCATTGGAATTATATTTGCATTCCATCTGATTTTGCTTCCCACTATTAGAGTGGAATTTTTTTTTTAATGATTTCTGGAACAAACAAGTCGTCTATCTAAATGTTTTTAACGAGTTTCTTTCTTCCAAGGCCCAGAAAGAAAATTCTTGGGTAGGGTATCTTTCTGATGAACTAACCCGCTTGGTTCCTTTTGTAACAACTCTGTTGCATACCTGTGGTATAGTCCATGTTGTGTTACACTTCACAGTTGTTGCATAACCGTTCGTTTACTGGTACAGAACTCAATCTATGGTATAATGATTGGAACATCCCAACATCGTCAAATAAATAATCTCATCCAATGTACACATTTTGAAGTATTTAAATGTGATTTTTAGGTTTCTATGCTTGGAGAAGGTGTAACACTGGAAGCCCGTCTTTTGAGCAGGCTAGCTCCCGACCTTTCTATCCACTTCCAACTTGCAAGCCACTTCAGTTTTCATAATATCTAATAATTCATTACTGTTTTGCTTCCAGGAAGGAGGCAGCTCTGCAGCAGAGAGAGGTTTGTCCTACTAAAACTGGCAATATTATCAATTTCTCTTCTTCTGAGTAATATTGCACTGTATGGGTTAATATTCAGCTGCCTCCATGGAAAAGGACCATCAGGTTGAACTTTCCCAATATCCTTTAAAAGGACAGAGTGGAACCGGGAGATAAGTGTGTATTTACTATGCCAGTGTGATTCCTAAATTCCATGCTACACACTAAAAGCTGGATGTCCTAAAAGTCAAGAAACCATAATAGATCAAGGATCAATGACAATTGACAGTGTGGATGCATGCTTGTTTGCTGCTAATGCAGCATATCCTTGAAACTCTTCGATAACTTAAACTAGAAGAGACCATTCATCTTCGTGATTTTTTTTTTTTTTTGAATTTAACAATTGTGGGCGTGTGAGATCTAACAATTGACCTTTATAATTGTAATAGGTGTCCTTTCTATAGTTTATACAATGGAGAAGTATGTTAATAAGTGTTTCGCATAAAGAAACCATTCCACTGGCCCTCTGTTCATCCTAGTTTTGAAATCTAAAGATTTCCTCCGTGTACTTTTGAGAGCCTTCCCATCACCTAGAAACCAAATGCCCAGATTTTGAAGGAATCATTGGAAGAATTTGAAACAAATGCTACTACTTGAAACGACGTCGGTAATATAAACTGAAGAACAGCCATTCTATGTTATTAATGTCAACAGTTGAAAATATAAAAGAACAACTAAAAAATGGAAGTAATAAGAGGACAAACGTTATAGAATTTGAGTAACTGTCTTACTTGTGGTAGTGTGTAACATGTGCTTGAATAGTTTCCTTATTATTCTACTTTTATAATGCAAATGACTTCTTAAGTTAAGTAAAGTCTGCTTGTATTAATAGTACTTTCGAATTATTTGAATGGGTCTTTATATATTGTGTCTATTTGATCTCTTTACTTTAAGGAGTGCACTCTTTAGATTTGAATGACGAGTTTAACAAGCCATCCATTGGCTCTCATGGTTGTATCTTAAAAGTGAAAGTTCAATCTAAGCGAGCCCAAGGCACTTTCTGAACTTTGAACCACTTTGCTAATTGTGAATCCCTCTGGAACATTCAGTTTCTTGGCTTTCTTTTTGTTCCGTGACGGTCTTTTTCGGGGCGACCACGCCAGTGTTGTTAGATTGTCTTCAAACATCTTCTCGACTCCAGAAAGCTCTCTTTCTTTCATCATTGCCTCGTAATTTAGGGGCTCCACTTCTTGAAAACAAATCATGAATCTTTCCAGGATATCCGCTTCCACTTGCTGTTGGCTGGATCAGACTCAGTTCAGTTGGGATAAGACCACAATAATTATTCCTGATTGTAACACCCACATCAACCCAATCAAGAAGGAGCTTTTTTCCCCATACCCTTCAAAGCCACCAATTGCCTCAATCGCCTTCAGATTCCATAAACGCAGGGGAATGTTTTGAACTTTCTCCCAAACACCATAACAGGGGGCCACATTAATTCTATTGTGTTTGTTAGCAGATTATTTTGATTCTGTTGTGACCACCATAACAGGGGGCCACCAAACACCATACACCATGCACAACCAGATTGTGCTATCCTCCCGAGTTAACCAATTTCGTGATTTCCGGAAAACTTGTTAGCAGATTATTTGGATTATATTGTTGCCACCATAACAGGGGAACACCAAACACCATGCACAACCAGATTGTGCTTTCCTCCCGAGTTAACCTTTGTGATTTCCAGAAAACTCTCTTTTATTCCAGATTTTCTGAATCCATATAAAGCCATTCATGCAATCAGTTTTGTCAGTTTTTGGGAATTTGGGGAGAGGAAAAGGTCCCGAAGAGAAACAAGACTTAATTTTACTTAATCCCTCGTTAAGGTTTATTTTGTTGTTCATTGAAGATTCTGTCGGATTGTTCTCCACCCAAGAGAAAAATGTAAGTCCCCCCACAATCTCTCTCCCCCCAGACCTTTCTCCCTTCAGACGAAGATGCCGACGACAGCTCATCCCCTCTTTTTCCGAATGTGCCTGAGTCTACTCTTTGTACACTTATAATGTCATCCTCTCTCTCGTGCACGGTTAAGATAGAATATAATTCCTCCTCGTGTAGATTTGATAAGACATTTAAAGGAACGGTCGTAAAAATCACAGAATCTTGTCTCAAGAAAAAGTTTGCTCATTCAGCTGAAGAAGTCGCTTTAGTTTGGTTAACAGACTCGAGATAGAAGAGTCTGGAACTAAAATAATCTATCCTTCTCTTTTAATGTTTGGTCTATTTATATTTAACAAAGGATTATGTCCTTGATACGTGTGTTGTGTAAGTAAGGTGAATCCACCCCCTCCTTGCAGGCTGCTTTGAGAGTTGCATCACAATCTCAAGGGGGCAGAGGTACTCAGCATATTGCTGCACTTAAAACTGAAGCAGAGGTATGCAGAAGTTGAAATCTGTACAAAAGAAATTATTTCCTACTAGTATTGGCATTATTGGATGGGCATAAAATATGAATGATCTATTAAATTTCACTCATTGGTACTTTGACTCAGACTGCAAGGGATGAGGCAACATCTGCTTTGGAGCATTTGCACGAAGCCGAGGCTGAGTTGCAGTCGCTTAGGATTATGACCCATAGAATGAAATTGACTAAGGAAGAAATGGTCTGCAGTTCAAGTTTCAGAGTACTTACTTCCTTTCTGGTCCTATCTTAGGCATACTTGTCTGAAATGCTTCTTTAATGCTAGGAAGAGGTTGTTTTGAAGAGGTGTTGGCTTGCTCGATACTGGAGCTTATGCGTCCGTTACGGTGATTTTTTTTTTCTTCTATGGAACTTGCATGGCGTACTCTTGTGTTCTTTCAAATTTCCCAGAATTACAATATCCAGATACCCTATTCTCTGCTGCAACAAATAGTCTGGTCCCAAGAGTGAGATCCGCACCATAGAATCCTTTGTCCACTTTGCTTTGAACTAGAGCTGCAAATGAAAAGATAGATATTGGACCTAGACAAAAAAATCTCATTTTTTTAATGTTCATTCTTAACTGGAATAGCAATGAAACAATAATATTAGCGAGTTGTAAATTTAAAATCAACGTGAAAATAGTGGAACATAACTAATATTTTGACGTAAAATGAATATCAGGCAGTTAATAAAGTTTAGAAGTCTTTACCAGGATCTTGTCTAAAAAACCTGTTATGATCTTGATTTGCATGACTATTAACAAATTCAGACGTTAACGGCCATTATGGGATGGTTATTCACAGGACATGCGTTGTTCCCAGTTGGAATAAGCAGCTTCTATCCCATAAACTTGAAATAGGCCTTTGGGCATGTTGAAGTTTTGGATGTAGTCCACGCCATTGTATGTCAAAATTGTTTGTTCATTTTCCGAACACACTGGTTCCCATTCTTGTAGATCAAGTGGAACTGTTAGCTTTCTAACTGTTCTTTCTGATTCGTACAATCATTGATAGAGTCATGGAGACAATTTCTCAGTTTTCTGTGGAACACTGAATATCTTCTGTCATATGCCCTATGGTGGATTTCAACTACCTCTGGACTAACTTAGAGATACTTAGGCTGATAATTCTTTTTTTTTTTTAACTAAATACTTGGCAGGTATTCATGCTGAGGTTGCTGGAGCAAGATCTGAATACTGGTCATCTTTCACTTCAAGTCCTGTTGACGATGTCTTGGAAGCTGGAAAGAGAGCTAAAGAGGAGACAGGTAAAAGTAAAACTCTTGTCAAGCGATGGAAATGTTTAAGATCTCTCTCTCATTTTTCCTATGTTCTTATTACCATTTTGTGGATGATGTTCATTGACGTTGTTACACTTTTCTATTACAATCAGAAATCGATAATTTGGAGGGCAGAGAAAATCAACGAGACTTGAATGAACATTCTAGTGAGGCAAATGTCGAGAGCATGCTTGTAGTGGAGAGAGGTTTACGGGAGCTGGCTACATTGAAGGTTCCAGCTATATTTATACACTTGATAGTCTTGCAAATTCACTGCTTTTTTTTTTTTTTAATATTTTAATTTAATCTTCTAGATTTATAGAACAAAGAAAAGATTTCCACGACAGGGAGTCTTCACTATTCAATGGACACCAGGAACTCATCCTTTTAGAAAAAGAAATAAAAAATAATTATCTATGCTGACTTCAATAAATAAGCAACACGAGCGAATGTACCACAGAAGCTAAGCAAAAGAGAGAGAGAGGGGAGACCAAAAAAACAAAAATCCATGAAGAGAGGGAGGGGAGACTAAAAAAGGACACGCGGTGAGAACCTGGCCCACTAATAACCCTTGAAAAAACCCAGGAAGAGGGGGGGGGGGGGGGGGGGGGGGGG
>NW_019272045.1:1737174-1764578 GCF_002738345.1 Cucurbita maxima
GGGGGGGGGGGGGGGGGGGGGGGGGGGGGGGGGGGGGGGGGGGGGGGGGGGGGGGGGGGGGGGGGGGGGGGGGGGGGGGGGGGGGGGGGGGGGGGGGTGTAGGTTACAATAACTTGATGGTTACTCGGTACGAACGGCAAATAAAAATTGAAAAGGAGAGGAATGAAATACAAGACTCGAGGCAACAACAGAGTTTCTGTTTTGAGCTCCAGCAGCATCTATTTTTCTCTATTTTGCAAGGGATGAAATATAATATGCTTTTTCAAATTTGCATCTTCATTAAATTGAATGTTGCATGAAATTCATTTATCTCTAAATCATCACACCCGGAAGTAATGAAACATATTAGATTATACAAATATATTTTACGAAAATGTATTAACAGCAATGGAACATATTAAAAGATATTAGTACTTTTTTCGGAAAATGTATTAATTAGCGCATCCCTGTCACTTGTATTCAGGTTCTTAGATAATGATGTTACTTTTCGCATATCATGCCTATAATTATGTGCTTCTTCATTTAATATAGCAAAAATGATATCTTGGGGAAAACGTTAAGGGAGAGATGCAATTCTCTTGGTTAGTTTGTTTGTACCATGAAACTTACCATAATACAAGAATATCTGTTCAGTGAAATAGAGTTTCATATACTATCAAGGCTCTTTCATGACCAATCCATATCAGTAAACTGATCAGTCATATAATTATATCACATCTGGTCTTGAGCTATCTCTAAGTATTCACCTCTGCACTCACGTTTTTTTAACTGTAAATATTTTACTATTTCAATTCAATTTTACATGAATGAGTGGTAAAGATGTTTCTATGTCAAGTTGGAGTGTTTCAAATTCTAATCATGAATTTTTTCACTTCCAACTTGTAGGTCAGTTATTAATATTTATTTTTTATTTATTTATGTGACTATAAGTTTCTAATGAAATTATTTTGAAGGTAGAGGACGCAGTGGCTCTTGCAATGGCTCGTGAGCGACGTGCAAATTTGCTAAAACCAGGTGAGAAATCATATAAAAGAAGTTCTATTGACTGTACCGATTGTCAAATTATGCATGAGATAAACATTGGAAGACAACAAAATATACCTTCTCCGCTGGAATTTGAACTGCATTTTGGTTTACACGTTTGATATTGAATTTCCAATCCCATTTAGTTCTAGAATATTTTTGCTGAAGTTCTACACACTAACTTATTTTGTCCACGCTTAGTCTTTATTGGTACTGATTAGGAGCATCGGGAGTCTTCACTGATGCTGTTAGTTCCAATATAAATGAGACTACATAATTGTCCGATTTTCCATTAATTCTAGCTGTCATAGACTCAGGTAAGGGACATGAGAGTTAATACGAGCATTCTAACTGTGTTTTCCGTTCTTGCTATTGCGTAGATGAAGCGAAGCTGCCAATAGAAGGACAATTCGAAGCCTTTGGTATGTTATCTGAAAACACTAAACTCTTTTCGTTTCTATTTTTATGTGGTCTAAATTTGGTATTTATGTAAGACATGAGAAAGGTTTGTAGCATGACTTGAAGTACAACACATTTACTTGGGAGTAATTTATGATATACATGAAGTTTTTAAAATGGAAATCAATATAAGAGTCGTGCTAATAGGTTTTGCTCATTTCTTTTGCATACTACACTAGTTTTTGGACTGATGTGAGGCCTCCAATTATTCGTACTTATTCTAGAAAAGGGTAAAGAGGGGATAGAGCGATGAAAAACGGTTAGGGACGGGACCTTTTTGGATCGTGCGCATACAGTAAAGGAGGAGTGTGGAAGTTATGTAGGGGTTTTTGGTTTACGGTGAGAAGGAATCTTTTGTGGATAACTATCTAGGATAGAACCAAACTCTCTCGAAAAGCTGGGAGAAAAGCACTAATAACCCCACTCCCTGTTGAAGTACTCCCAATAGAGGAGTGTTGGTTTTCTATTGTTATCTTTATTGTGTTTGTTTTTATGTGATCAACACATTTATCTTAGTTGGATACCTAACACGAAATTTCTAAAAATAACTTTCCAGTTGTAACCAAATAGAAGTTATTGATAACGTAATTCATTATGGGAAGTGTCTATCAATTGCCAACTAATAGAATCTTTCTATCTGTTACATGATTCATTATCATCGCAATCTTGAAAAGTAGTTGTTTAGAGCTTGCATAGAAGAATGAGAACATTTGTGTTATTTGTAAGGAGTGCAATGTTAAGGATTATTGAGAGGAGTAGTCCCACGTTAACTAATTAAGAGGAAGTTCATGGGTTTATAAGTAAGGAACACTATCTCCATTAGTATGAGGCCTTTTGGAAAAACCGAAAGTAAAGCCATGAGAGCTTATGCTCCAAGTGGACAATATCATTAGTGGCCTTAGGCTCTCTTGTTTAGTTTTAGATCATAAACAGTGAGAGGCTAACGTTTAACTATTATTACTGAGTCTTGTGCATGCTATAAATTTATTATTGTTTTTCAAGTTTTTACTTTTAACTATTGAACTACAAATTAAGCGGACTCTCTTCAGTTCTTGTGAACCTTATACTAATTGTTTTAAATGAAATGTCCTTGCAGAAATAAGCCACGAGGAGGCAGAGGATGTATCTTTTAAGCAGGTATTTTGACTTCCTATATTCAGTCAACTTGTTTATCCATGTGTGTGTGTTTACATGGGTTGCCTTTGAAATCTATTTTTAAAAAACTCTCTTGAGCACTTATAATTTATAAAATTGAAAGCTGAATCAAAAAATGAATTAAGTCTAACCATTTTGAGAACATATGTAAAAAATAGATAACAAATTAAGGAAATAAACTTAATTCTTGAAGACCAAATGTTTTTCAAACAGGATCTAAAAAACAAAATTTGAATTGATTATCAAATTATCAAAATTAGAAAATCAATTGTATATACTATTTTATGGGTTTGTTTCCTTAAAGCCGCATAAAGATAATTTGTATTTATGATATAGGCTTGGCTCACTTATTTCTGGAGGAGAGCAAAAAATGAAGAACTCGAACCAGACATCGTTGGTGAACGCTTGGAGTTCTGGATCAACCACAGTAACAAATACTCTTCTCATGATGCCGTTGATGGTTCGTTCTCTTTCTCTTTCACGCCGCATTCTCATGTTTTTGTTCTCTAAATCAATTTTGTGAGGAGAGAAATTTTCATCTCAATTCTTGGATGGATTTTACCCGCCTGATAGTTAGCTACTTACTTTAGTCTAGAATCTAAATTTAGAATCGAAGAAAACTGCCTACATTTGTCAAGAGAGCCTCCAGTGAAGGCTGCTGATGAAAACCTTGAATGGGCTAACCATAGATTGCTTCTTATGAGTTATGACCAACCTAAAAGTATGGATACATTATAATTGAGCACGTTTGGTGTCATTGTGCCTTACCAAGATCAAGATCAAAATTAGCCTCCTCCCTCTTCTCCGTTGTGTTAATGTTTGCGAAAAGTTGAAGTTTAACAAGTTTTAAAAACTTGATTCTTGATTTTGGGAATGACCAACATTCCTCCCTCATAGGATCAGGTCATTTCCATTTTTCATTCCCAAAATTTATGACCTATTTTCTTTTCCAAAGACTTCCTTTTCACCTTGATCTTGCGACACGTGAAACTAAGATCGATCACATTCACACACCAAAAACAGAAATTAAACAAAGACACTACAAAGACTCTCAACAAAGTTCCTCCCAAATGTCACTCAAAAAATACATGATCATACTCAAATTCAAACTCTATACATCTCAACCATCCTAGACAACCCTTTATATAGGCATAGAAGCATTAATGTCATATATGATGATTCATGTTTCAAAATAGAAGATGAACCAAATAAATGAGAGTTATGAACCAAAAAGCTTATGAACCAAATAAATAAGAATACAAACCAAAAGGGTTCTGAACTAAATGAGAGTTATAAACCAAAATAAATGAAAATACATGCATAAGTTGATTTGTATTTGAAATATTGATAGGCAAGATCAACTACTACAAACTTTGTTTTTGTTTGATTTCAGATTTAATCTTCAAAAACACAATATTATAAATTGGATTCACACCTCATAATATATATCGTTTCAAGTGATTTTCGGTTTAATTTTATTCACATATTAAGAATGGTGTAGAATATTAAAGAATCATTGATATAAAAAATTTGTTTGATTTTAATGATATATGGAACAGTTGAGCGAGGGCTGATAGAGCTGAGGAAGCTAGGCATTGAAAACCAGCTATGGGAAATATCTCGCAGAGGGCTAGAGATGAACACTAACCGCAAACCTCGTCAGTTGTAGGAGCGAGGGCTGAAGTTACGGTGAACTTCATTTCCATGGGTATTCATTCATATTCATCTCCTGAAGGCCTCCCTCTGCATCCACCTGCCAATTTAATAAGGTACAATTTATTTAAACATCAGGTCTTACGCAACTAACTAGACAGGAATGAACTAAGTTTAAACCCTAATTTCATAAATGTTAAGAATACAGTTTAAGAACTTTTAATAAAGCTTAAAATTGGTCTCTATTGTTCATTGTTCTAAGGAAAAAAAGAGAGTAGTCTTGAAAAAAATTTGAAAATATGTTCATAGAGTGTCTTTTTCTGATGGAAATTATTATAGGGGTTAATTCTAATGGAAAGAACAGATTCGAGAATGGTCATATGTCCTATTCGATCGAATTAATCTTTCTTTCCTTTATAGGAGAGTAAAAGAGTGTAATCATAGAGAGTAAATTCATTAGCCTCTTTCCCTGTAATTAAAACAACAACAATAATCTTTCTTCTTCTTTTAAAGTGAAATCAGAGAGAGTAAATTCATTATCCGCTTTCCCTGTAACAAAAGTTTAAAGTTGAAGAACAATGAAACTCAAACTAACATCAAGGTCCAAATGATAAGTTTATTATTATTTTTATGGTTTCTGGTGCAGATGGAAGATTCTCAGAGTTCATATTACACACTCGATTCCTCCATTTTTCTCATCTGTTTCGTCATGAGAAGGTTGGTGTTCTTGAGGATCATCAGCTAATACTCTTCAATTTCTCATTTGTTTTATTTTTTAAGCTTACATGTGGTCTTGATTGTGACCCTAAGAACTATGTAATTTAATTATGATGCTCCTAAACTAAGTAATAAACGGCCTGCTCTTCCACTAGAGTTTCAATTTTGACTTGTTTCAGAGCCTTTAGTCTAATTTATAAGATTAGGAATGTCTGTAATTATTAACTTTTTTTTTTTTTTAGGTTAAATTACAAATTTAGTTGGTTGAAATGGTTAGAATCATGTTTTATAGTTTAATAAAACTCTTGAGAAACAGACCCTTTTATTGAATTGTATTAAAGATATGGGTTATTTAAAGGATTTTACCAAATTATAAGTAGAAAATGCTAATTATTATTATTATTTTTAAATTATCAGAACCAAATTTATAATTTAAAGCTGAAAAATAAAATGTCTTTATTTTCATGTCATTTTTTGCTTTATCATCGTATAATAAACTAAATGTATAAATTTTTTTTATTAGAGTTTTAGGTTAATAATTCTCATCAAGTTTATTATAAGAAAATACAACCATAAATCGCCAATTTAAATAAATTTGGTCCTCCACCGCCAACAATTATAAAATTAAAAACAGAAAAATCTTTTTTACCTCAAAAATTGAAACCTTTCACATCAATAACTAATCAATTAAATTCTTGCTTGATTTCTTACCAATAGGTTTTTCAACATTGGCACTCGCATTCTTTACACAAAATTAACATACTAATTTGGATGAGCCAAGCTAATAGGATCGAACTAAATGAGTTACTGTATCATATCACTTAGATGTGCTTTAGGGAGAAATGAAAAATCTAATATGAAAAGAGGAAAAAAATTATAGCGTGCAATATCGGTTAACCATAGACCACCGATTACTGGATCTAATCCTCCGCAAAGTGAAAAATGGGGTTGCTCCCTTAGCAAAACTAGGATAAAGTTGTGCCAAAAGATCCCGATTCAAGATAAATTTACGAGGAAGTGGAACTCCAGCATTTAGAAATTGGTTAATCGATCAATCTTGACCATTCCCACCCCCATTCTAGTTCAACGAACTTAATTCTAATTGTTTTGTTCCAAAGCAAACCACGAAACAGTTCGTCCTATTCAGATATTCACGACAAGAAACACTGAATTTGATTTTTTTTTCAGGTAAGCCCGAAAAGGAGAAGGCTGGAATGCCATCAGGTAGGCCCTGAAAGGGGAAGGAAGGCTGGAATGCCAACAGACTGTCTATTATTGACTTCACCCGACCCGTACCCCATTTTTGAAATGTCCAGTGTCAAAGTCACTAATTAGGTATGGACGACAGTCAATTCGTATAACCAAAATGTTTACGAGGGCATCTTTCCAAAGAAAAAAAAAAGAAAAGAAAAGAAAAAAAAGAAAGGCTTGTATCAAAGATTTCTTGCATGGGGGCAAAAGAATGATGAAATTAATAAAACTCAACGCTTCAGTGATAGCGGAAGATTTGACACCCAAGTTCCCTCTCCCACTCTCTCTTTAATTACCTCTAACTACAGCTAAAAGACCTCTCCCAGTAATGGGAAGCCAAAACTTTCCTGATATATATAGATGAAAAGGTCTTCTAATGCCCCTTTTTACCCTCAACAGCTTCTTACACAACAGGATTTCTATATACAAAGTCAGTCAAATATGGCATAGAACGAACCATGTTAATTAAGCTCGTCTCTTACTCAATCTCCAAGAGTTAGGTTCGTGATATCTGTCGTAGAGCGGTTCGATACGCTCTTGCCTCTTTCGCTTGCTCATCTTTGTTGGATCTGCAACTTTGAAGTATCTTGGAGCTAATTCAACGAGCCATTTGGGATCTATGACTGTTACTTCGCGCATGTATTCTTTTGTCGTCATGACCAGCTCGTGGTATATGACCCAGTCGGGCTGTCTTTGGAATAATGCACTGCTCGGATGGATATAAACTGGTTGGTTCTCGACTAGAGTCCGATAACCCTCTTGAGGATCCTTTCTGGCTGCATGGAAAAAGAATCCGGCTGTGATGGCCTTCCTTATCTGAGTGAAATTCTTGCCTGCACTCACTACGTCCAATTTATACCTGAAATTAGGCACAACATGTGAGAGTTAGAAGCGGAAGGAAGAGACTTATAGAAACAGTAAGATGTTGTATCCGGAGAATACAAGACAGTAAACCACCTACACCTCAAAACCATTTTAACTCGAACTTTCATACAAACATTATTATGCATCTCGCCGAAACTTCATTCCGATGCCTTTTCCAAATTCTTCATATTTTGCTAGTATTCTCGTAACAGCACAAGCCTACCACTAACAGATATTGTTTTCTTTAGGTTTTCCCTTTCGGACTACCCCTCAAGGTTTTAAAACATGTCTACTAGGGAGAGGTTTCCACACCCTTATAAGGAATGTTTCATCCCCTTCTCCGATCAATGTGAGATCTCATAATCCACCCCCCTTGGGGGGCCAGCGTCCTCACTAGCACACTGTTCGGTGACTGGCTTTGATACCATTTGTAACAGCCCAAGCCCACCACCAGCAGATATTGTCTGCTTTGGCCTATAACATATTTACCATCAGTCTCACGGTTTTAAAACGTGTCTACTAGAGAGAGTTTTCCACACCATCATTCCATTCCATTCCCTTCTCAAATCAATGTAGATTCTTTAACAGAATACATAGTTTGTTGGTTCAGCCTGAATCTATTTAGACCAATGTGTAAACTACATGGTTTCTTTTGTGAAAGAAACTAGAGAAAAATGAAACAATATACACTGTAAGCCCAACAAGAAGAGATCCAAACCTAAACTCCTGAAAGGACTCCACTCCAATTTATATGTTCTGTCTCATAATTCCAAAAAGATCATATAACCAATGCCCACAAAGAGATGTTAAGCCTAACAACCTCTCAAACCTCTGCACACGATCTCCACCTCTTTAAAGCTCATGTTATTCCTTTCCCATAAAATAGAAAATAAACTAGCATGTCATAAAACTTTTCCCTTCTCCAAAAGGGGAAATTTAGAAGCACTCCCCCCACAGAGCAGCCATCTCTACCCGCACATGTAAATTTATGTTCAAACAAAATAGTTAAAAGGAAAATGCATGCATGCAAGACAAGACAACAATAGACAATCGTAACTGAAGACAACAGTTCAACAAAGATAATATCATGAGGAGACAGAAGATCATACTTGTCCATAATCGAAAGAAGTTGTTTCCTCACATCCTGCGCTCTCCTCAAGGACCGAGATTGAACAAAGTTCTCAAAACACCAGGGGCCTGAAAAGTTTTTGGCTTTCCATGCCTCATAAACTGCAAGCAACGTCAGATGATCTCCCTCTGGCTGGAAAAATTTGGCCCTTTTCTGATCAGCCTGGGCTTGTTTTTCCCTTGGCCTGTAAAAGATATTTCCAGTCTGAATCATAGCAATTATTGTCAAGATCTCATCACTGCATCCAAGATCCACACTAGCTAGCAGCATTTTAGACAAAGGTGGATCTAACGGAAACTCGGCCATTTTTCTACCCAACTTAGTCAGAAGTCCTTCTTCGTCAAGTGCTCCTAGACTGTAAAGTTGTTCCATTGCTGAAATTAGAGCTTGGGGTGAAGGTGGATCCATAAAATCAAATGACAGAAGATCATTTATCCCCATTGCTTTCATTGTAAGAGTAGTATGACCAAGATTAATCCTCTGGATTTCTGGTATTGATGTAGGAGACATCTCATTGCGATAAGCACTCTCAGTATAGAGGCGGTAGCATTTTCCAGGTCCTGTTCGCCCTGCACGACCTGCACGCTGTTTGGCTGATGCTTGTGAGATTGGTGTAATGACAAGAGAATCAAGCCCTTGCTTTGGGTTATATACATTCTGTTTAGCGAATCCAGGATCAATAACATAAAAAATTCCATCTATTGTCAACGAGGCCTCAGCAATGTTCGTAGCCACTACAACTTTCCTTTTACCCGGAGGAGCCGGTTCAAATATCCTGGACTGCATTTCACTGGGTAAGGCACTGTAGACTGGTAGAATAATTAACTCGGGAACGTTTTTACCAAGTCCTTTCATTCTCTCGTAGAGCGACTGACATGCAAAATCAATCTCCTCCTGACCAGTCAAAAAAAGAAGTACGTCTCCTTCAGGTTCTGTCAAGTGGATCTGCAAGACAGTGATTAAGGCAGCATCAAGATAATCAGTTTCTGGCTGCTTGGTATAGAGGATCTCCACAGGGAAAGTTCTCCCAGGAATTGTAAAAATATTACAATTGAAGAAATATCCTGAAAATTTTTCAGCATCTAAAGTAGCGGATGTGACGATTAGACGAAGATCGGGTCTCCTTTTCACAAGTTTCTTCAGCAACCCAAAAAGAACATCAGTGAAGATCGTTCTCTCGTGAGCTTCATCAAGCATAATTACGGAGTACTGAGACAAATTATCATCAATCAAAATCTCCCTAAGAAGCATACCATCAGTCATATACTTGATCACGGTATCAGGTCCTGTACAATCCTCGAAACGAATAGCATATCCAACTTCCTCTCCTAAGCGACATCCAAACTCTTCAGCAACCCTCTTTGCGACGGACATTGCAGCCACCCTACGTGGTTGAGTACATCCAATTTTACCAGATGTTGTGTACCCAGCTTCAGCAAGATACTGAGTTACTTGTGTTGTCTTACCTGAACCAGTCTCGCCAATGACAACAAGAACCTGATTATCATGAACAGCCTGAATAAGTTCTTTCTTCAGCTTGTAAATGGGTAAGCTCTGCCTCTGTTCCTGGATAGAGAGCTTTGACTTCTGCCCAAAACTGATATCTTTTCCATAGGCATCCTTCTTCCACTCTGGCATATCATAGGCCGACAAGCCAACACCCCTGAGCTCCTGTGCAAGATGTCTCTCACCAGTCTCTGGCATAGGGTCTTCCCAAGGTCGATTAAGATCCTTTGGAATTGAATCGAGCATGGTCCTCTGCTGCTGCTCACGAACTTCTCTACGCTCCTTAATGAGTGCAGATTGAAGTGCAGCTGCTCGACTCAGTGACCCTTCCGGATTTTTAAAGATCTTAACTGGCGACATATCAATTGAGTATCTGCTCTGGCCTTGCAGAAATTCAGGCTCGTCCTCATTCAACTCAATCTCAAGCTCTTCTTCAGCAGCACCCTCTTCTAGGTATAATAACCCGTCTCCCTCGTCATCATAAGAAGGATACTCGCTTACACTTAAAACCCCAGAAGCCATCAGCTGCTTGGCTTCCCATCTCTCAGGTGAGCTCATGCGCTTCAAAGGTCTGCGTGAAGGGACAGTAACATCATCTTCCACAATTTTAATCCCCGAAAGGCCAGTCCTAACCACCGGCCCATCATCCTTTGAATCTGAAGGATTCATTCTAGGACCATCGTCGGCATCTTTTTTCTTCGTTAACGGAAGTAAATCCTTGCCAGAATGCTGATCGACATCCCTCATAGAAAGGCTCAACTTTTGCCCTGAAAATAAAATGACCTTGACATAAACCTCTTGATCACGCTTTACAATATCCTTGGCATTGCTAATCCTTCGGGTGGCAATCTGAGAAACATGAACCAGACCCTCCTTACCTCTAAAATCGCTCAGTTGGACAAAGCAACCCGTGTCCATCACTCTGGAAACTCTACCCTTGTAGACCTTGTACAATTCAGGTTCTTGGTCGACAGGGTGGTGTCGCCCATTTTGTGTATGCTTGTCCCTATCACCTCTCCAATTGCCATTACCAGCTTCTGCATCACCCCCATAACGCTCATCTTCTTCATATCCATTTTTCCTATTCCGATCCCTTTGCCTTCCGCTTCTCCGGTGATCATCATCACCATCATCGTCGCGATCCCTCCCACCATGTCTCTCATCCCTTTCATATCTATCCCTGCGCCTATCTCTATCCCGATCCCGATCCCGGTAACTATCCCTATCCCTATCCCTATCCCTATCCCTATCCCTATCTCTATCTCTATCCCTATCCCTACCTCTGTCTCTGTCTCTGTCTCTGTCCCTCTCTCTGTCTTTTCCTCTGTCCCCGGCCCTCCCCTTGTATCGATCATCTTCTTCATCTCTGTCCCCACGCTTCTGGCGAAGCTCCAACTCAATTTCCTTCTCCAGCTCCTTCGCTCTCTCCCGATCATCATCGATCACCAAGGCCCGAAACTTGCTCTTCTTCCCATCTGATTCCTTATCCTTCTTCAACTCCTTTTCGTTGTTCTTCTGCGGAGGAAGAATAAGGTGAATGATCCTCAGAAGCGAGCGAACAAAGTAATCAGGCATTTCCGCGCCATTCTCTTTCAATTTGACATCGAACTCATCCACCGTCTCACAGCTCCGTCCCATCTCCGTTATGAACTCAGCAAGAACTTTATCTCCGAAACCTAAATGAGTTTCAAGCTCAGAACATACCTTGGAGACAAGGGATAAGTACTCCAATTTCTTCAATCCATCGTCGCCGTTAGCCGTGGAAGCAACCATAGTCGAATTGGAGAGAAACAGCAAAATCAAACGAATGAAAACAATCTGAAGATGAAGAGATTGAAAGATTTTTAGGGTTTATCGTAGATAAAACTGATTATAGGATGAAATCGACTAAGCCCAATGTGCACATGGAGGCTTCCCTGATATTCCCTCTCCCGTCATTGCTCAATATATTTACACGCCTTTTCTTTTTATACGGTCTATTATACGTTCAATCTTCCCTCTCTCTCTCTCTCTCTATATATATATTAAACCCTAAAAAATAAATCAATTTTTGAAGAAAATAATAATAATAAATTGTTCGATTTTTATTTTATTTTATTTTTTTAATATCCTCGGTTTGAATTAATTATTTTAACAATTCTCTCATTTAATTTCCGAAATCATAAGTTTATAATAAAATAATACTAGTTCATTGGTATGAGCCCTTTTGGGTAAGTCGAAAGCAAAACTATGAGAGCTTATGCTCAAGGTGAACAATATCATACCATTGTAGAGAGTCGTGTTCAACTAACATGGTATTAGAACCATGCCCTAAAATTTAGCCATGTCAATATGATCCTCTAATGTCGAACAAAGGATTCTAAAAGAAAAGGAACCGAACCTTGATTAAGGAGAGGTGTACTTTGTTCGAGGGGAGGAGTTTGATGATGAAAGTCCCATATCGGCTAATTTAGGGAATGATCATGAGTTTATAATTAAAGAGTACTATCTCCATTGGATTGAGGCTTTTTGGAGAAGCCCAAAGCAAATCCATGAGAAGTTATGCTCAAAGTGGACATTGTGGAGAGTCGTGTTCAACTGACATGATATCAGAGTCATGCCCTAAAACTTAACCATGTTAACAGAATACTCAAATGTCGAACAAAGGAATCGAGCCTTGATTAAAGGGAGGAAAACTTAACCATGTCATACTCAAATCGAACAAAGGAGTCGAGCCTCACTTTGTTCGAGGGGAGGTAAAACTTAGCCATGTCATACTCAAATCGAACAAAGGAGTCGAGCCTCACTTTGTTCAAGGGGAGGTGTTGGTTGAAAGTCTCACTACTGGGACCACTTATGCTCAAAGTGGATAATATCATACTATTGTGGAGGGTCGTGTTAATATAGTTTTTCTTTCCAATTATTTTTATGAGCTATTATTTAATAATTCATTAAAAGCATACAATAATTATTTTTTCTAAATTTTTAATTTTTGTGTGTAATAAATTATTAATACATTCAATATTTTAAAAAATTCATGAATTTGAATTTTTACTTAAAAAAGAAAATTGTTTTTTTATTTTTATAATTCATATTATATATTTTATTGGAAAGTCATTACCTTTTTTTAATTTATCTGAGTTTTTGCGAAGACGCCATTTGATACCATCTTCAAGGTCCGAGCTGAGATTCTCAGACTTCCGTCTTCTTCATTCATTCCTTGAGGTTTTAATTAGGGTTTTTCCTGTTCATCAAATCGCCTCTCAATTCCATTCAATCGCCTATTCGAAGCTGCTACTGCTCTGCACATTAAACGTATTGAACAGTTGTTTTATTCTTCAACAAAGTGAAGAAGGAATGGTTGCTCAAAGGAAGGGAGCATCGCGGGTTTCCGAGGACCCCGAGGAGCTGGCAAGAGTTTCGTTGCAGGCTGTTCTTCTTGCTGATAGCTTTACCACTAAGTTTCATCCCATAACGCTTGAACGCCCAAAGGTAGTTTCCAAACAGTCTCAGGATGTACATTTCTTACGGTGTGTTCATAATTGAGTCAGTAGTTTGATATTAGTTTGGAAATGTACAACCATTCATTCGAGGGCTGGTAAAAAACCTCCTGTTGTAAGCTTTTTATTGGTAATAATAACAAGTCCTGTGCAATTCAAGTTGCTGCTTAGCTTTCTATTTACTTGATGCACAAGTTTTTGTATGCGTATTTCGTTACAACGTAAACTTAGAAGCCTAGCTGTGAGAACTTTTGGGGTGTTTTCTGTGCCAATTATGTATACCATTGTCCCGTTTCATTTTTCATAAGCAATCTGCAGCATGCTGGTTGCATAGGGATCATGTACGAAGTTTTTTATGGTGCCTGTTATTTATATTGCTTTTTTTAATCTCTGTAGGTATTATTGCCGTTGGTAAATGTCCCGATGATTAATTATACTTTATCTTGGCTCGAATCGGCTGGTGTTGAGGAGGTGTTTGTATTTTGCTGTGCTAATTCGAAGCAAGTAATTGATTATTTGGAGAACTCTGAGTGGGTATCCCTACCAGACTTTGCAGTCACAACTATAGAGTCGCACAACTCTGTTAGTGCTGGAGATGCTTTGCGTTTGATCTATGAACGAAATGTGGTACGCATGCATGTCTGAAACTGATATATGGGACTTATTTTAATACGGGCATGGGACTTACTTTTAATACAGGCATTCTTTATAAGAACTAAAATTTGACAATTGAAATGGATTTCGAGCTATTGATGCATTTTTATCCATTCTCAAATCCAAAATACCCACACATTTATATAATTATGGATTTTGAGCATTTGATGCATTTTGATCCACTCTCAGATCCAAAATCATCACATTTATGTATTTGCCTGACTAACTCAAATCCAAAGTTGTTAATATGGTTTTGTATAAAGTGATATACTCATCTTAGTGTAGTGAAGAGCAATTGTTACCCTTGAAACTTTGTCCACTGAGCTATTTTGATTATGGTATATTTCCTTAGATATGTGTATCATGAGGAGTGGTCCATTCAGTTTATGCTTGAACAGCATATGGCTTCAATTTGAAGTTTAAACTGACATTTTTAATGTATTAAAAGAAAGTTTTTGCGGGTGTATATAATGTTACAAAAGTGATGTGTATATGGTGGCACCTCTACTCTGATGCTGTGAAGATAATCAAGACGGCTTTTTTCTAAAGAGCAAAAACACCTTTCTACATTCATTATTTCATTTACCACACTACTTTTGAAATTTTATTTTACAGTGTTTGCATAAGAATTGTCATATTGAGTGACTTTGCACTTTCATAACCTCTGTGAACGATTCATTGTGCCATCCAGTTTTTATAGGCCGTTTCACTCAGGTGTCTTATAATTACCTCTACATTTCCCCTTTTGAAGATACATGGTGATTTTGTTCTTATCACTGGAGACACAATAAGCAACATGTCACTT
Source organism: Cucurbita maxima (assembly GCF_002738345.1). Classification (NCBI taxonomy): domain Eukaryota; kingdom Viridiplantae; phylum Streptophyta; class Magnoliopsida; order Cucurbitales; family Cucurbitaceae; genus Cucurbita; species Cucurbita maxima. The sequence goes on from NW_019272045.1 coordinate 1,751,870, forward strand.
AGGCGAGCTCTTCAAGAACACAAGGAAAGAAAGAAGAAAGATAGTAATGCTGTAATGACTATGGTTGTCAAACGGTCAAAGCCTTCTCCTATCACACACCAATCTCGGCTTGGCACTGATGAGCTATTTATGGCAATTGATCCTAATACTAAGCAGCTCGTGTACTATGAGGATAAGGCTGACAATTCAAAAGGAATTATACATCTTGACAAGTCACTGCTAATGGATAATCCTTCCATGTCACTTCATAACGATATGCAGGTTATTGATTTAAGCTACAAGTGCCTTTCTTGTTTATTTCCAGTGTTAGCATTACATCTTGATTAATAACTTTTTTTTTTTTTTTTATAAGAAGCAAATTCATTGCAAACATAAAATGAATCATGAAGAGGACATGAGCTGGGGATGGGAAAATTACAAATTCTCAAATTAGTATTTTCTCGTGGACCTTTTGTTGTATTTTCTATTAAAGTTTTTCAAGTGGGATTTCAATCCAGTGAGAGTTTTACAAGCATAGGGAAATTTGTGAGACTGTGTTGAAATCCCACTTGAAAAATCTGACACACATGGGACAGTGTCAGACACTTATTTTCACGTTTGAGACAATGTTGGACAACCGACAGTCTACTAAAAATAGGAATAGTTGTGCAGCTGTCTCCTACTTCTGTACATCTGTTAGTAAGGATAGATGCAGGGAGTGGCGCCATGTCATTAAAAAAAAAAGACTAAATCATGTTTATGTAATGCAGGATTGTTACATAGACATATGCTCCCCAGAAGTACTCAGTCTGTTTACCGACAATTTTGACTACCAACATCTTCGTCGTCATTTTGTCAAGGGTTTGCTCTTAGATGATGTACGTATTTCTTATTATGGACCTCTTACCCTTTTCTTCTTTAGATCTCTTAAACTAAGCTTCTTTTATGTCACGACCAATGACAGCTTTGATGTGTATGCTTGAATTTTGACTCTAACTACATAATGAAATAATTCAGTTTCTTTGTTTGCGTTTTTGTTAATTATTTATTTTTAAAATTATTTTGGTTGAAACTCTTCTTAGCTGAAAACTTTATCCTAGAATTAGTTAGGTAGTTACTTCTATTACTATTGAAACACCTCATCTCACTTTAGATGGTAGGAATGAGGACTGCATTTAATTTTTTTTCTTGGGGGGGGATATCCAAATTCCTAGGGAAGATTGTGATTTTGTGATAGGAAGGTAGAGCAACAACAAAGATAAATTCAACAGAAGGCTTCCTATTTTGTTAAAAGTTCTCCCTCTTCCTGCAAGCCCAATTAGGTTGCTAGAAAAAGCTAAATGCTAATTGAAATGGTAGATTTTCTTTTATTACTATTATTATTTTTTTGTAAGAAACAATTTCATTGATAAAAAGAAGGAGAAGTGCCACTATCCTAATGAGTTACAGTAAAAAGATCGAATTTAGGGCCAGTATATTTCATAGAAGGGATAGTTGAGGGATAAGTGTCCCTGAGTCTCTGCCCCTTTCTTTCTTATATGCTGATATTTCTTGGAAAATATATAATACTATTTTAGGGACAAGGTCAATGAATATTTTGTCCAGTGTTCAACGTCTGTTCCTGGTGGTGTAATTTACTTGGCAGTTTGTGCATTTTGTTTTTGGATGGTTAAAAAAACGAATTGACAAATTCTAAAATTTGAACATATAATAAATACCGTTGTCATGTATTCTTAATGTTTAGTATTGTAAATGTCTACTGCTAATATAATTATGGACAATGCTTTTCAGATCATGGGTTACAAGATTTACACGCATGAAATTTGCTCAAGCTATGCAGCTAGAATTGATAATTATCGAAGCTATGACACCGTTAGTAAGGACATAATACAGAGGTGGACATATCCACTAGTACCAGATGTTAAATTCTTTGGGAATTCTGCTTACAAACTTGAAAGGCAGGGAATGTATAGAGCATCAGGTAATGATTAAATGATTGATCATGTTGCTTAAGCTTAGGCAAGACTTACTGATGTTTCTCTTCGTGTTACTTAACGTCGTTACTGGAAAAGTGTTTTTTTCTTACCCTGATACTATATTCTTTCCTGTATTTGACCTGACATGTATTTTTCTTCCTTGTTGCATTGCTTTATGACACTTGTATTATCTTCTTTTTCCAGTGGCACTGATGTCTTTTTTGATTTTGTTCACATAATTGTTTGTCCATGGAAAAAATTTCGCTTCCGACTATCTCAGACGAGCTTCTCTTGACCAGCTTACTGAATGATGTCATTGGTTTCTTTTGTATGGAGGAGCATGTTATAAATATACAGTTTATTATTATTAGTTTAAGTGAAAACCAAGGAACGATATATTAAACAACAACTCAAGAACAACGTAGCGACCATAGGATGAGGAATCTCTAAGCTAAAAAGGAGAAATCAAAGAAATGGCTTTCAATCTAAGTTGACCAACGGTATAGGTATATTACAAAAGAATTTGTTAAGTACAAATAGATTAATATGTTCTCACTTCATGGGTCAAGATCAAGTTATGCACAATTGATATTGTGTAGCTTATGAAGTTTTCGGCCTGTCTTGTGTGATTTCATCAATCCGATATTATGGCTAGGATCACTGGCTCTCATATTATTTATTCTGTTTCAGATCATTTTTCATGTTGGTGACATTTGGTTTGCTATATTACTTTCAATTTGGTCAATTGTTTTTATGGAACTCCTTTGGAGTTGGAGCTCTCCCCTTATGTAATCTATTTTTTAAGAGATGACATTTATTGAAGAAAAAAATTGTTGACGTTGGTTCTTCTTCAGAAATACTGCAGGCACGTTCTGCACAGGTTGGTCCATTTACTGTTATTGGAGATAACAGCAAAATTGGTGGCAACACCAAAATTACAAATTCAATTATTGGGCAAGGTTGTAGTATTGGATCAAATGTTACAATTGAAGGCTCTTATATATGGGACAATGTCACCATTGAAGATGGCTGTAAACTTAGTCATGCTATCGTATGTGATGGAGTTATTATAAAGTCAGGAGCAGAACTCAAACCTGGTGTAATTTTGTCTTTCAAGGTATTGTTCCTTCTTTTTTATGTTATCAATGCAGCCAATATATTTATTGACCGAAATCCATTAATCTCTAGCATTCACGCATAGAGAATATATATCTATTAGAGTTGGCCTCAGGAGTGTCAAATGGCTTACAATAACGACAAATGCATTCCTTAGTTTGAAATTTGACCTATAGCTGTTAAATACTGATGTCCTTGATGCTGGATTGTGCTATCCACTTCTACTTTGTGTGCCCTTTTCTTTCCCCCTTTCCCTAATAGATTGAAGACTGCCTTCAAATTTCCATTTTGTTTTATCTCCCTAGCTTCACATTGATGGATGCCTTTTTGTGGCTTGGTTTCTATGCTTTCATTTTCTTAGTAAGAGATGAGTTTTTACAAAAAAAGGAACATTTTGGATTTTCAACCTGCAATTCTTACTTGTCTACTAAATTAAAATCTTGTTTTTCAATTTTGTAATTAAAAACTGACATCAACAGATTGTTTAGTCTTTAATGGTGACTGCTACGTATTTGTGGGAAATGTTTTACTTTAGTCCACTTCATAAGTTTTTGGTGGGTGGGGGTTCTGTCTTCCCCCATCCTTGGCTATCTTCCCTTCTTTTGTTAATATACTCAAAGTTTCTTATATAAAAAAAGTCCCTTTATAAGTTTAAAATTTCACACGTGCCCTCCATTTTTCTACTTGGTTCTTTGATGGTCAATGTGCGAATGTTATAAATTATATGCCAAAAAGTCCCTACAGAATGCATTATTGGATTGACTGGCACTTTATAAATTATTTTCATTTGAATGGGTTATTTAAAACGGATTGATAAAATCATATCTCGTATGTTTTCATCAACTCAGTATATGATGTTGGCTCTACAGTCTAGAGTATCAAGGTGTTTTACAGCTATCCCCGTCCTTTGTTTTTTACTTAGTTTGTGGACGAAGACAATAAACTTCTGTGCATATGATAAAGGTCATATGAAATTGATTATTTTAAACATGGCTAGGATTGATCAAGTTTACAACTATGAACAAATATGTAATGTTTTTTAGGTATGATTTTATATTTGATAAAATGGATGTTGCATTGCAATCCGTATGGAGAATAAAGATAAAGAAACCATTTTGATAGAAGATAAAAAAAATCATTGGCTATATGAGACAATTTGAACACGTGTATTCAATTAAATCATAAAACAAGAAAGATCATGTTAATGTATGCTGTTTATGGGCTACTCTTAATATATGAACTTGTTAACGTCTCTTAATCCTTGTTTATTGTAGCTTTGAGGATTATTTATTTATTTATTTATTTTGATATTACACAGGTTATTGTCGGGGATCAGTTTGTTGTTCCATCATATTCAAAGGTATCTTTGTTTCAGCAGCCGACCAATCAAGATAGCGATGAGGAGCTCGAATATGCAGACAATAGCAGTGGCATTGTAGAATGTAATATCTCAATTACTTTAAGGCAAATATTTGCTATCTATTATAAACAAACTTTACTTCATTTAATGTTGTCTTGATGATAAGAAGCCATTCATTGGAAGTAATGAAATTGTGAAAGAGAGAGTAGGACTATGGAGAGGGTTATTAGGGGTTTGCCGAGTGGCAAGAGATTGAGAATGGATGAATGGATTTGAGGGTGGGTGGGAAGGTGAGACCAGAACTTTAGTATATAACAACGTAGTCCTTACCACTGTAGTTTATAACAATTTAGTTTTTGTACTTCAAAATTTGTTACATCTCACAAAACTAAGCGTGTAAAAATGCCATGTGGGCAAATCATTATGATTTGACAAAAATTTTGTTGATTCTTGGTGTAGTCTCTCAAAGAATTTATAAACTATTCTGCTATGGATATTTGGGGTGGAATGCCTTTGTGAATAAATTACTCTAAAATTGCTTGTGGATTGATATTTTTGACTGAAAGTTAATATTTTTTATCGTCTTGTTTCTCCTTTTGATTACAAACAAAACCATTTTGATTTAAGGTGCTCTCTCCGAAGAACTGTGGCTACTTCTTACATGGCTTTGGCACATGCAGTTGCAGGTACAACGGACAAGTTAAGTAGTGAACAGTCCAAATCGCTGGAAATGCAAGGCTGGCCTGCATCTGAGGTGGGCATTTTTTCAGATCATCTAACCTGATAAACAATTTAGCAAATGTGTCAACAAACTCAAGTTGGTATGGAGAAGAAAATTTAATTTGTCACTCTTTGCATAGACGTGTCCATGATGTTACAAGTAATGATCTATGGAATGTCAACCTAATTTTAAAGAGAGGAAATCGAAAGCCATCTTTAGGGGGTCATGTTTTAAAGAGAAGATGAAGGTGGATTTTGTTGTTAAGGCTGTAACTCGGTAGGTGTGGCTTAAGAAAATGGAAGATAGTAGACTTTAGACCAATTTTGTAATTATTATGATCTTCTTTCTTTTTATTTTTATTTTTATTTTTTTTACTTATTTGTGATTTTTTTTCTGTAACAATGGTTATGCATGTTTAAAGTTCTCTGTGATCTCTTTTTTAAGAACTAACACGAACAGGATAAATTTTTATTGGGTCAATAGTAATGCCTCCGGAATTTCTAGTCTAATATTGTCCTTAACTTTTTTTTTCTCCTTTAGAGGATATCATCCATAACTTTATTAACAATTAGAATAAAAAACTTTACCTTTTGGGTTTTGGTAGAAGATGTGCCTTCGACTCTGACATTCTCAACTATTATTCTCAGCTAGGTAATGGAGGTATAATAGGATATGTTTGGTCAATTTGTGAAGGAAGTGTTGAAGAAGAATGGAGGCACTCAGTTGCACCCATTCCTTCCAATAAACTTGAGAAGGCTCTGCAAGCGGCAGATGATGAGTTGGAGTTAACTCAAGATTCGAATGTTCTACCAACTTCAGGGGAGTTAAAGTCCGACTCAAATTTCTCAGATGGTGATGACAACGAAGACTCTAGAGATGACTCCATCCACTTTGAGAAAGAGGTTAGCAGTTATTGTATTTCTGATGTCTGGTGGCAGGGACATTCTTCTTGCTTAACTTCCACTATTTTCTTATTTGCAGGTCGAAGCAACGTTTCTGAGGGCTGTGCATGAAAACATTAAAGTAGACAATGTAATTTTGGAAGTGAATTCATTGCGGTATGCTTTCATCTTATCTGCTTTGATGGTGAATTCATGTCTTTTCTCCTTTCCCTTTTAAGTTTACTTTATATTGCTGTGTTCTGCCCTATTTCATTGTTGCTTTTTGTTTAATTGATTTTATTGTATATACAGTCACTGCTGTTGGAGTTATTTTTTCAATCTCATTTTTTACTGAAAAGAGTTCTAAAACCTCCAATGGCCCGTTCTGGACTTCTAGATTTAGACATTTTGTTGAAAGCCTACATATGCAAGATATTTGCAAGGTTGTGTCATGTAAAAGAAAAAATGGTCTCCTTTTCTAGAAAAACAAGGTTTTCTCTGTTGAAGTAATTTACATGTGAAAGTGGATCACATTTACAAAATGTCTGCAATTTATGTGTGCTGTGCAAGGCGCAAAAGAGATTAATGTTCTTTAAAGAGAAAAAGAGAGAGATTTTCTGTCGAGAACTTTTAGACATGTAAGCGACATTCTGGAGATTTGTTTCATATCTTGCAGAGTATAATTTCTGAATGCTAGCTGTTCTCTTTCCCTCATTTTCACTTTCCTTATTGTTTGCTATGGCCGGCCTTCTTTTGGTTAAGCTTATTCATTAGAGAGGAAATACTAATACTATTAGAATATTTACCTTTTTTCTTTGTTTCTTCTTTATTACAGTTAATTAATCTAATATAAATTTGTTTTTCTTCTGCTTTTGTGATAATTCTTGCGATGCTTTTAGGATTTAAACTTGGGCTCACGGTTGGTCTGCTGCTTGCTTAAATTAACTTTCTTGCGACAGGTTGTCATATAATAAGGTGGCTGCAGATTGTGCAGGAGCAATATTTTATTCATTGATGAAATTTGCCTATGATTCTCCATATGGTTCATCTAGTAAGTATTTTGAGCCATCCTGAGCTGTCTTTCTTTTTTGTTTGCTATTTTTTTATGTTTAATCAATATTTTTACCGGTGTAATGGAAAATTGCTGTTGAATTCAAGGAAATGTCTAACATGTTGGATGAAAATTTAGTACTCGGATCATAATTTAAGTCTAGTAATACCGAACTCTTTAATATTCTTGTAATCCCGAGTGTATGAGTGCTGCATTAATACCATCCAGAGTGTTTGGTCTAGAATTGGGACTATTCTGCTATGATTGAGGAGGTTCTCTCTGTTTGCCTTTTTGCAAAAAATTTGTGGTTTGCTAGCTTCTTTGCAATTCTTTGGCGCATTTGGATGAAGAAAAATAATAGAAATTTCAGGGAGGTCGAGAGGCCTTGTGATGGAGTTTGGGAGTTGGCGAGGTTTAATGTCTCTTTGTGAGCGTTTGTCACTGGACAATTTTGTAATTACGAGCTCAGTTTGATTTCACAGCACTGGAGAAGTTCCTTTGGGTAGTTCTTGGGATTTCCTTTGCATTGGGGTTGTTTTTGTATGCCTTGTATTTTCTTTCATTTTTCTCAATGAAACTTGGTTTCTTACCCAAGTTACTTGGATTAGAACTTGCCATACCATGCCACTCATTATCAATGTCTTGCTACCAACATTCATCTTGAAACTGGGTTTGAAAATCATCTCTGTGATTTGAAAAAGGTGCCAAACTTTTTCCGAGGAATAACCTTGTGAAATTCATTGATTTAATGAACTTTTCATTTAAGAAATTCATTGGTTTAAATTCAATTTTCATTCCTCCCTAAATAATTTGTGATAATCCTACAACTTCCAAATATTATTTCCATCAGTAAACTATGCATAAAAAACTATTATACTTGAAAGTTCAGATGCCAAAATAGAAGAGTAAATATGAAAGTTTTGGATGAATCTCCAAAATTAAGTTGTCGGCTTATATTGAAGAATCCTCTAGTATTCTTATATTTGAAACTTGATCATATTGTTATTTCTGGTTGTCACTATGATCACGCCGTAAGAATATAATATGAAATCCCACGTTGGTTGGGGAGGAGAACGAAAGGGAAAGCCCGAATGGAAAAATCCAAAGAGAACAATATCTGATAGCGGTGGGCTTGGGCTATTACATACAACTTACTGTTTTGTTTTGATAGGAAACTTTCTTAGTAGCACCATGGTTGAGTTCCTTTCTTGTACTCTTATTTCCTTTCCTTTCCTTTTTTTTTTTTTTGAAACTGCCAAACTAATTCCATCGGTTTCAGGTGAATTACTGCAAAACACTACAAATATAATTACGAAATGGAAAAAGCTTTTGAAGTACTACCTTGCTGACATGGATGAAGAGGTACGGAAGCTTTTAACACTTTTAGCTGATGAACTGAACAAACATATTGTAGTTAGTGCTACATAACCGATCTGTTTCCTATGTGTTTACGTAACTGTAGTGAATAGTTAAACAAATCCTATATTCTCTGCAGATTGAAGTGATATTAAAATTCGAAGAGATATGCTTGGAATCTGCCAAGGAGTTTACTCCACATTTTACCAAGGTATTTTTATTTTTTTCTAGAAAAATGCTCGTGGCAAGATGTTTGTTGGAGACCATGCATTCCTTGTCCTCAGAGTTATTACAATCAATATAGATCGACTTCTAGATGATATTAGAGAGTGAAAAATGATGGCCTATCAGAATGTGCATGCTTTCATAACCTTTTTCCCTAAAGTGAGGTGATTTTTCATACGCTTTTCGTGTTTTATAGATCTTATGTCATCTATATGACCAAGAAATCATTCAAGAAGATGCTATTCTGAGGTGGGACGATGAGAAAAAAGAAGCAGATGATTCGGATAAACTCTTCGTCAAGCAGGCAGAGAAATTCATTGAAGTAAGAACACTTAATATTTTCTATTTTCTGTTTCATTTTCAGATAGAAAGAAACTTATATGTATGTTTGGTACACAGTGGTTAAGAGTTGCATCAGAAGAGGAAGAAGAAGAGGAAGAATAGAAATAGTTGAATAACATCTGTAGATTAGCAAAGACCAACTGGGGAAGTCCTTCTTTGCTGAGTGTTTCATTTTTTAAACGCAAATCTTCACAGTAGCTATACCTGGTTTCCCAAATGTGGAAGGGAACTTGGTTTGTTCTTTTTCCCATCAATTTCTATGATTGTTCATTGTCCATGTCCTATCATAGAAACAACAATTTTGGAGGAAATGTTCAAATCTTATTTTGTTCATGAACTTTTGCCTCTTATGTATTTGAGTTATTGTATTTTTATACAATAAAGTCTTAGCCCTTGGCTTTATACTTTAAAGTTTGATATTCGGCTGTAGTTTAGTACACAAGTTTTCGTACAACTATGCAAAAGTTTGGTAGAGGTGTAGCCAACCCACCCTAGACTTCTTTCGTCATTTTAAGTTTACAGGTTTAGTCTCTCTAAAATAGTCATAAAAGAAGAAAAATGTTAGTTTGATCGTTAGATTTTAACTAATCTAGTTCAAGACCGTGCTTAGCCTTTTGTCTTTTTGATCATTTTATTTCTACAACTATGCTTATAGTACATACCAAATAGTGACGGTTTACTTATCATTCTATACCGACTTTTTCGATCAACCCTGATATTATACTTAATATGACAATAACTTGCTTCGATTAAAGCTACAATAATCGAAAAGGATGACATTAAATTTCTCATAGGTTGTATTTACCTTCTAATTGATATTTGGGTCAGGAATATTAACCTCAAGGTATTGAATATCTTGTCAAAAAACCAATACTTAGTTCAAGAATATGTAAATCATGTTTATTATTAATCTGACAGAAAAGGAACGAGAAATAATAATAGAGAGATAATTTTAAGGTCAAGATTCTATGAAAGTTCTTCTCTTTAGTTTAAAAAATAGTATTTGCAGAAAAAAATATTAGTATGAAGAGAAAAAAAAAAAAAAAAAACTTCAAATAACTCTAAAGCTAATATCTGTGGCTTCATAATTACCTTGATCTACCTATTTAAGTTATATTACAGGTAAACCCTGTGAGCAATGGGAACTTTTCAGATCTCATAAACATCTTCATCTTCAAACAGCAGCCAACGACAAACTTTCCGAGTACCAGAAAAGCGTAATGTGAATTCAGAATATGAACGGATCCTTAGCAGAACTCCGGCGAAAAACGATGCCGTTTTTGCTTACGATATGTCAGTTAGACTTACGGTGAGTAAAAGCTCAATTTCCTGTACAACAGGTCTGCAAGGATGAATGGAATAACATCACAATATTGCTGCCAAGCCAAGAGAATCTCCTTCATCCAATCTGGTCTCTGGAGCACTGACTGAACCACGGGACTTAGCTGAAGGTAGGAAAAAGAATTTCAGTAGAGCTACAACGGAATTCGAAACGACGACAACGACGCAGAGTAAAATTTGGAGCAGTTGCTTCGTTTTTTGGAACAAGAAAGGAAAATTTTCATATCCCAAAGGAGGTTTAGAGTAGTTACCTGATACATTTGTAATGGTATTTACACTTTTCTGAGCTGCTAATGCCTTTAATTGGTTTCCAGTTGCTAATATAAGCAAACTCTTCATATGCTGCTTTTGTTCTTTTGGACTAGATGTCTTTGCCAAAGCATCCTCAAAAGCAACCAAATCATGATGTTTAATGCAGGGGAGTGAGAGTAAGATCTAAGAATTTGTAAGAACCAGATGTTGTATTAGCACATTAATAATTAGAACTGGAATATGTTTCGTAGCGAATCAACCGAACCTGTCTAGGAGCTGGGTTACTATCGGAGAGATAGAGAAATATTTCGCGACAAAGACCGACAAGATCAGAACTAATGAATGCATTTGACTCGAGAGTTAATCCTTGGATGATTGCTGAGAAAAGATCCCGGGAAACGAACTCATGAAGCTCCCCGTCTTTTGTTGAGATAGCTAAAAGAACTAATGTAGAACAGAAGGAAGAAATTTTGGTCATGGCTTCACCATCCGTCCATGTAAACGCATCCAAGCACATCCGTAGTGCCGAAATGGCTAATCCTTTGTGCTTTAATAAGAAGCTGAAGAGAAATGGAAAAGAAAGAAAGAACATTAACAATCACATCAGAGACAAGAACTTCAATATGAGACAGGATACCATACTTACCCAACCATGCAGCTTGATGAGAACTCGTCCAAGTGTTTGGTAGACGATATAGCGACACGGTTCACATGTCCAGATTGCTCCAGTGAAGGAAGGCCAGGATTAAGTGGCGACGAAGCCATAACCGCAAGGAGTAGACATACTTCTCGGGTTAAATCTCGAAGTAGCTTTTCTTCCATAACTTCGACTTTCAAATCAGTTTTCGGATGGATTCCAAGGACATCAGGGACGTTTGCTCTTCCTTCGTGTAGGAGACTGGACCACGAGGAGTTAAGACATTGCTGGGAATGTTGAATTAATGGCGTCAGGAGCTTCTCCAGCCAGACATCCCACAAATGTGGAGGACAAAACTTAACCAGGGGAATAATGACTGCATGAACTAGCTGCCTTAAGTGTCTGAATTCCATTGAGTGGATATTCTCCATTAGAGCAAGAGAGACAGAATCAATATCCAAGCAATTGAAAAATGAATCTCCAACAGTTGCTGATAAACCCAAGATGTTATACCTAAAATTATGCAAGACAAGTTAGCACTTGGCACCAAATAAATAAAGCTATCAAATGACCTTGAATACATACTGTAGCAACATTTTTATATAGAAAACGAGAAATGAAGTGTACACAGGGCAAGCAATTAAAAGCCGAAGGATTGGGAGAAACTGCCCAAATGATTTCAATTAACGAAAAGGGATTATTGCACATACTGTACGTTAAATCGTAATTACCAGATTATGTACGTATTACTTTCTAAAACAGCCATTTGTCTAAAACTACAATTGTGAGATCCCACGTCAATTGGAGAAAGGAATGAGTGCCAACGAGGATGCTAGGCACCAAGGGGGGTGGATTGTGAGATCTCACATCAGTTGGAGAGGGAAACGAAACATTCCTTATAAGGATACAAAAACCTTGAGGGGAAGCCTGAAAGGGAAAACACAAAGAGGACAATATCTGTTAGCGGTGGGCTTGGGCTATTGCAAATGGTATTAGAGCCAGACGTCGAACAGTGTGCTAGCGAGGACACTGGGCCCCGAAGGGGGGTGGATTATGAGATCCACATCGATTGGAGAGAGGAATGAGTGCTAGCGAGGACGCTGGGCTCCGAAGGTGGGTGGATTTTGAGATCCCACATCGATTGGAGAGAGGAACAAGTGCCAGCGAGGACGCTGGATCCCGAAGGTGGGTGAATTGTGAGATCCCACATTGGTTGGGGAGGAGAACGGAGCATTCTTTATAAGGGTGTGAAAACTTCCCCTACCAAACGCGTATTAAAAACCTTGAGGGAAAGCCCAAAGAGGACAATATCTGCTAGCGGTGGCCTAGAACTGTTATAACAATACTAGTATCTTTCATCAAAAAACCAACTGTCAATAAATCTAAATGAAAGTAAACGATCGAGTGTACTCAAAAGGCGAGAGTTCAAGAAGAAACCGAATATCAAAAAAAAAAAAAAAAAAAAAAAATTT
>NW_019272045.1:1764866-1803194 GCF_002738345.1 Cucurbita maxima
AAAAAAAAAAAAAAAAAAAAAAGCTTTCTTCTCTCTCCTCACAAATCTTGGGTTTACTTGAAATGGTACACACATGCTTTTTATATCTATCTAGACAAAACAAGATAGAGGAAATCAGGAACCATACGGAGTATAGAAAAACAATTACCAATTTCATAGCCAAGAACATACCAAAGACAACGTATAGTTACTTACCCGCTATCTCTTATACATTTAAACCAATTACGAATATCAGTTTCACTAGGTTCTGCATGCCCCCCTCCTTTGCTCATGTCAGAGTGAGGATCATCGGTGAAACTTAATGCACCTTTTGAAAGTTTCGGGTTCGCTTCACCAAGAAGACTGAATTTCTCAGTATCACTCAAAGTCATTGCAGCCTTGACCTCTCCAGGTAATGTCTGGGATACAGCAGGACACCATAGAGAGTGTAAAGAACGGAGCAACTGCATATCAAAGAGATGCTGATGGTTACCATTCCATGCATTCAGAAATGAAACAGAAATGAAAAGACAGGAATTGTTGATATCCATCAAAAGTTTTTACTTGTTCATGTGTTGAGATCTTAGCGAACTTTTACCCAAACATAGAATTTCAAAATAAAAGGTTGTTGTAAGAAGTAATCATAGAATTGTACTTTACTTTTAACAGGGGCGGTAGCATCCATGACAAATGAGAAGCCATGGGGTGAGGAGAACTTGTGGTTGAGTAGTTCTGCAAATTTGGATTGGATTTTTTTGTTCCACTTCTCTTAAGTGCTCTTTCAAAAAACGTTATAGTGTGGAAAATTGACCACATCGTAGACGTCTCCGAACAAAGACGAACCAAACCCAGCGGTTCAGACAAGTAATTGTTTTGCCACTCAGGACGCGTCCACTGTTGGCTTAAAGGTTCTAGCAACCAAGCTAAGATTTCATGCTGCTGTTGAATTCTGCAACAGGTTTATAGAAGAGGAATAATAGGCACGATGTTAGACAAAAATTACATAAAAGCAACCAGGCTACACTATTTCAATTGTTAAATAAATTTCCAGGATCATTTTCTAATAGCGAGTGATAATTAACTTATAAATTAAGTGACTGCAACAGAAACCAAGCACATTCATGGATATCATAGATACAATGGAGATGAAACATAAAACACAAGTAATTAGAACGGTCAGACGACGTGAAACCTCTGAAATTCGACTCTATGACAGATCTGCACATGAACATATTATCAACCATAAGATACAGTCAGTTCAGTTGCTAATTACCCAGCAGTAGAAGCCATAACAAGGAATGCTTCACCCAGAAGATTATGCTCACCACGAAGCAAACGTCCTTCTCCTTGTAAATATCCCATAGTGTCGGCGATACTCTACGCAAGAAAAATAATGATACATGAATGATGATAATTCTATTTCGCATTATAAACTAAGCCTCTTGGTCATTTCAATTGATGCAGGTAAAAGTTGTCAACATTTTTTAACATAAACCATGTTCAGAGCACGCGGCAAGAGGATGAAGAGAAAACAAGGGTAGAAAAGAATACGGGGAAGGTAAATTCACTCTCATCAATGCAGTGAAATTGCATGTATGCCTGTCCATAATTGTGTGCATATGAGCACATAAGTGATAAATAAGACAACAGAGGGTAAGGAAACCTTCATATGGGGCAGAATACTTCTATCAGCAGCTTTTGCTATACGAATAAAAGATGTACAAATCTGTAACCTTGCATATCGTGCACTACTTGAAGAAGGATCCTGCCAAAAAGACGTGTATTAAACAACTATCCAAGCACGTCCCTTTACACGTACGAAGTGTATGTTAATAAGAACCTTGATAGCAATGGGGAGCGATGTTAGGAGCTCAAATAACTTATTGATGACACTTGCAACAGCATCAGGAAAATATTTCAGAAAGGGACCCAAAGCATCTAGATAGTGCCCAAGGACTACCACCAAGGCTGGCTCACTCCATTTTAATGAAAGAAGTTGCTGAATTAAACCTGGGGGGCAGGGATCCAGTCAACTCAGAAGTCCAAAATTATTCAAACGTGACGTGTTAATAGAATACCAGGTTAATGACAAACCTTCAAAAATTCCACGCAATTGCAATTGAATTTCGGAACTGCCCGTGCCAATTTCATTTGAACCGTCAAAAATAGTACACACAACATTTTCAAGAGTTAACTGCATGCTTTCCATCATAGATATGTCCTGCACCAGAACAAATCTAAACTTAGCTAAAGGGCAGATGTAACACATATAAATGGCGCACTACAGAGGAACTAACTCCAAGTGATGTAATCAAACCTGACAAGGCATTTGTAAAGGCGAAAGGCTTGTGACGATTGTGATAATTCTTTCCGAAACTTTACCACTGACTATGATAGGCTTGTATGAAGCTAAAAACTTGATCAAATCCAACTGCATCAAGAATTTTTGAATCAATACAAGAAACAATATCGGAACATTCCAACAAGAAACTGAATCCAAATCCGAATGGACGAATTTTGAGCCATGAAAATAAATTCTAATCCATAAAATAAAAAATATCAACTTCGTTAAGTAAGCCCACCTCCTTGCATATATACAATTGGAAAGGGCCTAACATTCACAAATAAAATTGTTTGGGGTACGTGATGTAGGAGCGTATTTAGCCTTTATAAGATTTCTCCACATGGTGATGCCATCATGGTATTATCTTCATATCCATTTGGCGAGGAGGGCTCTGTTCTTCTCCTTCATCGAATATAGGCAAAAAGCTCCCTTGTCTAATGGAAGATTTATGGTATTCCATTAATAAATCTAAATCATAATCATAATAATCCCTAAATATTAGGTAACTAAATCTTAATAAATCCAAGATAATTAGGGAGGCCAACTACTTCCCTTTATTGGAATATACAAATATCCTTCGACAATCAAGGATCTGATGTCCCTTCACATAAGCTATCTGCTACCTAGTGATCAGGAAATGGAAAACCCTTTTGAGGCATTCCGATAAAGCACCTTTGCTATAATTTTGTATAGTCCGGTGATAAGGCCTATGGGGGACGAAAGTCAACAACAAAGCGGGCATCCATCCATTTTCTTTGAGATCAAACAAATATATGTTTCATTTAAGTTCCATTGATAATTTCAATCTTAAAAAAGAAATCCCGGAATACTCATAATATTGGCTCTCAAAATGCTCCAACATTTTTTAAGAACTCGGAGGTAAAACCATATGGTCTCAGGAGGTTTAAGAACTATAACAAAAGAGAAAAGGTCCAAATGTTATTGAACAAATGTGATTATCCCTAATGGATGGGTTTAATCCCACTCTTTGAATGAAAAGACCAAAGAGAATATGGCTCTGAGTAGCTCATAATCAGACAGCCCTAAAATTAGAAGTATCGGTACTCAGTCCCCCGTGAGTACCCCAAAACGTAGGATGAAATCTTAAAAAATGGGAAAATTCTTTGAAAAGAAGTTGTTGAGAGTACAAAAGAGTTCACAGAGAGGCATATCTCCAGAATATAATTCCAGATCCCATTTCCCAATAAAAGGGTAAAAAAGTCGAGAAAGTATCTTATAAAATGCCACAATTATCATTAGAAACATTAAATCAATTACGTACCAGCTTAGCCCGATATTGGCTGAAATCACCTTTTCCATCAAAATCATCACTCCACAACTCCAATCCCCCCAGTAAGGGTGCTATGACAGGGGAAACCTTTTCTTTCTTGAGCAGTCGCTTGAAAGATATATCAAGAATTACAGTGCATACATCATCATTCATAAAACTTAAGATCGTTCTCCTGTCATTATCAGACGATGCAGAACTTGAGCCTTGATAACTAGATTTTGAAACATCTCCCATTGAATGGGTTGAAACCTTCAACTTTGAAATCAAATCCTTCATTAAGGCCTATTGAGCACAAAAAATGTAGAAGCTGAAAAACCTTGTCTGCATAATATTTTAATATCAAGCATTTTAAGGGGAACAAAAATAATGTAAAGACCTCATACATACCAGCCAAAAGTGCAGGGATTGAAAATGAAGAGCTAATTTATAATGTTGGAAAAAGCCCAGCATCTACAACAAGAAAAATATACGTAGTTAAGAAAAGCATATTCCAATGTGTAAAACAATTATAAATCTTGAGATCCATTAAAAACACAATTATAAGTTCTCATATATTAGCAGAAATTCAAAAGTGTATGCAGTATGTAGCTATCAAGTTACACAGGAAGAAATGTAACTGTAAGTGTATGGAGGAATTTTGATGATCTCTCCAACAATTTAAGTGATTTGGGTTCTTCCATTTCCGAATTTTAATTCTGTCGAGGAAGTTCCTAATGACGTTTTTAGATATTATTGAAGGTCTTTCTCTTTTCTTCAATTTTGTATCAGAACTTGTGATTGCCCATGAAGAGGATAGAAAGTTGAGTAAATGGTTGAGATTTAGTTGTATGGATATTTTAGCAGGAAATTGAAGTCCTTTAGAGCTTGAAGAAATTCATCTGGAAGAGATGCATTGGGAGAGTTTTTCCAGTTTAACATTAACATTGAGGTGGAGATTCGTATAGATAACTATTGGAACAGGAATATAATGTCTTAACCAATTGAGCGATGTTCAAATTGGCATAATTACAAGTTTTATTTGAGTTCTGTATTTTGTTCTTTTGTTTCTTTTCCCTCCTTTTTGTTCATATCTCGTTAAAAGAAAATTATGTATATCTATATATCCAGCTATGTTTATCGCAATAACCGGGATTTAATTAGGGTCAGATCTAGAAGCAAAGAACTGAAGAATGTTAATTTTAAACTTTTCTAAAAATGAGACCACCTTGGGTTGCCTTGGGGGTCAAGTGTTTCACATCCTTAAGTCTGGGGTTCTAAGCTCAGGGAGCAACCAATCACAATATATATATATATATATATATATACAAATATGGACAGAATTCATTATTATTTAACATCTCAGTGATAAGCCTTACCTGTTGAAGATAAAGTGTAAGCAGAGTGCTGTCCCCAGATATACATTGCAAATTAGATGAGCCCATGGATACGAGACTTTCACAAATGCATTCTATAAACTCAGATTCACTTTCATCAATCGAACCGGAACTAGGAGGGGCCGATTTGATCAAAAATTCTCTGGAGACATTCATCAAGATCTCAAAGACATTTCTCATGGCAGAGTCATATTCAGATGTAGTAGCATCGGTTGGTCTCTTCCTGCATATTACGCGCAAAATAGCATGGAAGTCAAGACATTAGCTCAGAATTGTGCAGAACATGCATAAAACTGCTGCATACCTTGCAGAGACAAGCTTGAAAAATTCACAGGCGTGAAGGCGAAAATCAGGAGAACAAAGTAAGAAGCCACACCTGTAGAGAGTGAGTTCAGAACGATATACGAACTACTCCAACTCAGGTTCTACAAAGAATAAGATGAAAATATCATACCCACGTATTATACCATATTTAGCAAGATCAGGTAATGGAGCCCATTCAGCATAAGCATTAATAGCATTTAAGGCAGCAGTAACTGCAGCTGCATGTTGTTTTGCAATATCCAGCCTTTGACTGCTTACTTCACTCAGTGCAGCTCCAAAGTGCCTCTCTAGTAACTATTTAACAAAAGGAAATATCATAATAAATCTCGAATGAGCAAGTCTGTGAATGTGAAGAGAATGGGGCGTACTGTGTACAACAAAGTAAAAACTTCAGGCAAAGTTTGAGTAAGCCCACGCAACAAGATTCTGCGTCGATCACCTGAAAATTGTTTGCAATTATTGAACCACTGACTTGAAAATGTAAACAAAGAAGATAAAGCTTCAGATGCAGAGACTTCGACTGGTACAAGTACATATTACCAAAGGCGCAATGCTACATGCCATCCTATCAATAATAAGAACAATTACACTGATGAAAGTTCATGATGAACCTTCTAAATCTTCATTGTGAACTGTAATATCTTCAGGAAGCCACCTCAGCGTCATGGAGACCAACTCGGCCTAAGATTAAACGAAGAAAAGACTAATTAATTATACGTCGTTGGAATGAGGAAGAAAAATAATGTGCCGGAAGCAACAAAGAAATTTGTGCTTTTTGATGGCTGATGCAGAAACGCCTGTAGCAACAAATTACAGAACTTACATGTATAGGACCCTTACTGGATAGGGAAACCAAAGAAGGGAGCAATTCTTGCCATAAATTTAATCCCTCTCTTCTGACAATCTGTAAATCAGACAAAAAGAGCAAGAACTAGTGCTATGGATGCCCTTCTAAAAAATAAATAAATAAATAAATGACCTTTGCATTCATACGTGAAAAGTTACGATAAAATGAAGTAAAACGAGAAAGCTAAAACTTAAACTGAGAGTATCTTACAAAACCTGATACACAGTTGACAGGATTCAATTATGATATTTAAAACTGTTGTTCAAAGAGATTTTTATTTTTATTTTTCAATTTTTATTTTTTTAGAATTGGATTCACAAAGATGATATAATGACTTTCAAATCCCAAAACAATGAATGACCTTCCTATATCTCTATACTGTCAACCGTATTACACCACGAATGATAAATCGAGATCTTGTAATTCCTAAGGTGACAAACCTCGGCTACAAGAGCAGCTGTCTGACTTTTCAAAGCCCATTCTTCACAAGGAGTCGTAATTTCAGTCATCAGATCAATGCAAACATTTGCAAAATTTCTCTTCTCCATAGAATTCAATTCCTCCCACCGTAAACGAACCAAATGCTGCATAAAGATACCAAAAAAAAAAAAATACAGCTTAAATCATTATTTTTTAGATAAAACCATCATTCAAATATGTGAAAGTTGAAACAATGATAGAAATCTGTAATGGGGAATTTGGAACTATGAATTAAATCATTGAAGCAACTTCAATCACAAAATCTTTACATTTAAATTCAACTTAGAAAATTATAAGAGTTATGCTTGCAGATCAAAAATACTTAAAGACCACAGAGAATAACAAAAATAGGAACTGAAAACACTTCCAAAAAAAGGTTAATGGGGTCTGATGCTCGGTTTAACTCGATATAACTACAGCTTTAACCAGTCCTTAAGCCTAGAAAAGGGTTCTCAGAATTACATTTACAGTTCAATACAAAAAATTCAAACGCAGATGACCAAATAAATATAAATTATCAATTGAAAAAATCAAGCCAAGATGAAGCCAAAAGGGTGTTGTTCATAAAATTACAAGCTAGGCATTAAAGACGGAATCACAAGAATATTTGCAGAAAAGACACATACCTAAACGAAACTTTTCGACAATGTTGTTTACCAAGCTATATCTTGGTGTAAATTGTCTAATATTTTTACTTCCTATAGTTATACCTCCCTCATAAACACCATGGATTATACATCCCTTTTGTAAATTTCAATTATCAATGAAATTGTTTCTTAAAAAAAAAAAACGGAATCACGAACTTGTAGCATTTTATATGCATGAAGCCGGATCTCAGAAGACCACTTATTTGTAACTAGAGCGAGAGATGTGCTAGCCAGAACGCGTATGTCGCCAGTTTTAATCTGCAAAAGCAAAGAGAATGCTCAGAAAACACAGGCAATTAAATAAGATCATTGAGTAATTCAGTAAAAAATTGACCAAATATATAACATAATTTACAACCAAACAGCAGTAGAAAAATAACATCGCGTTCTATTTGGTTTGACAATCTGTTCTTCTTATCAACGAAACAAAAATCACTTCCACTGCTCAAAATTTACCATCATGAGGGCACAAAAAGGGGATAAAAACATTTCAAAATGAACTTCCGATAATGATGAACAACTTTTGAAGATTCATCATAAATTTCCCCTAAATAAGCAAGTGATTTCATGAACCAGAAACCCAACCACTACCAACATCTTTCAAAACTCATAATAAAAAAATCTTCCCAAACATAAACAACTTTTGAAGCTTGATCATAAATTTCCCAGTAAACCAACCACAATCAAAACCTATTTAAAACAGCATCGCCAATCATCAATACCCTATTCCACTGACAAGAATTCCCCCTCATGCATCGAAAACCCCCCCCAAAAAAGAGACAATCACTAGCTTAATTTCCACGCACACATAAACCATTAACCAAAAAAAAAAATTAAACAAACAACACAGCATGATAGAGCTTACGGATTCTAGATAGGAAAGAGCAGCTTTTCGAGCGTCGGGAGTGGAGCTCCAGTCGAGCGATACAGCAATGGCTTGGGCCACATTATTAGCCGTATTGTCGTCCATCGCTTCCTTCCCAGTAGCTTTTTCCGGCCGCCTGAGAGAGGTTTGAAGGATTGTCGAAGGGACTGTTGAAGAACAACTTCTCTGCAAGTCTCAATAGGTCGTCTTCTTCCCTCTGTAAATACAAAGAACCAACCTTTTTTCTTTCTTAATTCTTTCAGTTTTTCCTTTCAATTTCCCTCTGTGAATACTTTTCCAAAAATATAAATATATAAATTTTGGCTGACATATATATATATATATATATATATATATATATATATATATATATATATATATATATATACTATAATCTTTAAAATAATTGTCGATAGCCTGTGTTTAAGAAAACTATTCATCGTAAGATTCGAAGTGTTCGATAAATTAGTCGTCGTAAGATCCAAAGTGTTTCGGTAAATTTAAATTTTAGATAAAAAAAATATATAAGTCGGAAATTTATACAAAAATAGAAATGTTAAGCCTACAACGAATGTTGAACGAAAAGTTAATTTGTCGGGTTCTATTTGATATTGCTGTGATCTTTAGATGTGCTTTAAGAAAATTAGTTGTCTTAAGATTCAAAGTGTTCGGTAAATTTAAATTTTAAATATAAAAAAAAAATATAGGTCAAAAATTCATACGAAAATAGAAACGTTAGCCTACAACAAATGAATATTAAATGAAAAGTTTATGTGTCGGGTTCGTTCGAGATTGCTGTAATTTTTAAAATAATTGTCGATAACTTGTGTTTTAAAAAACTCGAGCATGATTACGTCTTTCAAACTTAGTATTCGTTGTTATTATCGATTCAAGTCATTTTCGATTTCTCGTAAAATATTATAACGAAATTTTATAACAATTTTAAAATGTGTACGTGAGATAGAAAGTATTAATGCAAACTGATACAAAATAATATAAGAGATTATACCACACATGTTTTTCGATCTTAAAATATTATTTCTAAGGTTTTAAAGTTTTAAGTTACGATTTTTGAGGTTTCATTGCATATTCAAGCAGTATTTATCGAGTTATCTTATAGATTGATTCGAATCACGAGATTATAAATAATTTTTCCTTTATTCTTGATATTTGATCATCAAGGTAATCCGTTCCAAAACTTTAACTTGGGTTGATTCTTATCGTTTTTTGGGTTCTTAGATAATTTAGATCAAAAGATCATGTTCTTCAACAAAATTATTAGATCAAATCCCGAGAATTTTATAACAACAATTTTTTTAAACGTAAACGTACCTTTTAAATTAACGAGCTCAAATTTTCTCAAATTAATAAATTTTTAGGTGTTATGCTTCAACTCCAAGCAATGTTTAATGTTAGGCATTGACTTTAGACCAAGGAAAAAACATGTTAAAATTTTCAAAAATTCATGAATATATTATTAGGTCTTTTCAATGTGTGACAATAGCCCAATTTTATTCCTTTCATAACTACGAACGTAACATAAATGTTGACAAAAAGGTCGAGATCTCGATGTTACAAACAAATGAATGAAAATATCAATAATTTAAAAAAAAAAAAAAAAAACTTTTTTACAAATTTAAACGAATTATAAATCTTTATCGGTAAATATTAATATTTATATTTACAGTGAGTAGAGTTGAATTTTTTTTTAAATAAAAAATTTGGGTCGGTTTGCAAGTTCAACATTTTTTGGTCGAGCTATAAAAACTAGGATTACAACCCAACCCTACTATACTTCTAAGATTATTACGAAAATTAAGAATATTTGACGTTTAAAACCGATTTTAATGATGCATAGTAACTTATGAATGTTTGATATTTGAGTTTTATGACATTCTAGTACATGTACTTTGACAACCCAAACCAAAATAAAGGGTTTTGGGTTGGTCGAAACAATTTCTCCGACCCAACCCATGTACACCTGTACTTATCTTGATTTTTTAAATCTATAATATCGATGTTGAGGCAATGTGTGAAACCCCACATCGGTTGGGGAGGAGAACGAAACATTCTTTATAAGGGTGTGAAAACTTCTCCCTATCAAACACGTTTTAAAAACCTTGAGGGGAAGCCCGAAAGAAAAAGCACAAAGACAATATCTGCTACTGGTGGTGGAGTTGGGTCGTGATAACAAAAGCTCATATGTGTTAGATGATGAAAGTCCGACATTGACTAATTTAGGGAATGATCATGAGTTTATATTCAAAGAATACTCTCTCCTGGTATGAGGCCTTTAGGGGAAGCCCAAAGCAAAGCCATGAGAGCTTATGCTCAAAATGGACAATATCATACAATTGTGGAGAGTCGTGTTCGTCTAACATAGTATAAGAGTCATTGCCTAAACTTAGCCAATAGATACATAAATCCTCAAATGTCGAACAAAGGACTCCAAAAGAAAAGGAGCCGAGCCTCCTTGAAGGCATAGTAAAAAATGACTAAGACTCCAAAAGAAAAAGGAGTCGAGCCTCAATTAAGGGGAGGCGTACTTTGTTCGAGGGAAGGTGTTGGATGATGAAAGTCCGACATCGACTAATTTAAAGAATGATCATAGATTTATATTAAAAAAATACTCTCTCCATTGATATGAGGCATTTTGGGAATCTCAAAGTAAAGCCATAAAAACTTATGCTTAAAGTAGATAATATGTGAAGCATCATTCACAACCATCATTCACAACCGGTCGAACAAGAATGAAAATATTCATTGGATAACATAAAAGCTTCACAAAAGTTGTCATTATCATCCAAAAATAATAAATAAAGAACAATGAGAAGAAAAAAACAAACAATTTGACCACTTTCCTAAAGAATCTTTATTCAGAAAGTGTAGTTTATAGCAGAAACTTCACAAGGAACTTCTCAAGAAAGTGGTCAGTTTTGAATGTTATCTAACAAAGTGGTAGCATTGGAGAGAACTCTTTCACCTTATGCAATGATCTACCTTATGTTGGGCAATGAATAGCATCACCATGGCCAAGAAGCTTTGTCGATATTATTTTCGAGCACTCTGCGAATGAACAAAGAACGAGCACGAGCAGAAAGATCTAGCAAATTCGGGGAATCTATGGAAGAAAGCGAGACATTAGGATGTCCCATTTCAGATAACAAAAGAAAACCAGGTATGTTCTTGCTGCAAGACACCAGGCTTGGTGTCAAAGTTGGTCAGAACGAGCCATTTCTAAGTATATAAGAACTTGACCGGTTCTGGTGCATGATTCTTAACTTACATGATGCGAAGTTCATGCTACCTTTTTCCCTTTAACTGAAGATTGGGTTGATTGTCGTTCTTTTGCATCGCCTCCCGGATACTTCTGCCTTTGAGCACCGATGTCGGAAGACTCGACCAATGGTCCGGACCAGGTTTCGTCGAATTTGTTTGGATAGCCGAATGATGTGGAACTGAATGCAACATCAGAAGGAACAGCAGCTGGATCAATATGACGTGAGTATCCCAATGTGAATCCGAGTGCCCCGTCCTGATGTGGAGGGGGGAACTTTTCGCTCTTGCTCTTTGCATTTGCGTGTGTAATTAAACGTCGTCTCTGTTTCAGAAGAAGAACAGACATGTCGTAAGTTAGAATCGGAACAAGATCAATCCTAGCTTTTTCATAGCTACAGCTTGAAGAAACTGCCGATTAATTCACAACGAGAGCGTCCAAGATTAATTCACAAGGAAAATGTCGAAAAATTTCAATAAACATCTGTCGACATGGTTAAGTCATGATATGCAGGCCATGGAAGATTACAACCAAGTCAAATATTTTGAGCTAGGCCGACCCATGGTGGTTCATAGGTATGAGAGACTGAAAAATAGCCACCACCATACTTCGAATACATAGAAACAAGCCCATGAAGATAAATGTACTAATTGTACAAACGATTTGGACATAGTGTTTTGGAAACGGTAAACCTACTTGTCAAGAGATGAAGGGTTACAAAAAGATGCTAGAATCCATAGGAGATATTGTATGCTTTGGCTCGTTACGTATTGCTGTCAGCCTCACGGTTTTAAAATACGTCTACTAAAAATATGTTTCCACACCTTTATAAGGAATGTTTTGTTCCCATCTCCAACCAATGTGGGATCTCACAATCTACCCCCCTTGGGGGCCAGCGTTCTTGCTGGCACACCATCTGGTGTCTGACTCTTATATTATTTGTAACAGCCTGAGGCCACCGCTAGTAGATAGTGTCCGCTTTGGCCCGTTATGTATCACCGTCAGCATCACGGTTTTAAAATGCGTATACTAAGGAGATATTTCCACACCCTTATAAGGAATGTTTCGTTCCCATCTCCAACCGATGTGGGATCTCACTGTAAGAAACTCTAGATCATCTTATTCTTCACTGCCCCTTTTGAGTCTATAGCTTGGAATCATATTTTTAAGAAAATGGGGATTTCCATTTGTAACCCTCGGAAAGTGGACAATTGACTTCTTGAAGGCTTTAAATTTATGGAATTTGAGGAGCAAAGCTAGGCTTTTGGGGAGCTATGCAACCTGAGCTCTTTAGTGGCACATATGAAAGGAAAGGAACAAGAGGTCTTTTAAAGCTAAGTCTTTACATTCTGATTCTGTTGTATTTTTGTACAGAATACAGTTTCTTGGTGTTCTTTACCAGCAAAACTCTCTTTTGTGATTACAGCCTCTTGATGATTATCCAGTGATTAGAAGACGCTAATTATGTCGTTCTTAGACACAGCTGCTTTCTAACCCGGCCCTTTAGCTGTTCTTGTTGAATACTTCAATGTAAAAACACATCATAAATGTCAAATAGAACAAATGTAAACACACTTACGTCAATATTTGATTGGAGTTCTGCATTGGCTCCTTGAATAGGAATGGCCCTACCAGCACGGTTACGTGGACGTGTCTTCTTCACATGATCGTTCTGCAGTTTACTTGCTGCTCTTTGTCTGTAAAACCATATAATTGATGCATTATACTTAACAAAATGGGCACAAGTCACATTAATAAACATAATCCACATAAGAGCAGTCCCAGGATGTTCGTTGCAATGCTTCCATTTTATTAGAAGATTTACAGAGGAAAAATAAAGAACTCTTTCATTAACGTTATATTTCCTGTGTTTTTGTATTTTCAAGAAAGATAACAATGTGTTTGATAAATATAATTTGCACTTTGAAAACTTAATAAATAAACATTAAGACCATGTAAATATAATTCTAATGTTATACGTGCAATTTGAGTTCCAAAAAATAACAAAAAAAACTCACATTTGAAAAATTAGAAGGAAAAAAAAAAAAAAAACCTCCATGGTTTCTTAAATTGCATAGGTTGCTCGGTTTCTCGCATTCAGTGCTAGAATTCAAAAAATTGAGGAAATTGTATTGTGAGTAATGAAGTGGTTTTGAAATGGTATCTAAGCTAGACACCGGGCGGTGTGCCAACGAGGACGCTAAGCCCCGAAGGGGGGGTGGATTGTGAGATCCCCCTCGATTGAAGAGGGAAACGAAGCATTCTTTATAAGGGTGTGGAAACCTCTCCTTAGTAGATATATTTTAAAACCAAAAGAGAAAGTTCAAAGAAGACAATATATGCGCTTGGTTGTTACACTTATTCTTTTGAATTGGACCCTTTTTTATCTTGTTAGGTTTTGTAAGTGTTGTTTTGGCTCATTTCCGTAGTTTGTGGCTTTCGAGAGTCGTTTTGGTATTCTTTCATTTTTCATGATGAACACTTATTTTTCATTAAAAAGATTAAAAAAAAATGATTCTAACATCAAGTATCAAGTCTTAATGAACTACTAAACACCAAAAAACCTGAGCAACATAGAAGTATCGAGATGTCAGACCTTCGCGCTTCATCATCCCGTCTTTTAGCATCCATCTCCTTACTAGGTGGATATTTGGGGAGACTGGAAGGTTCACATGCATAAGGTTCTGTAACGAAAAACTGCAAAACAATGTGAAATAATAACATCAACAATTAGAATGTGCTGCCATTATCAACACAAAGTCTGAATACGAAGCTCAGAGAGAAGTGAAATATGAAAGGAGAAGGGACAATATCGTGCAAATATGATACCATCAATCAAAACAAATAACATAAACTTTGGCGTCACCTCGCTTTTCAATGCATCTCTAGCTGTCGTTCTCTCAGCAGGATCAATTGCAAGAAGTGTATCTATAAGAGAAAATGATGATGGAGGGAAATCTTTAAAGGTCTCTCTTATACATCTCTTATAAGGTTCTCTGGGCCTAAATAAGGCTGCATTGGGCAACTTCGCTCTCTTCAAATACTCATCTGAAGGTGAGCCACACAGCTTGAATATCTTATGTAGTTGTTCAACCTAGGGAGCAGTAAAGACATCAGATGCACTAATCTCTATTAAGATGTAAATAGAAGAGAATGTCAGTTCCATATGTGTATTCATATATCGACATTGTAAATTATCGACACCGAGATGAATTGGAAGCATAGATAGATACTGAGCAGCTCATATTGATTCTCTAAAGAATGAAGAATTTTAATACTAAAGCTGCAAGACCCTTAATAAGAAGTAAATGTCTATGTTCATGGAAACCAACTTTCATTAAGATGGAAGAACGAGCACAAAAACGTTTCCTCGCTCACATACTCACATTACCCTACTTAACGCGCCAAGGTTCAATTCTTCAGAGATAGATAACCTACAATGTACAATTTCCTCTTAAACAAAAATAAAAACACTCCTGTCCCAACGACTAAGATCTGGCACACTTTTTGAAAACCTGCCCAGGACCGTAAACATAATAAAGCCAATCAGATCTAGTTGAAAGGTGACTTTGAAAAAGAGAATGTGGTCGAGTGAGTGAAACCAGATAATTACCTCTGTACGGCCAGGCATTATGGGCCTCCCAGCTAATAACTCTGCCAAAATACAACCTGCACTCCAAAGGTCGATGCCTACACCATAATGAGTTGCACCTAGTAGAAGCTCTGGAGATCGATACCATAATGTAACAACACGATTAGTCAAAGGGTGCTTGAGTTTTGGATCAAAGAAAGTAGCTAGTCCAAAGTCCGCAATCTTAAGCATCCCTTCACCATCAATAAGAAGATTCGAACCCTTAATATCACGATGAAGCACCCTGTGGTTGTGACAATGCTCGAGTCCTGATAGCAGTTGTTTCATGAAACACTTGACCTACAATAGAACTCCCTCTCAAACGAAGAAAGATTACAATCTGCATCACTATTGAAAATTAAATGAAAATATGAACTAACCAACCTGAGCCTCTGTAAATTTGATGGATGGGTTTGCAGCAAGTCCAGCTAAATCATGCTCCATATACTCAAACACAAGGTACAAACTACATGACATCCTTGATGTAACCAAACCCTCTAACTTTACAACATTAGGATGATCTAGACGCCGCAAAATGAGAATCTCTCTGGCCATAAATCTTACACTTTCTGGCTCTAAATTGTCAAATCGGACCTTCTTCAGTGCAACAACTTTACCGGTCAACATGTCTTTTGCTTTGTACACATTACTGTATGTTCCTTGTCCAATCTGTGCTTAAGAAGATGTACATATAAAGGTTAGAATGTAAAAAAGTTTCCCATCATGAAAAATTTGGTTCCACCCCTGCAGTCACCATCTCAAATGATATGGAAAATCACTTCCTAATCATCATACATACAACACAAGTAAACTATAGCAGAGAAAAGTGATAGAATGAAGATCTTAGTAAAAGGAACTTTAGATGCACGTGGTTCCAAATTAATGCCGGATAAAAAGGATTTTGGTTATAGTTTTCCTTGCGACAATCCGGGATGAGGTGGTAATTGTGATATTTCAGCTTGGGACGCCTTTTATGTGGCTGTGTTTTGGATGTTAAATACCATTGGATGGGTTACTTTTTATTGGCACGGGAAGCACATCACATTATGGCACGGTAACGTTTCACAGTTTAATGAATCGTCCACTTATTTGATGGGATGGTCAAGAGATTATTTATGCTTAAACTCTTCACAACTTATCAATTGATATAATCCTTTTGGTATGAATAGTTTATCAGTCTGGGCGTGGATGTTCTTATTTGGACATCTTGTTTGGGCTACTTAGAACACATAAGAAAAACACTTCGATAGTGAAAATTACACCATAATAGTGTCAAAAAGCACTTAGATAGAGAAATGATTCTCAAATAGAAACAACAAACCTTATCAATCTTCTCAAAGGTATCAGCCTTCCTCGGAATCCAACCACTGAGTGCCTCCCCACAGACTGCTGTGAGCCAAGAAGGCCATCCAGCCGCCACCTGCTCCCCCTGTGATTGCTTTGGCAAATTACTCAGTCTGGGGTTAGGTTTCGACTTTTTTCTCTGCTCTTTTGTCAAAGGCTGAGCCCCATGGCCATGCCCTTCCTTCTGAGTAACATCAACAACAGCCGCATCAGCTTCCTTCCTTTCCAAATCATCACCAAATTCAGAGCTCTTCTCCTTCTTATCCTCGGAATCTGCTAAGTTTCTGGAAGCTACCTCTCGGCTATTTATACATCCCATTGCTCAAAATCAAGCTCCATTTCTCTTCTCCATGGCAAACAACAAAACCCCCTTCTAAACCTGATATCTAAAAACTAAACAAACAAACACAACAACCATACGCCACACATCAAACATAAACTCATAAAACATCAACCGATTGCCAATAAAACAACCAAGAAGCTGCCAAATTACAAATAGAGCAGTAACTTTTCAGGTAGATAAAGCTGTCTATAGTCAAATCGGAATCCACAACAACAATTATATTCAATTAGCTTTTGAAAGAGAGATGGAGAAAGACCTTTTTCGAGATGAAACGAACTGTGTCGGGAATATAAACTGGGAAAAAGCTCGTGAAATCAGTAGAAGCGGACCTTCGGCAAGTCCTCAACGAATCAAACCCACCGCCCCTCTGTATCTCTTCTTCTTCCTCCTCCGGTGAAATGCGAGGTCGTTGGTGAATGAACAGAAAGCAAGTGTGAAGAGTTAAGTGTATTGATTGTAATGAAATGGCAGTTTTTTGGAATTTATTTTGACATTTTACGAAGAAATGGTTCAAAATAATAATTTGTATTTATTTAATTATTTTTAATCGAAAAAATAAAACAAAATTTAATTATATTTTAAATTATACTTTAATTAATTACCAATGTCCTTTTGGAAAATAATTTTAAAAAATATTAATAATGTAAAACTGTCTTTGTAGTTGAATTTTTAATATAATTTTGTAATATTTGACTGCCTGAAAAATCATAAATATTTAATTTTAAGCACATAGACACGAGAACCTAAAAAAAAGAAATTAATGAAATATAAATGATCACAATATTTTATTAATTCCTAATAATGTAAAATATTATTCTAATTTTCAATGGCCCTGAAACTAAAATAATTGAAAAAATATAATTTATAATTTTGAAGTTTTAAAAAATTCCATAATACTCTTGAAATTACAAAAAAAAAAATTAAAGAATATATTTAAATTAAAAAAAGGTCAATTTTAAATTATTAAAGTGGTTCATATTTCGTTAAAAAACTATCTAATACTCTATTTTTATCGGCTAATTTTGTATGCAATAAGAGTAAACAATCCTTAGTTGTCGGTTCAAAAAATTAAACAATCCTTAATTGTCGGTTCAAAAAAATGGACTACTAGCTCGAGCTGCCACAAGGTGTGGTGTCATAATGCTAAAAAAGATGCCTTAGAGGGATGCTGCTACAAAAACGAGACGTAAGTTTTAGGACTAGAGAACATAACAAAAGATAGGAGAACTCAACTATTTTTCGAAAAGATATACCGCCACGATTAGAACAGATAATTATTTCACTTGTAAACATATTTGTGCAAGATATCCAATATTATATATATATATATATTAGGTCAAGAATGTAACAGAAAATTTTAAGAATTTTTTTTATTTTTTAAAAAGTGTAGTATTAGTAAAAATTTATTCAAATATATTTCTAAAACAAAATATTAATCATTTTTACGTATTCAAATATATTAACTTAACTTTAATAAAATATATTGTAAGAAGAAAATTTAAGATTTTATTTTTTATTTTTTAAAAATGTAGTATTAACGAAATTTATTTAAATATGTTTTAAAAATAAAATATTAACCATTTTTCACTTAATTAATAAATAAATTACTAACTATATATCTATATATATATATATATATTCAATTAAAATATAGGGACTAATTTAAATTAAAAAGAAAATTTTAAGATTTTATTTTTCTTTTTAAAAAAATATAGTATTAATGAAAATTTATTCAAATATATTTCTAAAACAAAATATTAACCATTTTCAACTAATTAATATATAATTTCTCATTTCTCAATTATTAGTCCAAGTCATTGCAATTTTTTTAATTTCAATTATTTCAACAATCGGCCGACCTAAGGACATGAAAATTTGCAACAAGTCAATGAATTTTAAATCATGAACTATTGTACCTAATGATCCACAAAAAAAAATAAAAAAAATAAAAAATAATAATAATAATAATAACAATAGTATAAATATTAGGTTTAAGAGTAAAAAAAAAAAAAAAAAAGACCCAAATTTAATTTAAGGGATAAAAAAATTCAAGAAATAAGACAGGATAATAATAGCAGCCTAAGAACATTTCACTCACAAATACCATATTCCCTGCAGGAGAGCGCCCCTAATTCAAGAAGCTCTTCCAACCTCCGCCAAAATATGAATCTGTAAGAGATTGGAGAATACATTAGAGAGATTCAGACATAATAACTTAATAAAACAAAACACCATCAATCTAATTATACACCCTATGCTAACAAAACTGCCTCCTTCCATAACACACTCAATCTTCACTTCTCTTCTTCTTCTTCTTCTTTTCTTTCTTTTTGCTAGGCTGTTCGGTTTCCTCTTCCTCGTCTTCTGCGTGCTTTCGCTTCTTTTTCTTCTTTTTCTCCTCCTCCGCACCGCCATCTTTTTCTACTTCGTCGGGTTCTTCCGTTCTCTTCTTCTTTTTCTTCTTCTTTTCCTTCTCCCCGCCTCCGTTTTGTACTTCTTCAGCTTCTTCAGTTTGTTTCTTCTTTTTCTTCTTCTTCTCGTCCTTTCCGACTTCAGGTTTCGAATCGTCCTCCTTAACTGTTTCCTCTTCATCTGCCCTCTTCTTTTTCGTCTTCTTTTCTTTCTTCCCTTCAACAGTTAAAGGGGCATTTGCTTCCTCCTCAACAGCCTTCTCGAGCTTACCGATGATAGAATCCGCTGCGGTGTTATATGTCTACATAAAACAGAAAAGTCAGTCGTCTATACAAACAAGTGGACGAATAACAGATTGTGAAATGACAATCAGACCTTGGCAGCGGTTATCAAGCCCCCAGCACTCTTCTTCCGGTCCTTGTCGTAGGCTTCGATCTTTGGTTTGCCTTTAGCCGAACCAGCAACATGTCCCAACTCTCTACCCTCAAGGTTTCTTAACCTTGCTTCCAGCTGAGTAAACGGTCATGTTTCAGACACTTCCATAGATCTTAAAAGACAAAGAAATGAAACAGATACCAAGAAAAAGAGTACCTTGGCACGGTTTTCAAGACCCATCGAGTTATCTTGGCCATCGCCCAGAGCATCGCACCTAATTGCCAACGCAGTTTTAGCAGCAAGAGACCGAGAGATTTTTCCTTTGAGCTTGGGAGCGGCCTGACCAATTAAGGATGCATGATAGATGAGACCATACTTGGGAGTTGCATGCTTTGTTTTGAGAGCTCTGAACAGAGCCTTCTCAGCTCCAAGAATCTGCACTGTGCTTCCAGGCTGCTTAGCAAGATTAAGTAAACTTCCACCATGGGCAATTAGGCGGGCACCGACAAGCTCTCCAACGAGTGCAGTCAAGTTAGGAGCAATGGTGTTCATCCTGCTTTTTAGATAATCATACAGTTGGGCTCTGTATTCAGAAAGAGAAAGGACCTGATCACAGAGCTCTCTAATATTTATCAAATCAAGATCACTAACTTCAGTTCCCATTGATATCATACAGGCCTCCTTCAGCTCAGTCTCAACCTCCTCTGGCAATATCTAGATTGAAATATGCATAAAAAATCAACATTTGGAAATGTAAACAGCACAAGAATTTCTATAATGTTAAAGTAAAGTTAACATGGCTCCATTGGGAAGGAAACCGACATCACTTTCTTATGCCACGAACACATTCAACTCCAAAAAGGTGGGTCAAACAGTTAGATACTAAGCTAGTTCAAGGCTTGCTTGAGTTGGAAGAATAGGTAGACATTAGCCATTGACATGAAACAAGCATACAAGCGACACCGGACTTTAACAAATACCATATATATACCTCGGAGAAATCAAGCTGAGCTGCATTATCACGGTTGCCCATTAATTTCACCGTCTTGGCATATTGTATGTTATCCTGAATAATTTTAGCAAGCTCTGGAAAATGCCAGCCATACCACTCCCTAACCCGCATTGCATAAGTGTTCAACTCCTTGTCAAGATCATCAAGCAATCCAATAGCTTGTATGATCATTGTATCCACCTGAAAATCGGATTAAACATGAATTATATCATTTTGTTGAAAAAGTGCACTAACAATATCAACAATAAACGTCTATTTAAAAAGCCAACAGCCATCAATGCTAAATCTGAAAAAGAACAAACCTTATCAGCACTGAACTTCAGTTTATACCGAGACAAACTATGAGACAATCCCAAGCTCATTGGTGCCAAATCTTGAACAGCTAGACCCAATATGAGTTCATTCAATTGGTTTCTTAAACCTCTTATCAACTCCATAATAGAACTGTTGTGCACACAATCTATTTGCTGCATGAAAAGAAGTAAATGACACTCAATAACATAGGATAACTTCATACGCAAACCAGTAAAAAATTATTTGTAGAACCAGCCGCATACCAGCTTCTCTTTGATTATATTTCCAAGCTTAGAATCAGCAACACCCAAGGTTTCACCATCACAGTTGGCTCGTAAAAATTTACGCAATCCTTTGCTGGGTTTGCTGTCAATCAACAATGTGGTAGCTTCCAAAGCTTCTGACATATTTTCAAACTTAGAAAAAGCCTTGAGCTTCACCACCTGATACAATGAGATCAAAACGTTAGGTCCTTGCAAAAGAGAACGTCAACAGGAAAAAGTACACATTGACATTTTACATGCCCTAATACAGTACATTTCTTGAATGGAGAAATCTCATGTCAAAGAATCCCTGTAAAATGGATGCGAATGTGGTAGTGGCTGTAGATTAAGAGAGATTACCTGTCTAGCAGATTCTGCATTGGAAAAATCCTTCCATAAATCCTACATTCAAAATAGTTTGGAAATTAAGATCCATAAACATAGGAAGAAATCAGTACATATATGTATTCACTTATGATATATATTTAATCAAGTGAACGACACATTTTCTACTTAACTTATACTATTGCCAATGAACATTAGGCAACCATCAAACCATAAAAAATAGCTATTTTTACACATCCACCTTCAAACGAAATATACTCAAACAATTTTCAAACAGCATCTACCTCAACTTTGTTGAGCTTTCCTTCATCCAAAACTTTAAACAGGGCAAAGCCTGCCGA
Source organism: Cucurbita maxima (assembly GCF_002738345.1). NCBI lineage: Eukaryota > Viridiplantae > Streptophyta > Magnoliopsida > Cucurbitales > Cucurbitaceae > Cucurbita > Cucurbita maxima. The sequence goes on from NW_019272045.1 coordinate 1,786,654, forward strand.
CGTCTCGAACAAGACCAGCATCTTCACGACCTCCCCAATACACCTGAGAGATACAAAACCATTCCCATTGCACGTTAGTCAAACAATTCACTTAAAAATCCAAACTGAAACCAAAGCAAAAATCTTCAGTTCCTTCCACATTAAAACAATATAAATAAACATACTTCAGGCATCACTAAGGCAACCGCAATATGTTCTTTCTACAGGCAAAAAATAGCATCTAATTCCAATATCCACATTAGATTATCCAATGAAGATCATGATTTCACTATGATACTTCAGAAGTTCCTCGAAACTACAAAACTGCTGCTCCCATGGCCGGTCTAATAACAACCGACCAAACTTCATAGCTACGGCTACCGATCAAACTTACCCATTATCGGAACTCAAAAGTAAGACGTCGGAGAATGATTGAGAGAGAGAAATTCGCATTACCTTCACGAAGTTCGGCGTCGGGAAAGAGGGGGAGGGAGCGAGAATTAGGGTTTAGCACTGAGAAGGGTTTGGGAGAAACGTAATTTACAAATTTATATAGCGGTGCTATAGAGAGGTTGAGAGGGTTTTGCAGGGCGACTCTGGTCGTCGGGGTACTTTCGGTATTTAGAAAACTAGTAGGGTTGTTAACGTCCATCCATGACAAATATATTAGGATTATATTTATTTAATAAAATTTATGTTTATTTGGTTGACTGTGAAATTAAATTTAATTTTTAAGATTATATTTGATAATCTTTAGGTTTTAGATTATTTAAAATTAAATTTAAAAAAAAAAAACTTATTTGTTGAATTAATAATTTAAGAATTTATTAGACATTTTTTTTTTAAGGTTTAGGGACTAAATAGACATAAACCTTAAAGTCATAAACTTGTAACTTAACATAAAAAATCTAATGAAGAGGCAGCTTACGTACAGTTCGGGAGCCGAGCCCGAGCACAGAGACTTAGTCAACACTTATTTAATAGCCAGTCATCAATTGGAAGTGGGCAAGATGGTGATAAATTGCGATTGGTCCAAACCTTCGACTAGCGACTTATTGCGACCTGCCCAGAATGACCATACATCCTAAGACCTTATTCACACAGCGAAGAAAGCCGAATGGAAGGGGGCAGTCAGTTGGTTGCTTCTTGGCCACACCCCTTGCAACTATATACGAGAGACTTGATCTAAATTTTTAAATAGAAAATTGCATACTATTCGCCGATATACGTATAGGAACATGGGTACATGATATAGAATGTCTTCCAGATCAAAGCGCAAAGCTGGCTCGAGCCCCAGAAACTTTTGCTAAAATAGTGAAGGAACATACACCCCCTACACTCTCTCTTAGGCTTGTGCGGCTACCTTCGGGTGTTGAAAAACTCATTGATTCCACCGAGCTACTAAAGGAGGTAAGTTCGACCCGATTTTTTTTGGTGTCGTAGGGGAGGGATTGACCTTTCTAACGCATATTCAGTCGTACCGACATGACCCCACTGATTTTTTTCAATCGGAGCATCCATCAGTTTTATGTAAAATATGCCTTTAATATATATATATATATATATCGGCCCTTGAACAAGCCTATCTTTGTCCTTCATGTCTATTGATGTCTTTGTCTTTCTTGTGTTTGTCTTCCATGCCCACTTTACATGGTGGTGTGTTAGATGATGCATCGTCCTCCTCGATCGCATCATGACACTCTTCTATATTGGCCCGCATGTGGTCGGATGGGCGTCTCTTGAGGGACGCTGCTTTGCTTATCATGGCGTGAGGGTCACAACCTACTCTCTTCATATGGTTGTGACATTTTCCCCCACTTAACTTATTCATCGTCCTCGATGACTTACTCAAGGCACAATCATATTGCAGATTGTGACATTCTATCTCACTTAATTTAGTCTAAGTCATCGTCCTCGATAACTTTCTTGAGGCACTTTCGAGATATATATATATATATATAAAATAGATAATTAACTTCATGATTAATAGGTTGTTAACTTAATTTAAATTTTACGAATACATCTAAAATAAAATTAAATGTATATAATCTTATTAGATATAAAATGTAAAGAGTTTGCAAAATTTAATTTAATATAGTTAATTTCTAAAAAAAAATGAATATATAAATTTATTAAATAATTTTTAAACTTTGTAGAGAAAAAAATTTGAAAATTGATGGCTAAATATTGTTTTGATGTTGGTTTATAAGTTTTATTTATTTATTTTTAATTAGAACACTACAAAAATATATATATATATATATATATATATATATATATATATATATATATATATTGTTTTTAAAGATTTTTTTTTCGATAAAAAATTGAAAACTTTGAGCTATGTAAATTCAAACGAGTACTCGATAAAACTAGACGTTATGCTATATTTAGATACTTGCGATTTGCACGACTTCATAAAATTTAGAGGTAAATTACTAAGGCCTTGTGACATGAATAGGAACCTCAGTCAAACTCGAATGATACAAACTTGCAAATGAAGACAAATTACCATTATCTCTTGGACACGTGCGATATCCAAGGCTATTTTAGACTCGTGGGTTGTCTAGAGGCATTATCAACCATGTGTTTAGGTTTTTTTCGTGCGTCGATGAGATCTATCTCTGGGTCGAGTACAAAGCTGTCAGGTTCAAATTTTGTGTCGTTAGTGTTAGAATCGCATAACAACATATACTCGATTTAGATGAATACATATGCAGGAGAGAGGAAATGCAAGTAGAAATATTAGCTAGAAGTTTATATCGATGACTTAAGTATGTACAATAAGAGAGAATACTAAACACAGAAGACTTATCTTCAAGCGCCACAACTCATGCTAGAAGAAGAATAAGAACTAAACAGTGAAAGAACCGACGACTATGAACATTCTAACAAAAATACAGAAAACCCAGATGAACTTCCAGAGAAATCACCATGCATCCTCCCGTGCATCCTCGGAAGACCTTCGAATATGGTTTTATAAGCTTTTGGTCCGTAACGGCCCAAACCCACCGCTAGTAGATATTGTCTTATTTGGGCTTTCCCTTTCGGGTTTCCCCTCAAGGTTTTTAAAACTCGTTTCCTAAGAAGAGATTTACACACCCTTTGAATGTTTCGTTCTCCTCCCTAACCAATGTAAGATTTCACATGGTTGGTCTCTTGTCATGGCTAACAACGTCCACCATTTTATTACCTCAAATTGTTGTGGATCATCCGTTCAAAGAAGCTAATTCATACATATGTGTCTGAAAATTATAAACAAGCATATATGAGATGATGCAGAGCAACCGAGGTGACGAGGCAGCTAGTCTAGAAACTTCAAAGCATCCTTTTCCGAGTATGTTTTATGTACATGTATTTTTGTTGATAAAATCTTATACGGGTTATTTTGAGTTGTAGATATTACTTAGTTTTACGTTTACTGTTTATAAATAACATGATTCACAACTAGTTTTTATTATCTGTGTCGTTAGTAACTCCTGTGATTCGAGTTCTCGATGGGCGGGTGTTACACTAAGAAGCTAATTTAGTGTGACGTCAAATAGGGTCCTTTCTTTTGGATCCTATGGCAAGATAATGGAATCTTAATCTGATGGTGTTACTGACATTATTCTCTTCACTGCTGTTTACAGATGTAGCTGCACGTCAGAGCTTAAAGATTATAGTTTCAACCACTAGCTGGAGATCCTTTTCACAATTCATCAATGGTGGCGGTAAGTTTTTGTAACAGCCCAAGTCCACCGCTAACAGATATTGTCCGTTTTAGCCTGTTACGTATCACCGTCAGCCTCACGATTTTAAAATGCGTTTGTTAGGGAGAGATTTCCACACTCTTATAAAAAATACTTCGTTCCCCTCTCCAACCGATGTGGGATCTCACAATCCACCCTCCTTGAGAACCTAGCATCCTCGCTGGCACACAACCCGGTGTCTGGCTTTGATACTATTTGTAACCGTCCAAGCCCACTACTAACAAATATTATTCATTTTGGCCCGTTACATATCGCTGTTAGTCTCACAGTTTTAAAATGCATCTATTAGGAAGAAGTTTACACACTCTTATAAACAATGCTTCGTTCCCCTCTCCACCTGATGTGGGATCTCACAATCTACCCTCCTTGGAGGCCTAGTATCCTCGCTAGCACACAACCGGATCGTCGACTTGTCGCTTTGGCCTATAACATATCGTCTTCGACCTTACGGTTTTAAAACGCGTAACTGTCAAGAAGAGGTTTCCACACTCTTATAAAGAATGTTTCGTTCCCCTCTCCAACTGATGTGGGATCTCACGATCCACTCTCCTTGGGGCCTAACATCCTTGCTGGCACACCACCCAATATCTGGCTCCCTAAGCCCACCACTAACAGATATTGTCCACTTTGGCCTACTACGTATTGTCTTCAACCATACGGTTTTAAAACGCGTAACTGTTAGGGAGAGGTTTCCACACCTTTAGAAAGAGTGGTTCATTCCCCTCTCCAACCGACGTGGGATCTCACAGCTTTCTTCCATTAGTTTGTAAATCCATCCATCACGAAAGGATGATGGATCCATGAGATCGAGCATCAGATTTCTATTCAGAAACATGAACTCGCTAAGTAGCACTTGAAGTAAGCAACTCATAGGAGTTTCTAATATCAATCTTTATTGAACTTATCCAAGTCTAGTCAATCAAATCCACAAATATATCATAAAAATGAGCAAAATATACTGTTTATAGTATAGGCATCTTCTTCAGGCTGGGATGGAAGAACAAAACCAAATTCAAGGGTCAAATGTAGGAACTTCATGTTGAGAGGAGTATATGGCTCTATACACCGTTCGGTCGATAAGGCTTCGATATGGATCCTCCTTTCGCTTCTTAATCAAGTAAGCTAAACTAAGTTCGACTTCGGATTTCACATGATTATACAGATCGTTAGCGTTTTTCTTGTCCTTCAGAAACTCCTCTCGCCCTTTAGTTACTATTGGCTTACCGAATAGGTAATATAAACGACCAGGTATCTTCGGAAAGAGCAAAGGGATGAAAAGAACCTGACTAGCAACCTCTCCGCTATCCACATCCCTGAAACCATGGTATATTCAACATCCAGAAAGAAGAATCGACTTCGATTGACATTTGTAATGCTTGTTTATTCAAAAGGGAAAGTGAGACAAGACATAAAGCAAGGTCCTAAAATGTTTTCTCATGATGATGAAGAACAGTTACCTCACTTTAGCAGAATTCTCATTTACTTCTCTGAGGCTGTCATTAAGTACAGGAATTTTCATGAAGTCGTTATAATCTAAAACCAGCTGCAAATATGAAATACGACCACGATGATGATAATAATCAGAAAGGTAGTGAACAAAAAGACAAGTTTGCACCATTTTTTGCCTGTTTAAGCAAGTTTCATGAAAAATATGAACAAAAAGACAAGTTTGCGCCATTTTTTGCCTGTTTAAGCAAGTTTCATGAAAAATATGCACGTCTCTGAAAGGTGTCCATAGGTTTTCGGGCCCATATGGCTCCTTGTTTGAGGTGAGGGCGTCGAGCTATGATAGCCTACCCAAGTTTGGTTGATGGTTTTACAAACTCAAGTTATTGGGTCGGTTAAATCGAGTCTTCCTAACTTCTCAAGGAGTCGGTTAGTAACGAGTGGTTCGAGTGGGGAGTGGTTAGGAATGGGGTCCTATCAAAACTCCTTATACTTGAGCTGCCAAATGGTAATTGAATATCATCAAATTGGATGGGGAATCAAACTTACTTGTGCCATATCATCTTCTCCAACAGCACCAAACGGTACAATTGTAGCGCCAAAACGAGCAGCCATCCTCACAAACTCTTGTTGATTCGGCCAGAACAGCTTATACTCTTCACCCTGTCAAGTTTTCAGAGGAAACAATGAACGAACATGGGAAACGTTAACCTCAACCATTATATGAAAACGTGGCAAGATGGGTCATTTTGACTCCACAAAAACACCGCCATGAACTCTCAATGCTGTGATAACGTGATGCTAAGAGTTTAAATACTCAAAAACTGAATCATGCAAAACTGAAGTACATGAAAATCTTTAAGACTGCATAACCCTGTGGTTACAGATGTTGGGAATGGTTGGGAGAGAGTCCCACGTTGGCTAATTTAGGGAATGATCATGAGTTTACAAGTAAGGAATACATCGGTATGAGGCCTACTGGAGAAGCCTAAAAAAAGCCCTGAGAGCTTAAGCTCAAGTGGACAATATCATACCATTGTGGAGCTATGTAATTCCTAACATGGTATCAGAGCTATGCCCTTAATTTAGCCATGTCAATAAAATCCTCAAGTGTCGAACAAAGAAATTGTTAGAATCGAAGGTGTAGTCAAAAGTGACTTATGTGTCGAACAAAGGGTGTAATTTGTTGTAAGAGCTCCAGAGAAAGGAGTCGAGTCTCGATTAAGGGGAGGCTGTTCGAGTGTTACATAGACCTCAAGAGAGGCTCTATGGTGTACTTTGTTCGAGGGGAGGATTGTTGGGAGGGAGTCCCACATTGGCTAATTTATGGAATGATCATGGATTTCTTCATTGGCAAGGCCTCTTGGGAAAGCCCAAAACAAAGCCATGAGAGCTTATGCTCAGAGTAGACAATATCATACCATAGTGGATAGTGGAGATCTGTAATTCCTAAGAATAGATAAGTACTTTCCAAATGTCATTTTATGCAAAAAGTTTAAGCTACTTAAATTCATTAGCTTAGTTGATTTATAGGAACAGAAAAGGAAATCAAGCTTAATTTGAGTTTACAGCTACACGGTGTTCTCTCTATCTCGACATCAGTTGTAGTCTATTAAACTGCAAATTTTTCGAGGTGATAGTGAGGAACGTAAAGTACCTTGTAGTGAAGAGCCTCGCGTGCACCCCCGGGATAGAGGAGAACATGAGCTTTTTCTGACAACAATTTGTATAGATTGTTAGCAGTGACAGGTACTGCACCAAATACTTTCATCCAGTCAACCATAGAAGTTTCAGGAGATTCCGAGTCGAGTTTTCCCAAGAACAACTCCGGATGTGCTATTCCACGGACCACAACATTCTTCTCTCTTATAAATCTTTCAACTAAAGGAGCAAGCTCTATTCCTAATAAATTGTGATAACCTACTAGCAACACAGGACCCTCATTAGGAACTCCAGAAAGACCTCTCACTATAGTTCCATCTCCCAAAGTTGAGAACATCGTAGAACCCGCGAGAAAATGAAATAATCTGCCACACATAATAACTTTCAGCCTACAGAAGTAAATCAGAGGAGAAACTTATAAAAAGGTTGGTTCATGCATAGGAGTAACAAGGCCCAAATATAGATGGAACCTACGGCAGTAGCCCAGCCAATTATGTACTCTAACCCGTGTTGGTTGAGGATTGTTGGGAGGAAGTCCTACATTGGCTAATTTAGGGATTGATCATGGGTTTATAAGTAAGGAATACATTTCCATTGGTATGAGGCCTTTTGGGGAAGCCCAAAGCAAAGTCACGAGAGCTTATACTCAAAGTGGACAATATCATAACATTGTGGAGATCTGTGATTTCTAACATGGTATCAGAGTTATGCCCTAAACTTAGCCATGTCAATAGAATCTTCAAATGTCGAACAAGGAATTGAGCCTCAAAAGTGTAGTCAAAAGTGACTAAACTATAGAACAATGGATGCACTTTGTTTGAGGGCTCCAAAGAAGAAGTCGAGCCTCAATTAAGGGGAGGCTGTTCGAGGGCTCTATAGACCTCAGAGGCGGCTCTATGGTGTACCTTGTTCGAGGGGAGGATTGTTGGGAGGGACATCATACCATACCATTGTGGAGATCCGTGACTCCTAGCAGTGTCCATCTAACATGTTTTGTAAAACAAGAACATTTCATTCATCAACAGTAATCAAGTTGCGAAAATTAAGATATCCATGAGGCTTTAGTTGATTTCATTAGTTCCTTTAACTGTCCATGTGTGGCTTTCGTTTTCTTAGGTTTATGCTCTACTTCGATTGAAGATCTTGGCCAAAGGACAAAACTCATCTTTCTTGAAAAATGGAAGGGAAAATGACATCGCAATTTAAATTTGAACTCAATGAAACAATACATCAATGAAAAATTAGTTCGATGAATAATTGATGTAAAAGTTACCCAGTCACTTGAGTAAAAGCGTAGTTGTACTCTCCTACACTGGGCGGAAGATAATCTGAAACAATATCGTGCTTTCTTGATCGACGATACTTGTTAGTGCATTTGATTACTGTCATCAAACCAATACCATCTTCCTGTTACATGATATGATGGTGACAAGTCATGATTTTACTTGAAAGATAGAAAGGAGAAGAGTGTTACAAGCATGGTGCAGCTCTCTACATTTTTCTAATCAGAAACAGAAACATTTTTGTTAATTTTTCTTTTATATCAACCGCTAGTATATGTTATCTACCAGCAAGGAATCATGGTATTATCTACCATATTTTCACGTACCAATAATAAGGCGTGCCCATTTTCGTTGAAATACCGAACTCTACAGTTCGGTAATAATCTCTGTAGTCGTTGGGCTTCATCTCGACTTGGAACCATGTTATCCTTGCCACTGAAAGGCACAACAAATTGTAATCACTTATATGAACGTTGGACCAACTATGAAACAATCAAATTCTGATAATTGAGTAGGATGATTTGACAATTTAAAATAAAGAACTCAAACAGAATCATTTTGGCAGGAAGTGGTTCATGATAGACCAGAGTCAGACTGTGAGATCCCACATCGGTTGGGGAGGAGAACGAAGCATTCTTTATAAGGGTGTGGAGACCTCTCTCTAGCAGCGGCGTTTTAAAAACCTTGAGGAGAAGCCCGAAAGGGGAAGCCCAAAGAGGACAATATCTACTCGTGGTGGGCTTGGGCCATTACAAATGGTATCAGAGGCAGACACCGAGCAATGTACTAGCAAGGAGGCTGAGCCCCAAAGGGGGTGGACACGAGGCGGTGTGCCAGCAAGAACACTGGGCCCTGAAAGAGGGTGGATTGGGAATCCCACATTGATTGGAACGGGAAACGAGTGCCAGCGAGAACACTGGGCCATGAAAGGGAGTGGATTGTGAGATCTCACAACCTTGAGTAAAGTTCGGTCCTTTGTAAGGTCCTAATGTTTGTCCATTGATTATGGTGGCAAAACCTTTTTGTAACTATTATCCTTTTAAGTTTTGTTTTACTTGATCATTTGTCTCTCTTTTTGTGAACTTTAGCTCTTGCATTCTTTCAATGTTTTTGCATTGAAATTCCAGTTTATAAACACACAGACACCACTCACACCCATGCACAAACACACTAAGTTCTAGGTAAAAACCTGGCAAGCACAAGTACTTCGGCTTTAACAGCATGGAGGCGAGAATTAGCATAAGCAGCAGCTGACTCGAGCAGCTTCAGCTTCCAAAGAAAGGTATCCTTTGGTATAATGCTAACTAATTCCTGAAAAACACTCATCTCGCATTAGTTAACAGTAACAAAAATCTTAATTTTTTTTTCTTCAAAACGCGCTTGCTAGAGTGGACGAAACTTTTCAATTTTTGAAATATGACCTAGATAACAACGATATTGACAACAAATAGAGATAGAACAAAAAGGCGATATCATATCCTCCTTACCGAGAGATATGGTAGTAGAGAAGTCAAGTTGAGTGACATTTTTTCTAATTGCTGCATTGGAGGAAGCTTTCTGTCAACATTGACTGTTGCTATTTTCAATGGTTCACCTGGTGTAGCAGTAGAAATAAACATGATTTTACCTTTTAATCATAGCTACAAATCCAGGAATTCTTACACTGCACCATAAGTATTTATAGTGCAAATCTCGTTCAAACAAAGATAACAAAGGAAAAAGGTCTGCCAATTTTAATCAAGTATGATTTAAAACAAAGAAACGTTTAGAAGGCTATATCTGAAAATGAGACTTGAAGAAGACAAGTTCTTAATGATTAACCTTCCCAAATAATTCTTTCGGATTTGTGTTTGAGTAAGTTACCCAAAAAGGACATTCATCACCCTTCATCTGTGAGATCCTACATCGGTTGGAAAGGGAAACGAAACATTCCTTAGAAGAATGTGAAACCTCTCCCTAATAGACGCGTTTTACAACTGTGAGGCTGACAACAATATGTAACAGGCTAAAGCAGACAATATCTGCTAGCGGTAGACTTCGGTTGTTATTGGAGTAAGTTTCTGTAACAGCCCAAACCCATCGCTAGCAGATATTGTCCTCTTTGGATTTTCCCTTCTAGGCTTCCCCTCAAGGTTTTAAAACGTGTTCACTAGGGAGAGGTTTTCACACTCTTATAAGTAATGTTTTGTTACCCTTTCCAACCGATGTGGGATCTCACAATCTACCCCTTGGAGGCCAGTGTCCTTGCTAGCTCACCACTCGGTATCTGACTTTGATACCGTTTGTAACAGTCCAAACCCACCGCAAGCATATATTGTCTTCTTTGGGCTTTCCCTTTCGGGCTTCCCATCAATGTTTTAAAATGTGTCTACTAGGGAGAGATTTCCACGCCCTTATAAGTAATGTTTTGTTCCCTCTCCAACCGATGTGGGATCTCACAGTTACCCATAAAGGACATTCATCACCCTTCATCAGTCAATTCCCACCTTGAACCTAATAACCATGCTGACATGAACATTATCAATTTAACCGAGTAATTTAGAGCCTTAGTTTCAACATCTTCATCATCCTTCATTGACACGTTTTGATTGGTGGTGAAAGAAAAAGAAGAGGAAATAGGAAGCAAACAAAGTAGTCAAAACCTTAGATCGTTAAAATTTAATCCTTGCCATTCCTTATTGTTAAGGTTGTAAGAAGAAAAGGCAGTGGTGAATGAAGCATCTCACGGACTAGCATTGTGTTTGTAACAGCCGCCCACTACCCATTGCTAGCAGATGTTGTCCTTTTTGGGCTTTCTCTTTTGGGCTTCCCCTCAATCCACTCCTCTTGGGGGCTAGTATTCTCGCTGGCACACTACCCGGTGTCTGGCTCCGATACCATTTGTAGCAACCCAAGCTTACCGCTAACAAATATTGTATTTTTTGGGCTTTCCCTTTCGAGTTTTCTCTCAAGGTTTTTAAAACGCATCTGTTAGGGAGAGGTTTCCACACCCTTATAAAGAATGCTTCGTTCCTCTCTCCAACTGATGTAGGATCTCACAACCTTTTTTCTACAATTCTATTACTATTGATCTCAATACTTGGTGAGATCAATGGTATGCCAGAAGCAGCCCCTTTTCCTTCGTGAATATCCAAATTGCCCATATATAAGCCACCAAACCTCCATTTAATCCATTTCACTGTCATCCCAGAAAACAGTGATCATGAATCTGATCTTCAACAAAAGTACGAGTGGCAGGATGGATGGAAAACAAAAGACGGGGGATTTATCCTCCTTTGTCACGTAAGCGCATTTGTCAAACCCATTAGATTCGGGCTGTTATCGCTCTCAAAAAACCAAGAAAATGCTTTGCCTTTTCTTGCTCGTTTTTTCTGCTAGATTTCCTGTTATGATCCTATATACCTAAAGAAAGAAACAGACAATTAGTAGCAGTCTACTTACCCACAACAAAGCTAAGAAGGTAGAGAACGGTTTCGTGCAGCGCATCAGGCATAGCTCCTAACAACGGTAACAAGGGTTGTAATTGAGACCTGCCAAAAGATGTAGCTGATGGAGGGCCAAAAAACTGTCAAGACACTGAAAATTGCACGACCAAACCATATCATGTGATTAAATGAACTTGAAGCTAAACTGCAAATATGGAACCAACCTGGATTTGTTAAGATCAGAACAAGGTCAATTTCAGGATTACTTGATGCAACTGCAAGTGCTAAGCATCCTCCAAATGAGTCCCCAACTAAATAAATCGGTTTGTTCGGGGAAGAAGCATGCTCTGACCTGATAGTTTCTTCAACAAGTTTCACGAGTCCTTCAGATAACACAAGTTTGGTTCATCAGCAGTATATAAACACTTCTAGTTAATGAACAATCAACAACAATGTAGACCTTGTTAGGTTATGGAGTCCACTCCTTATTCAAAGAAAAATGGTCATATATAGTAGATGGTTATATCCGATAAAGCTATATATAGTAAACCGAACCATATATATACCCTTTAGACAGTGTTTTGAAAATTTACTTTTTGTATTCTCTCTCCAGTTCTTTGTATTCATCTAGATCGAGTGTGTGCACTATTGTGCGATTCCAACAAACCTTACCAAGTTAAAGTTTTAAGTGCATGAACAAATCTACGTGAATTCCTTAAACATGGGAAAAGTTGACTCACGAAGCACTCATAAAAATTGTATCCTTGAAAATATTCTAGGCATAAAGAAAATGTTTAAACCTTCAAATGGAGTTCTATCTTGAACAGGAATATGTAGGCACCGAACTTCGAAAGCCCTGCATCAGAAGATTGCTGATTTAAACGACGCTAAATCGACATACAAGCAAAAGAAATGTCACCAATTCAAGCATACTTATTATCCAAATTACATCCATATGTCTACAAGAATCATCTCCGTCCACATTTTTACAAAAGAAACTTCCTTACCCTGTCTGGGATCCTATTAACAAAACCAGTTTACAGAGATAGAATGTTCCACAATTCATCAAAACAACCACGTCAAGAGATATGCTTGCTTATCACATTCAGATTTAAAGGATATTGTCCTCTTTGGACTTTCCCTTTCGGACTTCCTCTCAAGGCTTTAAAACGCGTATGGTAGGGAAAGGTTTCCACATCCTTATAAAGGGTGTTTCGTTCTCCTTCCCAACTAATGTGGGACTGTAGGATGTCACAATACATGTTTCAGTTCCGAAGTAAATTTAGTTTGAATTTTCATGAAGTATCAATTCGACCGTATGAGAAGTGAATGGCTTACTTCCCAAGAGCTTGATGATGCATGATGAGGCCACATCCAGTGCCATCCGCTCCTAAAGAGTACAAAGCCAATACTACCAAATTAGAACAATTCATTCAAAGCTGGAAAAACATGAAATGTGTTCAAAGATTAAGCATACTATCAAAACTTCTATCTCAAACATTCCATGTTTATAAATTTGATATCAGTTTTGAACTTATCAGCTGATGCAAAATCATTACCAGGTAAGAACAAAAGAATTGGAGAACCCTTTAATGGATATCCAGATGCAACAGGGCAAAACCAGCGCGGCGGACCGCCATCAGGATGCCGAGTAAACTCCTTAGCAGCAGCAAAGTAGTCTTTCAATGTCATAGTTCCATACCCATCATCCCAAAATGGCTCCAATTTCTCTGGAACATCATTTCTCAGCTTGATCTTCTTCTCTTCACCTTCAGATTTCAACCTTCCATTGCCCTTGCCTATTGAAGAACAACTCCTCTCCCTCTCCCTAACTAAAGAAGCTCTATTCCGTTGAACTGAAGCTCCAAACAATGACCCCCCAACGCCTAAACAAGATGCCATGTCTTATTGCAAGCAATGAGATAAGCTAGACACGTTCTTCAGCTTCCAAAAATCAAAACAATTTCGAGATTCAGCGCTAATCACTTTCATGAACAGCTTAAATAAACCGCATTCATATTCCAGAGAGAGAGAGAATCCCATTGAATTCTCGAACAAAAACAACCCAACCAACACGTTCTGCGTTGAGCTGACAACAAAATGAACAATTCAGCAACAAAAAGGGGTAAATTAAAACAAACCCGTAAAGCTAATGTAGCCATTCCAGCTAATCCGGAAGTTCAAATTCCTTTTGGAACACGCATCAAAACACTGTTCGGAACAGGACAAAGCAGGGAAAATAAAGTGGACTAACCAGATATATACCAAAACTAAGAGTGGAGTACCAATTACAGCGGAGCATTGTCCGATGAGCCTGACAGAGATTTTGTCGCCTCATGGGGAAGATCGAGGGATAATCGGCGGCGGATGGCGGTTATCTTTACATTAAAGTTTTTATTTATTTATTTATTTTGGGAATGAAAGGTATTTGTAAAGTAAGTATGAAACGTATTTTCTAAATTAAACATGAAATAAAATAGTGTTATAAAGTTGGTTTAGAGTATGCTTTAATTGAATAAAAATCTAGAGACCACATTGTCCACATTTACTTGCCATTTCCAACATAATAGTAATAATAATAATAAATAATAAATAAAGCAAATTTTAAGCCTTTTATCATAATTTTAAACTTATATAAGTATGTATTAGATTTATAGGTAGTTTCGTCTTAAATATAAAATATATATTTTTAATCTATTTTTTTATCACGAAATTCAATATTGATTCGTAAAAATATGATTTTTTTTAAAAACATATTTTATTTAAATTATTAAAAACCCTCATAAATTTTATAGTTTGTTTTAAATGATTGGCCTCAATAATAAAAAAAAAAAAAAAAAATCAAAAGTTGAATTTATGTTAAATATATTTTAAATTAGAGGTGACTTTCCCTATTTTTTTTCGATTTTTTTTTTTTTTTTTTTTGGAGTTTCTTGAAATTTTTAGAACACACTTTCTTCAAAAATAAGTGAGCTACGCTATGACACGTACGTTTGTCACAACGTGGACGAGCCAAAACGAGTGTCTCAGGCGATTTCCTTTGAAATGAGTTTTTCAAGAGCAGTACCAAGTGACACGGGTGTGCCGTATTGCGCCCCAGCCCGCGTGTTGGAGGTTGCTACATACACCCACTATCCAGCACGGTATCCGTAAATGACATGGCATGGGCACGAGAGGCATGCCTCGATAGAACCCTGAACCCTAAACTCAAAATTCACTCCCTTTTGAGGTTCAACGTCCTCACTGACACACTGCTTGATGTTTGACTTTGATGCCATTTATAATACCATTTATAACAGTTCAAGCCCACCACTAACGGATATTGTTCCCATTTTCTAATTGAAAAATCTAAAACATCCTAATAAATACAATAATAATATTGTAACGTTAACCACAACTTCTAAAAACTCCAATTTTAATACGAAAAATAGTCTTCCACACTTTCTAAGTGAAGGGGCAGGACAAGAACGATAACAAAGATTATAATTCTCGTCCCCGACCCATCCCATCCGTCTCATCTATCAGTCTCCAACAATGTTTCCATTATTTGACATTTCATCCAAAAGGGTACAGTTAGTCAGGTCAGAATAGGGCGCAAAATTTTGAAATGAAAATAAGAGAGCTCTGCATTCAACGGTAGAGCACAAAGAGAAGCCTTTTATTTAAGAATAAATAAATAAAAACAAAAAGAACCTTTCACAACTTGGTTTTCTAAGACTAAAGTATGTAAGCAAGCAGCAGCCACCATTCAAATCTACATAGCTTTCCGCACCATTCAAATCCCCAACCAAGCCTTGCTCAACACTGACTCCTCCTCCTCTATTGCAGTATCTTACAAAAGCTACACCTTGCAGGCCAAAGACGAAGATCGAAAGATCTATAGCGCCTGCCGTTTCATCTTCAAAATGATAGCCAGAAAATTCTCGGTAAGTTCGAGTAGGTAGCAACACGGAATAGTGAAATGGGTTGATGATGTTCATTCAGATTTGCAATGCAATGCCTGGATAAAATGGTTTCAAGCACCCCCAAGAAGAAACAACATTCCCAGTTTCCTCAGCAAAAGAAACTCACCTATAACAGGACAACAAGAAAAGCTCAAGAAGGTTACCCACAGTGATGCATTACGGATTTTCTTTTCCCTCTTTTCAGGACTCTTCACCCTCATCGAGACAATACTCTTTCTTTTCAAAAGTTGCATACCTTTCATCTTTTATACACGTTTCAAAAATACCAAAACTTCTCCCTAGCAGGCGCGTTTTAAAAATCTTGGGGGAAGCTTGGAAGGAAAAGTCCAATGAGGACAACATCTACTAGCGGTGGGTTTGGGCCATTACAAATGGTATCAGAGCCAGACACTGGGCAATGTGCCAGCGAGGAGGTTGGACCCCGAAGGGGGTGGACACCATGCAGTTTGCTGTAACGGTGGGGAAATATCTCCCTAGCAAACGCATTTTAGAAACCTTGAGGGAAAATCCAAAAGGGAAAGCCCAAAGACAATATCTGCTAGCCATGGGCTTGGACGGTTACAAGAATGTTTATTTTGGATTAAATTTAAAAGAACCATATTCAAACACATGGACTTTTCATTCTAACATTCTAACTTTTTTCTACTCAAGGATAGTTTTGATAAATTTTTGAAATAATAGTGAAAATATTGCAATTTTTTAAAGAACAATTGCAACTTTTGAAACAATAAGAGTTGAGAGTTAGAAAGTTACAAGGTAATTTTTATAATTTAGCCTTCCTTAACAAACTTTCATGAAGAAGAGGGAACTTCATGCACAATAGCAACATACCTGATGCATGCGATCATCTGCCTTGAAGCATTCTGTAATTGAGGACCAAGTCCTCGGGCTTCTTCCAGATGTAATTCCTAACTGTAGCTAAACTCATATCAGGGGACAAGACCTGTAATGTTACCAAAAAAAAAAAAAAAAAAAAAAAAAAAAAAAAAAAAAAAAAAAAAAAAAAAAAAAAAAAAAACAAAAAAAAAA